>NC_072797.1:14368409-14671439 GCF_028583425.1 Eublepharis macularius | reverse complement strand
TCACAGAATCCTAGAATTGGAAGGGGCCTTAAAGACCATCTAGTCCGATCCCCTGCCCAATGTAGGAACAGCCTAAAGCATCCCTGACAAGTATTCATCCAGCTGCTCCTTGAAGACTGCCAATGAGGGGGGACCCACCACATCCCCGGGCAGCTGATTCCACTGTTGAATTACTCTTAACATGAAGAAGTTTTTCCTAACGTCCAGCTGGTACCTTCCCTCCTGTAGTTTAAACCCACTGTTTCAAGTCCTGTCCTCTATTCCCTCTTCTAAGGGAGACTTTTAAATTCTTAAATAGAGCAATCATGTCTCCCCTCAACCTCCTCTTCTCCAAACTGAACATTCCCAGATCCTTTAGTCTTTCCTCGTAGGGCTTGGTCTCCAGGGCCCAGATCAACCTGGCTGGTCTTTTCTGTACCCGTTCCAATTTGCCCACATCCTTTTTGAAGTGAGGCCTCCAGAACTGCACACAATACTCCAGATGGGGCTTGACCAATGCAGTATATATAATGGGACAATGACATTCTGTGATATGGATGTTATGCCTTTGTTGATACACCCCAAGATTGAGTTTGCCTTTTTTGCTGTTGCAGCACACCGACTGCTCATATTTACCTTCCTACCCACCCGTATTCCAAGATCTGGTTCGCACACACCGCTACCCAGAAGGGTATCCCTCATCCAGTATGCATGCTTTGCATTTTTGTTAGCCAGGTGGAGAACCTGGCACTTACCCTTCTTAAATAGCATCTTATTCAAATCTGCCCACTTTTCCAGTGTGTTCAAATCTCGTTGAAATCTATCCCTGACTTCAAGCGTGTTTGCTACTCTTCTCAGTTTGGTGTCATCTGCAAATTTAATGAGTAATCCTTTCATACCCTCGACTGGATCATTTCTAAAAATATTGAAAAGCACTGAGCACAGAACCGAGCCCTGGGGCACTCCACTGGACACCTCCCTCCACTTCAGGACAAGCAAAAGGAAGATACATCTTTATGCAATGTATAATCACCATAGAGTACTCACTGCCACAAGATATTGTTATGCCCTGTCTTTACAAAGGCGGATGAGACAGATTCATTTTAAATGCTATCTAAATAGAACCTCCAAGCTCAGAAGCAGTGTGTCTCTGAACACCACTTGCTAGGGAGAAACAGCATGCATGGGAATGCCCCAGCACCCTCCTTGCAGGTTTCCAGAAGTGCTGGAAACAGAACGCTGAACTAGATAGCCCCTTGGCCTGCTTCAAATGCCGAGAGCCAGTTTGGTGTAGTGGTTAAGATTGTGGAACTCTAATCTGGAGAACCAGGTTTGATTCCCCAGTCCTCCACTTGAAGCCAGCTGGGTGACCTTGGGTCAGTCACAGGCGGCTTCTAGGAGCTCTCTCAGCCCCACCCACCTCACAGGGTGTTTGCTGTTGTGGGGATAATAATGACATATTTGTAAACCGCTCTGAGTGGGTGTTAAGTCATCCTGAAGGGCAGTATATAAATAGAATGTTGTTATTATTATTATTATATTAAAGCACTCTAGAGTGTCAACATTCGAAATGCAGGTGTTACTATTAACAGCTACAACAGTGCCAAGCAGCTGATCGGAGCTGTTTCACATGCTGGATGTTAAGGAAAGGAAGAGCAGGGAGAGGGCAGGGCACGGCCCAAAAAACACCTAGTCGGCACTCTGTTCCGTGTTCTGCAGGTGTAAATTAGGTTACACTGTTCCAGATGCAAAGAAGGTCACAGCACTGGGGAAAGCAGCAGCGCCCATGCCTCCTCTGAGCATATAAAAACCAACAATGATTCAGATCTGTCTCCAACATTGCTGGTTTTAGTTGGTCCTAATAAAATATATGCCTTGACCTGGATAGCCCAGGTGAGCCTGATCTCGTCAGATCTCAGAAGCTAAGCAGGGTCGGCTTTGGTTATTAATTCGATGGGAGACCTCCAATGAAGATCAGGATTGCAGAGGCAGGCAAAGGCAAACCAATTCTGTTAGTCTCTTTCCATGAAAACTCCACCAGGGGTCGCCATAAGTCAGCTATGACTTGAGGGCACGCGCCAATAAAATAGATACCTATATTTGGTTGGCCCAGGCTAGTCTGATCTCATCAGATCTCAGAAGCGAAGCAAGGTTAGCCCTAGTTAGTACTTGCATAGGATACCACCAAGGAAATCCAGAGCTGCTATGAAGAGGCAGGCAATGGCAAGCCACCTGTGTTTCTCTTGCCGTAAGTAACCTCTGAGTTGACGGCACCTTACACATGCAATAAAAAATATATCCTCCCCGTGACATTTGGATTTTTTTCTCCTAATGGACCAATATGGCTATCCACAATTTATGTTTTCAAGTAACAACGTTGCTCATGTGAACATTTTCGCTCCCAATAGTGAAACACACAAGAGAATCTGAGCCAGTGCCGAGGCAGGGAACTGTATCCACTAGCGATGACGCGTCTCTCCTCAAATTAGCCAAGGCAAAAATGGAACACCCCCCTACTAGCTGAGTACATCTGGCCGTAGGAGGGATTGAGAAGGAGCTACAAACTGGGAAGTCCCCTGCCATATGGCCACCATTATGCTCAGAACGACGACGAGATTGAAGGACGTGGCCCGGCCTTTCAGCAACCCCCCCCCGTTACCATTACCTGAGGCAGAGATAAGTCAGTTTCTTGCTCATGCAAAACTTGGGTGGAGACAGATGGTCATGATTTCTGCCTGCCCAAGACCATTACTCACTGCTAGCCCCCATATCCTCAGTGGGTAGTGATGGTAGGTGTAAAAGGTCATTGCTGGTCTTTTGTGGGAGTTGTTACCAGATTCCTCATTGCTGAAGTCATGCATATTTGTTCAAATGACATATGCCCCCCCCCCTTTGCATTCCCCGGCAAACTCATTTGTCATGCCTCAGGTGGGGTGAGCCACCATACGCTGCCACCACTCTGGGATTTAGGGTCCCTTGGGAAGGCCCAGAGTACCCTCCCAACCCTTCTGACCTCCGTAGCTTGGCCAGTAAACAGGCGTGAGGACCCAGCAGAGTAACAACAAACAAAAGGATTATTTACAAGGAGGTCAGTTAATAACAAACAAGCAAGCAAGGTGCCTTAGCAACAATAGATGGGTGAAAGCAAAATAAACAAAAGGCCCTAGCACAACTGGACTCACTGTCCCTCTATCTGCCAGGCCTGTCTTCTCACCCTGCCTCGATGAGGGCCTCTCCCCCTAGCAGAAACCGCCTCTGGCCTGGTCCCTGGGAGAAAAGAACCACAGGCTTTTTTCCCTCCCAGACTTATATAGCACCAGCCCCCTGTGTTCTGATTGGCCAAAAAGTGCACCAAAACAGCCCAGGGACTCCTGGAAATTGTAGGCAGGCCTATTCCCACTGCTAACAGGTTTCTGAGGCCTTGCTAGGCCTTCCTGGCACAGCCAGATCATGACACCATTCCTCATGGGTGTTACTGAAATTGCATACCACCAGCAATGGAGGTAGATAACTGTCATCTGTGGGACCAGGTCTCCAGCAAAGCCACCCAGGCCAGCCAAATGAGAAGGGGGCCAGCACATTGCAATGGATCAACTTGGTGCAAAAGGCAACAGGTGTTACCTCCTGGCCACAGGTTGTCACAAGAGAGGTCTGAGCCAAACCCCACCCCCCACTCTCATGGTCATAGATCCAGAGGAGTTAGCCGTGTTAGTCTGTAGTAGCAAAATGATTTTGCCATTCTCACGGTGTTGGCCAAAGAGCTTCTGAAGACCAGACCAACAATAGCACAAGAAGGATTGTGCTTAGCTTGACCACCAAGCCATGTCCCCAAGCACATCCCTTATGTGCAGAAAATTCCCAGTCAATTCCCTCATCCCTCTACTGAAGAGGTCTTAGGGAAGAGTTTTGGGGCAGGGAAGGTGGCATGTTGTGGCCCGATCCTGTCCGATCTCGGAAGCTAAGCAGGGTTGGTACTTGGGTGGGCAACCACCAAAAAAGACTCTGCGGAGGAAGGCAATGGCAAAATACCTTTTCTTCTCACTTGCCTCGAAGGACGGTTGCAGAGGTCACCATTGGTTGTGAGTTAGTGGCGGGAGATCCCCCGGAATTACAACTGGTCTCCAGGCCACAGAGATCAGTTCACCTGGAGAAAATGGCTACTTTGGGAGATGGACTCTATGGAATTATGCCATGCCAAGGTCCTTTCCCTCCTTATACCCCACTTTCTCCAGGTTTCTCCAAGTTTCACCCCCCAGATCTCCAGGAATTTCCCAACTTGGAGCTGGCAACCCTATTGTGAGTTGATGGCACAAATGTATGTATGTAGAAGACCTTTCTCTCCGTGAGGCAGAGGACAGGTCCCGTGCTCAGAATCAGTGGATAGCAGTTTAGAATGTTCACCATCCCCAAGAACCTGCTCCATAATGCGTATTTCAAGAGTAACACCAGAGCCTGCGACTTATTGCTAGTTTGCAGGGAGGGAAGTTACTGTAATTATCTCTAAACAGCCTGTAGCTGAGGGACAGAGTACAGACTTCATGTTCAGAATGTCCCAGTTTCAAGTCCCACCATCTCAATGTAGAACCAGTCTCAGGTAGTAAGTTCTCAGGAAGCCCTCGGAGAGTCACTATCAGAAAGTAGAAAAATACTGAGCTAACTAGGCCAATCTGTATAAAACAGCTCAATAGATAGCCAAGTTAAGAAGGCAGATTCTGGAGCACTTTAAAAAAAAAAATTAAGGGCTTTCCAAAGATGCAACAGCTTTAAACGCAATGTAGGAAGATCCCTTGAAGGCAAGTACATTTCAGAGTAGGGTTGTCAGGTTCCCCTAGCCCCCGGCAGGAGATGTGGAGCCTGACTCCTGCCTTGTACTTTTACATTTCCCATGGGAGTGCTCCTGGCTCACTCAATGACTTTGGAAGTGACGTCATTGAGTGATGTCATGGCATGGGTCACAGGCTGCCCTGGGAGCACTCCCATGCTTCCAAAGGGCTGAATCGTGCCCAATTCGGCCCTGATTCGGGCCTGAAGCAGGCTGCTGAGGAGCATGGCAATGTTCCTGAGCTACACAGAGGCCCGATTCGTCCCAATTTGGGCCCATTCGTCCCAAATCAGTTGGAATCAGGCTGCTGCAGAGCGTGGCAGCGTTCCTGTGCTATGCAGCTGCCCGATTCCGGCTGATTCAGGCCCAAATCTGGCCAAATTCAGCCGGAATCAGGTGGCTGCAGTGCATAGGAGCACACTGCACTGCCCAGAGGGGTACCCCAGGAGGCACATCCCCCTCCACTGGCCAGGTAAGTGGGGGCAGGTTGGAGGGTGGGAGCGGGAAGTCCCCCGCCCCAGCAGGGGACTGGCATCTCTACTTCAGGGGCATGAGTGGAACTCAAGTCCTTGAAAATGATGCCTCAGATGCCCAGCAGAAATGGCTATTGTAAATATCATTCCAGTTCCGTACGCTGGTAAGTAACTTCGTATGAACATCTCATATGACAGTGAGCCATTGTCAACAACTTCCCAGATCTCTTACCTAGTAGTCTCTGATCTCTTATCTACAGCATGCTTCCCCTTTGGTCAACCCAGCCTGCTACTTCTGTTCCCTAGAAGTCAGCTTATACTAGAAACAGTCAACTGGCAAACCCCACCAATCCAAAACAGGGACCACTGCTAACACCACTTTTGATTCCTTTTCTCTCCCTCTTGTTCCAATAAGGGCACTTTACACAAGCAGCCACCACAAACATGGATTTAAAAGGAGCCTCCATCTTTTCCAATATATATGCAGAAGGAGTAGGCTGCCAACTGCAGCCAGGGAAATTGCTGGAGAGTTGGGAGTAATGCCTGGAGCGCAAGCTCAGCAGGGATGTGATGCCATACAGTTCACCATCCAAAGTTGCTGTCTATTTTCATGTGAACTGATCCCTGTAGACTAGAGATCAGATGCAATTCAGGGAGATCTCCAGGATCCACCTGGGGGCTGGCAACACTAAACAGGAGGCAGGTAATGGTTGGGGGGGGGAGGAATTGGCTATCACTCTGCATTTTGCCAAAGCCCCCCCCCCATCAAGCTGGAAGCAATTTGCTGAAAATTCTGACTTGCTCTCTCCCTCACCGCCCTAATCGTTATTAATCCAATGGGCGAGTGCCTCGGGAAGAGCAATAATTTCCCAACAGGAGTGGGCAGTCATTTCCAATCATTATCTTCTACTCCCTAAAGAGAAAATGATATTTTTTAAAAGCCCATTAGATTCTGTATTTGTGCAACCAAGCTGGGATGTTTAGCAGTTTCATTTTTTTAAAACCCACCTGGTTCCTCTTACTACTTGCTTAAGATTTTTCAAAACTGTTTCCTGAATTGGGAGGCAAATCCCCAGGACCATCAAGTGGAACTTAAGAAGGATGCTAACTAGGGTTGATTTTCTGATTGCATTTCAACCATTGCTATGCAATCCCATGCAGAGTTACTCCATTCTAGACCCCTGTGGCGAGGATAAAATGATGAAGGGAGAGCCACGTATGCTGCTCTTAGCATGTTGGAGGGAGGGCAGAATAGAGATGTGATAGACGTGTACTGCTCTGCAGGGGTCATTTCGTAGAAAAAGAGCTGGACGAACTCATTAGCATAACTCATTAGCATATGCCATGCCTCTTGCCATCACCGGAAGTGTGTCATTAGTATAACTGATTTGCATATGCCACACCCCCTGACATCACCTATCCTGGCTGTTTGGGACCCAATCCTGGCCATTCAGGGCTGAAATTGGGCCCGAAATAGCAAAAAGGGGCTGAAAATGGCTGAAAAGGGGCTCAAAATGGTCAGGATCAGGCCACTGATGAGCGGGAGAGTGATCCACTACCCGTCAGAGGCCTGATCCAGGCCGTTTTGGCTCCTATCCAGGCCGAAACGGGCCCAAAATGGCCGAGAGTCAGGTGGGCGGGGCCACCAGACATTTGACCTCTTTGGGGAACAGCCGGAACTGCGTTCCTGTGCATTCCCCCTCGAAATGAGCCCTGCTGCTCTGCAATAAAGACAATCCTATAAGTTTGCAGCTTTGGGAACTGAGTTGGAGTGGAGAGTGCCCTCACGTCATAGCTGACATATGGCGACCCCTGGAGGGGTTTTCATGACAAGAGACTAACAGAGGTGGTTTGCCATTGCCTGCCTCTGCAACTCTTCGTTGGAGGTCTCCCTTCCAATTACTAACCAGGGCTGACCCAGCTTAACTTCTGAGATCTGACAAGATTAGGCTCACCTGGGCTATCCAGGGCAGGGCAGGAACTGAGAATAGGTAAAAATAGAGTAGTGGGGTTGACAGGTGCATGACTCAAGCCCCCAGGAGACTGGGTTATGTGCGTGCGGGGCATAGGGAAAAGGATACCAGCATGCTGACATCATCACTTCTGGCTAAAACCTGGAAGTGATGTCATTGGCGCGCTAGGATTTCACCAATTTGAACCCCCCTCCAAACTGACCTCTGGTTATCCCAGAGATAGTGAGTCTCTTAATTAAGCAAATACGCTCAGGTAAAGCCCCAGGGCCTGGTTTAATACCAACCGACCTCCAGAAAACTAACCCATCCTGGTAGAGCATCCTGTTGGCTCCCCTCTTCACTCAGATTAACAATACTGGAATTATTCATGCAACGGACTTGAGCATCCCTCGTAATGCGTATTTCCACCCTAAGGAGAAGCAAAACGCAATGGAACTCTTCACCCGACCTTGTTTGTGGATTGCCTAGAGGTATTTTACTGTGTGCCAGTCTGCCAGATGTCAGGTCTGTGCACCTCTTTGATCAGATCCAGAAGGGAACGTCTTGTATTAGGTTATAAAAACTCCCCTTCCTATATAAAGGTACTCTTGTCTATTGATTTCAACGGGCTTAGACTGGAGTGATTCTGCCTAGGCTTGCACTGTTGCACTGCGTGACACTACCATCCGATAGTTTGATTTCTGCCTGCCCTACAGGAATCTGTGGACCTCTGGAGAAGAAACGCTTGTCCTGACAGAGAAAAAAAACACAGCGAAAGAATCGACTGTACTCCTTAGTGGTCTGTCAGGAAAGCTAAAGTAGTGTGGCAGATACCACACAACCTTAGCAGAAAATATGCACCGAAACTCGTACTGCACAGCAGCCTGCATTTCAGAAGAGGAACGTTAATTAGGCCTCACTATAGGGAAAACAGATTTCTGAGCAGGCTGCAAAAAAACAAAAAACTCAAGGCAGATCTAGCTCCCACTGAAATTAATTAGTACTGTACAGTGTCGTATCACTATAGCAAATGCCAAGTGTTTTTGTTCAACTGCGGGGAAACCTCAAGTAGTACGAAGAGCGTTGATTAGGAAAAGAAGCCCAGCTTAGGTTGGTTATTAGGAGTTGGAAATCTTGCAGCAGTTGGAGGGGATCACAAGTGGATCTCTGTGGCTGCATTTTCCATATACCTTGTTCCAAAGCCATCACCCAAACACCAAAAGAGCCACTTTGGTATAGTGGTTAAGAGCAGCAGGACTCTAAACTGAAGAGCCAGGTTTGATTTCCCGTTCCTCTGCCTGAAGCCAGTTGGGTGACTTTGGGTCAGTCACAGCTTCTCAGAGCTCTCTCAGCCCCATCCACCTCACAGGGTGATTGTCATGAGGATAATAATAACACACTTGGTAAACTGAGCGGGCATTAAGTTGCCCAAAAGGGTGGTATATAAATCAAATGTTGTTGTTATTGTTACTATTATTTTCAATGGGCTTAGACTGGCGTAACTGTATTTAGGACTGCACTGTTAGTATGGCAATCTCTCAGTCTCTCTCCCTTGTCCTTGAACAAGCTCTAAAAACAAAGTGGTTCTGCAAAATGATTTGTCTCTGCAAATGGAGCAAGTGCTACTGGGGAGGGTATGGATTGGCTAGTACCTGTGACATCAATGCTGCCACTACCCCTAAATGTTTTCAATACAATTTTGCAACTTTAAATAAAAATGATTGTGAAATGTCTTTCTAATTTGAAGGATGAGTGTGTAAAGGTTCTGTTTTTAAAGCAGACATAAATATATTGCTATAGAAATTACGAGCTTTTAAAAAAGAAGTCTGAAAGCAGCCCTCCGGTAGCACTGGGGGTGAAGAATGGCGGCTGTAGGGGGCTGACACAAGGAAATGGCACCAGTGTAGGCAGGACTGAAAAAATGCACACATTCCTATCCATATAGAATGCAAAAGCACTTTAATAGCGATCTTTCCCAAAAGATCCTATCAAACAAGGTTTGGGAAATATTGCAGCAATGTAGGGGGCGGGGGAGAGGTAGAAATAGGATGTATAGAAGATGATGTCATCTGGTGCTCCTCAAAACAGCACTGCAGTACAAAAGACAAGATAGAGCAAAATACCCAAAGTGGAAGCAACGCAGGATCTGGGAGAGCTCAATTTAAAATTCCACTCCAGGCAAAGCTCATTAGGGGATCGGTTTTCAGCCACAGCTGGAACTCACTGACAGGAGCTGGGATGCAGGAAGAGGTGGCATCATGCCAGAGTGCGACTTCACTTCTGGCTCAAAACCAGAAGTGACATCACTACATAAGGACGATGCTCTAGGATTCACCTAAAACTCTGTAGTTAGCCATAGAGTTTTGGGTGAAGTTTAGAGTAGCAACCCAACATGATGCCATCACTTCCAGTTTGAAGCCAGAAGTGATGTTATGGGCTGGTGTCCACCTTACCAGCCTGTGAAGTGGAGAATGGGGGTAATCGCCAGAAGACCTGCTGCCCCTCCCCTCTTGGAGATCAGGAGCCAGTTACTCTTTTTTCAGCTTCACCTACCTCGCAGGGCTGTTTTGAAGACAAGATTGGGAAAAAAGAAACGTACGTCCTTCAGAGCTCCCTGGAGGTAAAGTGGGTTAGATAGGCAGGTGTATTGAGAGACTTCTGCTACGCCAGCTACCGAGGCCCATACTTTTGCACCGTTGTTGCTATAACAGCGTCTCAGGATAATTACCCTTTTCATTAAGGCAGGGTAGACCGTGGTTCAAAATAAGCCCTAGCCTCACAGTTATGTTTCAAGAGCCGCAGCGTACCTTTAAAGCATCCCTAATGCTTTATTCCCTTTCTTTGTTTTCTGCAGATTCTAGTACAAATCCATTGGAATGCAGTATTGCTAAGACAGGTTGGAAGATACAATCATGCTGCTACAGCAGATAACAGGATATAGGCTCACTGGGGCAGTTTACCTGCCAAGATCCTGCCAGGCAGAATTAAGCACGCCTGCCACACAAAAAGCACGACCTTGGCGATCGCTGCATTTTTGCCCAAATACGGAATAAGCTTCAGATACCTTAAATAAAATCACCATGGCTAACAGTAAACATATTTTGAACCAACTTCAGCAGGGCTATGCAAAAGGGCTGTTTCAGCCACACAGACCACAGAAGAAGACAGAGGCGAGACACAAGGAAACTTTGCAGCCCAGCAGACTGGATGCCTAAGAACATCAGGTTGCCAAACTCATACACTGGAAGGCTTCTGAGACGTTAAGAGTCACAGAGAAAGGAACTCTCCACCAGATGTGGCTCCCCCATCATGCAGTTCTTCTGACAGAAAATCACATCTGGTCAAACTCTCTTCTTTTAGGCACTTTTTAAAAGGTACAGCAGGTCTCCAAGAATCTGGGTCCCTAAGGGTCAGCGACAGGCTTGCCAGCCTCCAGGTGATAGCTGGAGATCTCCTGGAATTACAACTGATCTCCAGGCAACAGAGATCAGTTCCCCTGGAGAAAATGGCTGTTTTGAAGGGTAAACTATGTGGAATTATACCCCACTGAGACCCCTCCCCTCCCCAAACCCCACCCTCTTCAGGCTCCATCCTCAAAATCTCCAGGAATTTCCCAACCTGGACCTGGCAACCGTAGTCAGGGAAGACCAGGAGGCCTTCGGGGAGGATGAACTGGAAAATGGTTTCAATGAATTTCGCAAACCTGACTTGGAGCGGGACAGGTCAGATAAACCCTGAGCTGGACTGCTCTAGGGAGGCTCTCATAATAGGATGAGAGTCCAGCATGGCAGCTGCCAAAATGAACGTGATCCATTCTTGCCAATTCTGGGATTACTTTGCAGCCCTGCAGATTTTTTATCAGCGGTATTGCATTCTTTATCCATCTAGAAGCCTTTGCTTTTGCGAGTGTAAAATAGCATGTTACATGGTCAGCCTCTTTCCCCTAAATTAGAATTATTTTGACCACTTTTTCTACAGCTTGGTGTGAGCTGTGGGCGGCAAGAGGGCAAAGGACTTCAGTGGCTGCTACAGAGCATGCTCTGTTGCAAATGGGTACACTCAGAAGCCTTTAACAGCAAGATCTGAAAAAGGGTGTTTGCCACAGAACAGGCTTTTGCTTTGCTTTGGAAGGGGCTACAGGTACTGTGGGAAACAGCCTTCTCTGCATACAGTTTGGTCCCCGGCATGCCCAGTTAAAAAATTCAGGTAATAGATGATGTGGAAGGCCTCCACCAAAGAACCGCTGCCAGTCAGAGATAAGGTTACCAAGTTGAGAAATTCCTGGAAATTGGGGAGTGGACCCAGAGGAAGGGAGGGGTCTCATTGGGGTAAAATTCCACCCTGCAAAGCAGCCATTCTCTCCAGGGAAACTGATACATGCAGTCCGGAGGTCAGTGGAAATTCTAGGTGATCTCCAGGCCATACTTGGATGTTGGCAACCCTAGAAGACAATTCTGATTTTGATAGACTAATGGTCTGACAGAGAGCCAAACTACAAGTGACACCTGACTTGAGTTGGACACTTGTCAGTTTCCCTCAAGTTTTGATGGGAAGTGTAGGCGTCCTGGTCTTGCAGCTTTATTAATTAATTAATTTCCCCATTGGAAGGGAGGGGGGTGCCCAGCAACAGCCCGACGCCTGCACTCCCCTCCCAACCACATGTTCTCCCTCCCATTCCATTCTGACTGACCGCTCTGCAGATTTCAATTAAATGGGCTTTTTCACAGAGAACCAAGCTCCAAGACCAGGACGCCTACACTTCCCATCAAAACTTGAGGGACACTGACACGTGTCCAACTCATGTCAGGCGTCATCTGTAGCTTGACTCTCTGTGTACAGCAAGTTTATATTTACCTATGTAGTAGTAGCCGCTCTGCTTTTGGAGAGACGTCAGCTCCATCATTCCTCCCTCTCCTACCACCCTCAAGGTCTTACAGCTAGGCTTCCGAGCTCACTTTCAGCGCCTCGTTGTTCTATGTCAAATAACGATATTTCATACTATAGTAAGGATAAAAATGTGTGTATTTGTCTTTTCAGAAAAGTGCTCACAGGTTTCCTCCTTTCTGCAGAGGCCTTCTCCCTGGTATTGGGAACATCTCTGTAATTTGCCCTGATTTTGATCTTCTCCATCTTAAGTCTTTAGTAACATGGGGTTGAAAAAGGGAGGGGGGAGGGTTATCTGCTCCAGGTTGTGAAATTCCTGGAGATTTGGGGGGGGGGAGTCTGGAGAAGGTGGAGTTTGAGAAAGGGCGGGACCTCGGCAGGGCATAATACTATAGAGTTCATCCTCCAAAACAGCCAGTTTCTCAAGGGGAACTGATCTCTGTGACCCGGAGATCAGTTGGAAATCCGGGAGATCTCCAGCCACCACCTTGAGGCTGGCAACCCTTCCTAAGGGGGCCTAAGAGCACTTCCGCCGGCTGCTCTGGGGGCCCTTTTGGCATTTTAAAATCCCTAGTCTCAACTGATCATAAGGCAGTTACATTTGAGGCAGATAATGTGGGTACAAGAGAAATCAAACTCAGCATCCCTGGTGGAATGAACTCCCACTCAGTTCACCTTCAGAGCAGTACTATTTTAATTGCCAGATGGGTACCTTTAATTTGATTCTACCGAGTATACTATTAAAATAAATGTCATTTTGCTTTTCACCACACCATACTTGTAAGCAGAATTTAAAAAGCCAGGGCAGTGGAAGAGACTTTCTTGGCCTTGGATCGGGGAAACCCAGGTTTGAATCCCAGCTTTGACACGAAGCTTGCTGGGTGACCTTAGTCTAGTCACTCTCAGCCTCATCTACTTGGTTGCAAGGATAAAATGGAGGAGGGATAACCACGTAGGCCGCCCCGAACTCCCTGGAGGAAAGGCCAGATGAAAATGTACTAAGTTCATCCATTCTGAGTGCAGTCCCACACCGCCATTACAGAAGGACCAGACTCGGACACCTGACATCTTAGAGCCAAACCACATGATACGAATTACACGAGACGGAGTGAGTGTCAGGAGTCCTGTCTTCCCCCAAATGCCCATGTCCAGCATTCTCTCGATGAGCACGTGTTTTGGTCCAGGCACGGATTCTTAACGTTATGCTCCGGTGTGGCCGTGACGGCGCATGTTCACAGTCGCAACCGCAACCAATAAGTCGACAATGCAGAGTGTCCTTTTTCCTGGATCTTCTGCTTCCTATCTGCAGCTCACTCCACCGTGCTCTCAGAACTGAGGGTAGATGGCACTCACGTCTATGCACAGAGTGCAGATGCATGATGGGATATCCTTCCCGTGTCTTGGAGGAACCAGTATGTAGGATGTGCACAGCGCCCTGACTAAAGATCCCGTTGTGGGAGCAAAGTTGTTGTGGAGCTACAAATGGAAGGGAACTCAATTTATGCTGCTCTCTGGTCTTGGAGGTTGGGAGGCGGGGGGAGAAGTGCCGCAATTGTATCATTATATTTTTGCAGGCCACTAAATTCCTCCACACAGAACAAGGGCTCAGTCTTCCACATGCCTGAGCTCAGCTATCCCAAAGCAAAAAAGCTGGCCCTTGGAGATCAGGGGCCCACACCGTTGTCTTACTTACATAAGCACATCTCGCTGAGCCAGAAGGGCATCTCTCTCATTGTTCATTGGCAAAGGCAAGGCACGTTAGACACAAAAAAAAAAGTCCTAAAGCAACCCTCTGTTGGAGACAGAAAAAATAAATAATAATCATTGGGGGCAACGATGCTGAGCATACTTTGAATTCCTCCTCCTGTCCATCTGTTCTTTTTATCTGGGGAAATCACGCAGATAAACTGAGCCTACGCTTAGGGCTCTGGAGAGGTGGGGGTCAAAGTTTTCCATAACAGGACATTCTTTGTGCACATGTTCTTCATGGTGGAATTTTCCATTTCACAGGTGAGTCACCCCTCAACGTGCTCCAGCCCCTTCCTTGCTACTTAATGCCAGCCCAGCACTACCGACTCCCACACACATGGGGGAAATGGTTAGGATCCCTCTCGATAAACATGCTGATGAACAGGTCCCCGCAGCATAAAATCCGATGCATGCTTAATTCAAAAACAAATCCCACGGAATTCTAGGATCCCATTGAATTCTAGAACCTATTCCCAAATAAAGAGTGCACGGAACTGTAGCCTTCCAATTATCCAGTCCTAGAGGGCCTAAAGGCGGAGATTCTGTACGCATTAGGGTTGCTGACTTTGGGTTGGGAACTTTTTGGAGGTCCGGGAGTCGAACCTGGAGCTGGCAGGGTGAGACCTCAGCAGGGTATAATGCAATGAAGTCCACTCTCCAAAGCAGGTATTTCCTCCCAGGGAACTGATCTCTGTCATCTGGAGATCAGCTGTAGCTCCTGAAAATCTGCAGGTCCCACATGGAGGTTGGCAACTCTACACTTAATTGGCCGCAAGTCCCATAGGCACTTATTTCTGAATAAACACAGATAGATTTGGGCTGTACATACATCCTATCAATTTTAGCTGGAGAGATTTGCATCCATGCTTCAGCCTCCCACAAATCAGTGGGGCTAAACTATGGCTGGATCGTGCCCTAGGACCAAAATCCAGTGCAGAGTTCGGCATGCTTAAAGACTTGTTGGCACCCCTATGTGGTGGTGGAGAGTGACCTCAAGTCATAGCTGACTTATGGCGACCCCTGTTGGAGTTTTCCAGGCAAGTGACTAACGGTTTGCCAATACCAGCCTCTGCAACCCGGGTCTTCTTTGGAGGTCTCCCATCCAATTACTAACCAAGGCTGAGCCTGCTTAGCTTCTGAGATCTGATGAGATCAGGCTCACCTGGGCTATCTAGGTCAGGGTAGAGCACCCACAGAATCAGACACCATACCATCTCCCTTGTCTTGTGGTTTCAACATGCAGCAGTCCCAGGCAGTGTGACAGCATGACTGCCATGGTGTGGTAGACAGAAAGGACTTGCTGTATCCTGCTTCAGTTGGACCAAGGACATCAGAAGCACAAAGCAGCTAAATTAATCCAAAAATTACTGCGGGGAGGACACTGCTGTAGTGGTAAGAGTGTCAGACGAGAATCTGGGAGACCCAGGTTCAAATCCCCACTCTGCCACAGAAGCTTTCTGCGGAACTTTGGGCCAGTCTCACACTCTCAGCCTGTCCTACTTCACAGGGTTGTTGTAAGGACAAAAGATGAGATAACAATGTGGGAAGCCGCTTTGGGTCCCCTCTGTGGAGAAACACACAGGTATAAAGGAAGTAAAATAAAATAAATAACTCCAAAGTTCAACACACGGGCATTATTACACTTTAAAAACAGTTATGTCATCCTACAAAAGCTAAACACACAAATCCCTTTGCTTTAAGGGAATGACTGAGCTGTGCTTCCCACTTGACTGTACACACGCAAGAGATTAACCACAATGACGAAATAGAACTTCCATGGTCAGAAGCAGTGATCTGTCAATACCAGCGCTCTGCTTATAGGCTTTTGGGAAGTATCTGGCTGGCCACTAAGTAAAACAGAATGCTAGACTAGATGGGCTGTTCGTCTGATTCAGGAGGAGGCTAGAGTTTTCTTTCGCCAGCCTCCAGTGAATTCTAAAACACCATCCTGAGTAGCAACTGTGAAATGCCCCTCGCCTGAAAGAGTTCCAGATAGGAATAATAACGGGCCCAAGAACCTCCTTCTCATCGGGGTAACTGACCAGCGCATCTTTTCGACAGAACTCACATGAATGAATGCTTCTCCAAAAGCATTCCCCACAGAAAACTAGTATGTCAGGTTACAGACTAGCTTTGACCCTGACATGCTAGCTTTCTACATTAAGGGATGTTGCTGTTTTGAAACGGAGAAGCACTCTGTGTTTTAAATTTCTCCTGGTACAGCGTGGACAGAGGTTTCATCTGTTGCTTAGAACTTTTCAGTAGAACTTTTCAGGGGTCAGAAAGTTATTTTCAGAGTGTTATTTTGTGTGTGTGTGTGTGTGTGTGTGTGTGTGTGTGTGTGTGTGTGTGTGTGTGGGCTAAAGAACATCTTGCTCCCAAATGGATGTGTGCCCAGGCACTAAAATATGATAAAACTGTTGCCATCATGCAGCCCCACCTCCTGCCTGCCTTTTCCACCACTACTCAGCTGGGCAGCAGGGGGGGACAGTGGGAGGAACAGTGGGGCAACTGGTGATGTCCCGATACCATCACATCACTTCCAATACAACCTGGATATGATATCATGGCATCAGGAAAATGCCAAACGATTGCCAACGTTGCAATGACATTACTTCTAGGTCATGCCAGAAGTGATGTCACTATGATGCCCACCACGTTTTGCCATCTTCTGGGCACAGAGTAAGGGTCACTGGGTGTGTTGTGGGGAGGCATTTGTGAATTTCCGGCATTGTGCAGGGGGTTGGACTAGATGATCCTAGAGGTCCCTTCCAAACCTATGATTCTAAGGCCCCCCTCACAGATGCTGAGTCTCGTGCCAGCTGCCAGCCTAGTTGCCACATAGAAGGCCATGAGCTCAGTCATAGCTAGGTTTTATGTTCAAACATGTTGCAGTATGGAATATTTCTATTTTTCTTTTCCACAGAAAACTTGTGGCCAGATGGGTCACATAAAATGGCTGGAATACCAGAAAAGGTCAACAAGTTGGACATCCCTAGTCTATATATATAAAGACAAGTGTCCTGACTGACTCATCAACGCCCAGCCCAAACCCCTGGACCTAGAAACGTGAAATCTGGGGAGAACATTCCTTTCATGATGTAAATACCCACTAAGAAGGGATTTTAAGAAATTTGCCCCCTATGGAGGTAAAAAGGAGTAAAATGTGTTTTCCCAAAGGGATACAGCTTCCCTGTGTGGCTGGCAGGCTGCTGCCTGCTTGCGTCCTTGCCCACTGCCAGCTCAGCCACTCTTCCCTGATTGGGCCAGCCTTTCAAGGTCATTTGAATATGTGGGCCTATTGGGGCTCACAGCATTCCACACCTCACCCTCTCTAGAGACAGTGGGAACAGAGGTCATTTGCATATGCGGCCTGATTGGCCCTCACCACCCACGTTTGAAACAGTCTGCAGTTACTATTGGATGTCATTGAATGTGTCCTGAGGTAAAATACACCTCCCAGTCTTCCCCTCAAAGTTCACATATTGTTACATACCCGTAAGTATTATAACTGGATTTAAAATAGTTAAATACCGTAGCGAAGCATGGGTATCAAGCTAGTCTAATATAAAGACTCGCATTACCCTTCTGTATATTAAAAGTCTTGCAAAAGCTGACCTGTACTGGAAACATTCTTCCCTGTTTCTTTCCTACAAATTCCCATTTTTGTTCTTGCACTTCTGGAAGGTTGTGATGGATGCCTTCCAACCTAACAACGTTCATCTGTAATCCAATTAACACAGCAAGATTTTGCAGGCAATGCTAAAAGATGCCTTTTTAGCATCTAAGTAAGAGCCAGTCATTTTTAATCTCCATGTACATCCTTCCTGATCAGCATTGTTCTTCCATTCTATTTACAGACGTGGGAAATTCAAAATCCCATTTTAGAAAGATTATGCAAATGACATCGTCGCTGCTGAAACTTTTCCACAACAGCAATTTAAAGAATTCTCAGCATTTAATCAGACCATATACTTGATGGTATACAACTTCACTGTAATACACTCAGTTACGAGGACCACTAGAACAGAAGCCTTAAACCACACAACAGGAATACATGGAGAACAGAGCAACACACCCAAACACCCAAAAACACAATCTCTCTATTCCTACCAAATACAGGATGATGAACTTTGAGCTATGCACCTTGTGACATCTGTCTGGATGCTGAGCTCAGCCATTTGGACCGGCCAGGTGATTCTTTTTAGATCCATTTTTTTGGCTAATAACTAAAAATGTCTCATCGGTGGGTGTCGATAGCCAAAAGGAAGCTTGGTTAAAAAGGTGCAGTTTGGGATGGTTCATGTGGCTACACATTATTTCATATATTCTGAATGCACATCTGGGGAGTTTGGAAGGAACAGCTGGGGCAGTTTGCCTGTAGGGTAGCCACGTTAGTTTGTTTTACCAAAATTACACAGGAGCCCTGTTGCACCTTAAAGATTAACAAAATTTATTTTATCACAATCTTTAGTGAGTGAATGCTCACTTCCTTTGATGCACAGAAGTGCAGGTATGTCCAATAATCCAAGCTGAATCTCCAGAAAAAGGATAGAAGAAATGTTACACAGGCCGTTTCCACACACGTTGAATAATGCACTTTCAATGCACTTTAGTTATCCTTTAGAAGTGGATTTTGTGTTTCACACACGAAAACCCAGTTCCAAATGATCACTAAAGAGCATTGAAAGTGCATTATCCAACGTGTGTGGAAGCAGCCAAAGAGAGGCTGGAGTAAAACAAGAGCCAATAAAAAGAGGAGTCTGTTCAGCCAATGCAGATGTGAGTAGGACTGCCAGCACAAAGCTGACAACTGGCAGGTGACTAATACAGGAATCGGGGCCCTCGCTGGCACCATAATGACGTTGTCAGTGATGCCCTGACTTCATTCTGGTCTCATGGGAAGTGACATCTAGCATTTGGACAAAACTCTAAGGGTTAACTATGTGCTTACTTCACTTCCTGTTGTATGGGAAGTGACATCAGCGCATCGGGACACCAAATGCCCCCTCATTTTTGTCTTTATTTTTCCCTCACCATCCAACTGTGTGGCAGCTGGTAGGCCCCACTGGAGGCAGGAGATCTCCCACCCCCAGCAGGAACCTGGGAAGCCTAGGTATGAAACATTCTCAACCAACAACAGAGTAGACTAAACATCAAATGTAATGCGGGAAATTTTAATCTTTATTCTGTTCTGGTGTTGTTGGCTGGGAGTATCTCACAGCTACTCTGGGAAAACCAATTTATCTTTTGGATCTTGTCCTCTCTCTGTAACACCCCCTCTTCTTCAGTTTGGTATTTATCCAGACCTAATGTATCTGTGCATCTGAGGAAATCATCACTGGCTCACAAAAGCTCATATTGGAATACATTTTGTCAGTCTTTGAGATGCTACTGGACTCCTGTGTACACTTGTCGATAGCCACTAAAGGTCAGTGAAAGTTTCGCAGTTGGTTAGCAAAAACCAAACTTTGGAGGGGAGGCTAAACATATGTCACTTGCTTTTGGGACGATCCTTTCCTGACTATCTTGCCCCTTACCTGTTCACCTGGTATATTTGAAACTACATGTTAAATCTCCGGAACGCTCTCTTGTTAAAGAAACTGACTTCTACTGAGACCTCCTACTACTTTGAGAATTATAACTGAATGTATCCTTTGAGTAACATTTGATCATGGGCTTATCATAGGATCGTGGGAACTGTCCGAAAGCAACTGTTACAACCACCTAGCTGAAGTTAATCAGATCTGGAAGCTATTTTTCTGTAGGCTATTTCTCTTAGTTCTATGATGCAATGAAGGCAGGATATAAATAGAATGAATAAGTTATAATTAGACAGCAGTAAAATCATACATAACCTGTTGGGATTATTTGAGTCTGGAAATCTGGAAATCCGGTGCAAGATTCTCTGAGTTTTGGACAGGAATATGGTCAAAGCTACCAAAAGAAGTCTAGGGACTCACCTTGTGAGAGTAATGTTGGTCCACAACTCTTGCCAGTCCAAAGTCTCCAATCTTCAACACCAAGTCCTCTGTATTGATGAAAATGTTGGCTGGTTTTAAGTCCCGGTGCAACACATTGGCCGAGTGGATGTACTTCAAACCTCTGAGCAACTGGTACATGAAGAGCTTAGCATGTTCTTCTGAGAGTGGTCCCTGCTCCAACAGTCGTGCCAAGTCTGTCTCCATATACTCCTGGACAACATACACCATATTGAACTTGAATAAGTCCCCTTGAAGGTCCACTCCTTTAGGACCCAACACTTCGTAGACCTTCACAATATTGTCATGGTCCAGCCGGCGGATTATCTTGATCTCGCGGAAAGCGTGCTTCATGCTCTGCGCATCATTGATAGCAATCTTCTTCACAGCCACTTTCCGGCAGCTTTTGCTGTCAACTGCGGACAAGACAAGCCCGTTTACACCGAAGCCCAATGGTCTGAAGTTGATGAAACGGCAACCGAGGTCATAACCATACATATTAGCAATGTAATCGCACTTCTCTGCCATGGCGGGGTCAGCTCCCTCTTTGACCCGGTAACAAAATTCCAGTAGATGAGCAGAACCTCCAGATCACAAGTGTGGGTTGAAATTAAATAGTCCATTATTATGAACAAGAATCTGCAAAATCTGTTTCTCTGAGCCCATTGTTAAAATAGAGCCCCACGAATATTCAAGGTTCGGGTATAAAAAGCTAAACGAGCGGATTCGAAAATTTTCTTTCCAGAAAGAGCTTGCAAATGTAAAGTACTGAATCATTACACTGGAGGAGAGAGCAGGGCAGACGGAGATGAAAGCTTACAGATGGTTTTGCTAAAGCAAAGCAAATTCATTTAAAAATTCTGTAGCAATATGCCAGGAAACCAATTGAGTTTTAAAGCTACCCTTATTTCTTCTACTTTGTGGGAACGGGACCCAACGAAACTTCAAGACGTAAGCCTTTGAGCATGGTTAGCGTTCCTTTGTTATCAAAACACAGGCCCTTCAGCCACAAGGTATTTGAAAGTCAACATTCACTGGAAACCTTTATTCTCCAGAGATGGAATCAGCCGGCATTTTTCTGTGCAAAACCAAGACTGCCACAGGCTTTGGGGCAATTTCTACCACCCATTCTTTAAAAGTAAGCCTGGTTTTCGCTCTGAACTCAGAAGATGGCTGAGATACTTTTCAGACGAGATCTTATAGTCATCAACTGAGCTCAACACTATCAGTTTCAACACTCATTATCTTCCCTGTATCCTTTGTTTGCTGGGATGAGCGTTGCTTGATTGATTACTCAGCATCTGTTACTCCTCACTTGTTAGAAATCTTCCTCCTACAAGACAAAAAAAAGTAGCAAAGTGGATTAATTTAATTATGCAATGGCTTTTGTTTAAACCCTTTCTTTCTGAAGGCTAATGCACCTGAAGAGAAAGGAGAGGGGGATGCATCAGTGATAATCTTTGGAAAAGCTGATGAGATTGTCTCTAAACTATCTTCCAAGGTTCCCAGCTTTCTCGTCCTCTCCTCACGCCTTTCAAAGAGGTTTAGCCCAGTTCACACATTATAAAGGCATGTTCTGGAGTTCTGCACCTCCCAGACATGCGGGGACTCCAGTTCAGATATGAACCATGCCGCTGGGAAAAGTGTGTTTAAGTCTCCCTTCCACCATTTTCCTGGGCCTGAAATTTCCCTAGAGAGCTGTGATTGATTGATTGATTGATTGATTGATTGATTGATTGATTGATTGATTGATTGATTGATTGATTGATTGATTGGGATTATAGTCCGCTCTCTCCGCAATGCAGGCTCAGAGCAGATCACAACCCGATTAAAATACAATGCAATATACAACAATAAAAATACAGCTAAGACAATTAAAACTGGCAGCAAAATTCAAGACAGAAAGCAGATTTCACAGTCTTGCATAATCAGTGGATCCACAGAGGCTGATATACAACAATAAATTAAAAATCAGGAGGAGGTCTTCCCCCTGCCTTGGTAGGAGGCCAAGAGGAGGCCCACCCGCCTCAACCATCAAAAGCCTAGCAGAACATCTCTGTTTTACAGGTCCGGGGGAATGCTAAAAGATCCCACCGGGCCCGAGTTGTCTCAGACAGAGAATTCCACCAGGTTGGGGCCAGGGCCAAAAAGGTGTGGGCCCTAACCCAGGCAAGGCAGATCTCCTTGGGTCTGGAGATCTCCAGTAGCTGTTTCCCTGCTGAGCAAAGTGCCCTCCGGGGTATATAGGGTGAGAGGTGGTCCCGAAGTTACTGGCCGTACTGGGGAAACTTAACATAGTCAGAAGTATAGGTAAGTTTCTCCAACCAGGCAAGCAGCAGCTCCTGGGAGGAAGTAAAAAAGTGCAGGGGGAAGCTCAAAAACCATTGACCCGTGCAACATGGTCCTGATCCAAACTGGGCCCATACACACCTTAGAGGCACGGAGTTCCAGAATATATCTTTATAAGGTGTGAATTGGCTGTTATGTATCATGGGACATTGCACTATCATTCGCCTCTAGGATTACGGTGTCGAAGCAGCAGAATCTAGGAGATGAAGGACTGCTGTAGGACAATGATAGTACAATATCCAGGGATGTGTGAATCCACTGCTAAAAAATACAGAAGCCGGGTAGGGCCTTAAGGTGAACGATGCAGCAACCTTGCTGAAGCAAAGCAGATCTCGTGCTGGTCAGTGCCTTGACAGGTTGTCTCCTGGGAAGCTCCTATCTCTAGCTCTGAGGAAGAAAAGGCAGGGGAGATACAAAATGAAGAAATCTGCTATGTGAAGGCCGCTGGGTGCAAGGATGTCACTTCTTAAAGTGAAGTCATTGTGCACCCACTGCATGCTGGCCTGACAGGCTTCTTGTCTCCTGGGCCCATTCGAGGGGGCCTTCCCTCTCCCTCCCACACTGGCTAAATGAGTGGCGGTGGGAGGCGGCAGAGGCTGGGAGTGGGGGATCCCCTGCCCCAACAGGGGACAAGCAGCCCTAACTGATTATCACCCCAAGAAGCATTATCTTGAGCATAGCATTGTGTGTCTTCAGTTCTCTTTCAAGTGCCGTGGTCCAGATTTCCTAAGCATTTATTGCAAGCTCCATTTCTGTCTCCAAAGCGCATGGAGTCCAGCTTGGAAAGTATTGAAACAGGGGCATGAGATCTCAGAAATGTCTCCAGACTTCACGTCTGCAGAACGTTACGTATGGATGTTATGTTTCGATGGACCCAGATTGATATGACCTCTCTCTCTCTCTGCTACTTCTGCCCAGTCCAGATTCATAACCACCTGCTAGTGCAGATCAGAAGCTGGTGAAACAGAAACAGAGGTGGCCGGGAGCAAAACTGAAGCAGACCAGCTTAATCACAGCTGAGCTGGAACGGCAAGACCTGTTGGTCCGACTCCCAAGTGCTTTCCCACAGCACTGCAGCCAGGTCTATCAGTATGCACGTGCTGCTCAAGGGAAGGTAACTAAAACCTGCCTCTGCTCCCCAGCCATGATAACTATCTCCCGTTTCTGCAAGGCCCACCGATCACAGGCTATATTTAGCTGGCGATTCCTATGCCAATGGACAGAGGCCAAATCCAGGGTGAAATGCAACAGCTATTTAGCAGGGGAAAGCAGGACAGCAGCGTGGGCATTCTGGGCATGCTCAGCAGTTGCTCAGCGGCATATCTCCTCTCACCCTGATGCCTAACACAAACCTGGGGAGGGGCTGTGGCTCAGGGGTAGACCTCCACTGGCTCTATCATTTAAAACTACACTTCTTGGATAAACATTGCATCTCCCAGCACTTGACAAACGCACCCAGGCGTCTTGTGTAGAGAGACTCTCAGGAAACATGGTGGTATAAGGAAACACATTGGCATGCTTCAATCTCCCCCTTATGCCCAGGATATCTGCCACAGATAAAACCTACCTCAAACACAAGCCATTTCACACGTTTTGCTTCAGATCAATCACTGAATAATCTAGAAGCAAGAAGTCAAGTGATGTGCAAGCAAAACTGGAATATCAACCTCAGATTGCTTCAGTGTGTTCATTGGATCACACACTGTATTGCCTTTCACACCATCTGGTGGGAAGGGGACAGCAGATGGGTGCATGCTTTGCCTGCAGAAGGGCCAAAGGTCAATACATAGCAGGTCCAAAGTGCAGGGATCTCAAACAGCGGGTCCTACTCAAAACTCTAGACAGCTGCCTAGGGTTGCCGGCCTCCAGGTGATAGCTGGAGATCTCTCGGAATTACAACTGATCTCCAGGCAACAGAGATCAGTTCCCCTGGAGAAAATGGCTGCTTTGAAGGGTGAACTCTATGAAATTATACCCCACTGAGACCCCTCCCCTCCCCAAACCCCACCCTCTCCAGGCTCCACCCTCAAAATCTCCAGGAATTTCCCAACCTGGATGGCAACCCTAGCTGCCCCAGACGCAAAGAACAGAGGACTAGATGAACCAAGAGCATAACAACACGTGATTGTGGAAGACCCTTCTTTGCCCATGCAAGGCCCCAGGTTCAATCCCCAACATCTTGGAGATTAACAGGCTATCAGGTATCAGAAACAGAACCGATCCGGGCTTGGGACCTCGCTGACAATCAGAGCTGAAAATACTGGGAGGGAGGGGCCTCTGGATTACATGTCCACCCACCTGCCACGTGTTTGCCAAGCGGACTCTGGACAGAACTGGAGGTTCCATGGAGGCAGCAGTCCATTATCGAGAAGTGGATTCAATAATTTATCACCCTTCCAGCGTGTCCTCGTTTCCAGCCAGTTTTACTGTTACGGGCAAGATCTACAGTTACAGACACGGCTTCATTGCCCGCCGGTGCCATCAACGAGAGTTTTACTGCATTTCAAATCCCCCATCCCTCCCATGTGTAACAGAGGGCCAAACTCCTGCTCTCCCAATTGAAGGCCCTGTCAGACGTGCCTAATAGGTTTTGCATCACAAGCTGCCTGTCCTGAGCTGCTTATGGCTTTTACATTGCCAGCCTAACGGGGCAGTTTCCAATGCATTCAAGGTCCAGCAGTAAATCACCCAAATGCGGCACTCGGTCAACTTTACCGTTGGCAGCAAGCCTTACAGGCTCCAGCCCAAGCTTTACGTCATGCAGATAAGCCGTTTGTTCCGATGCACATTTGCCAAAGAAACCAGGAGGGAAACGGAGACAGGATTGCTAATGAGGTCATGGCTGATGGCGTTGCAAGATGGGATTCTGGGAAGAGACGCTACTTGTGTTAGCACTTTCCCCCCATTTCAAACCCAAGGAATGACAGGGGTGGATATCCTCGCAGATTTAAGTCCAAGCAATCATTTGCAAGGAATGGCCTGTGTCAAAAGATTTATGTATTCTGGGGGTTTTTTAAAGCAAAGATTCTGCACAAAATTCAACAACTAGCATAAATCGCAGCCAAAGGTGCATAGACGCACGTGTTTTATGGGGACATGGCAAAGAGTCATGTGAGTCAAGGAAAGCACACACTTGACTCTGGGAAAGCTTTCCAAACTCTGCCCCCACTCCAGTTATTGCACCAGGCATTTTCTATATACTTCTAAGCCTCTCTCCAAATCCATCTCTGCCTTTTTCTTTTGCAGTCGCAGCTGCCAGGGATGGTCTATCAAGAAGAGAGCAGGGTGGAAGGCAGCCTTAACCCCTTCTTCCCCAGGCATTTTCTGAATGGAAGAAGTCGTTCCTAGGGGTGCCAGCCTGCCTGGGGATGGGAAATTCATGGAGATTTGGAGGCTGGAGCCTGAGGAGGGCGGAGTTTGGAGAAGGGAGGGACCTCAGAGGGCTATAATGCCATAGAGTCCAGCTTCCAAGGCAGCCGTTTTCTCCAGGGGAACTGATTCCTGGTGATCAGTTGTAATTTTGAGAGATCTCAAGCCACCACCTGGTGGTTGGCAACCTGAACCACAGCTGCTTTGCCCACACACAAACATCACACACACACAGCAGAGGGGTGGGTGGAATGGATTCATACCTGTAAGTTTTCCCCAAATAAAAGCACCTTGGAAATGGCATTTTCCAATAAGAAAATAACAGAAAAGGAAAGGCTTGAAGCTCCCCCCCACACTATAAACTTCTTTCTTTCCATGCTCTTCTCCTCAATAAAAGCAATCCCCACAGCTACATTCATTCATTCATTCATTCCCTTAATTTATAGCCTGCCTTTTTCATTGAGATGCCAGGTGAATTACATGGTGTAAAAAACCGCAATCCAATAGCATAAGACATGTAAGAAGCAATGCAATAAGACTCAGGGCCAAGCTACAAGTGACGAATGACACTTGAACGGCAAGTGTATTTCTCCCTGTTCACTTGCCCTCCACTCAATCCACTTGCCGTTCAAGTGTCATTCGTCATGTGTAGCTTGGCCCTCAGATTGCAAAAACCAGAAATAATGAAAAACAATTATCCGATGTGGTATGTCAACCAATGCAGAAAATGGAATGACCTAAGTAGAAAACAAGGCAAAAAAGCAGGGTAAGACATCCAATAAACAGATAATCCATACCATATGCAGTGGCAAAGTCAAGCACCTTCTTGAGCCGTTCAGTTATACTACAGGCCTATTGCCTTTCTGAAAATGCTCTCCTTGCAATAGAAAAAAAAATCAGAAAAATAATGGATAGTTGACCTCCAAGTCACATGTTGCAAAGTCCACATACCAGGTGCATGGACTGCCAACTGACAGCCATCAGTAATGTATGTTTCCCCAACGGGCACATAAAAGCTCCCAAAGTAATTTTCAGTCAGGAAAGCAGCATGGGTTGGGAGGACGCTTAAGCCAGTACTCCCCATGCACTATGGTCCCGGTCCAAATCAGGTTGCTCCTCAGAGGGTTTGTTAATAATTGACAGAGCCTTCGGGGAGGCAAAGAGGGAATTAACAAACCCTCTGAGGAGCGATCTTTGCCAGCTCCGTAGAGAGAGGTGAAATTCAAACTATGCTTCCCGGCTAACATTGCGTCTCCCTTCACTTGAGCGTCCTCGTGTAATTTGTCTCGTGTAGTTTAGCTCTTAGTGATCACATTGCATCAGCTTTCATGTTTGGCTCATGGTGCTGTACATTAATAATAACAACAACAACAACATTTGATTTATATACCGCGCTTCAGGACAACTTAATGCCCACTCAGAGAGGTTTACAAAGTGTGTTATTATTATCCTCACAACAATCACCCTGTGAGGTGGGTGGGGCTGAGAGAGCTCTGAGAGAGCTTTGACTGACCCAAGGTCACCCAGCTGGCTTCAAGCGGAGGAGTGAGGAATCCAGCCCAGCTCTCCACATTAGAGTCCTGCCACTCTTAACCACTACACCACAGACATCTAAAAAGGAGAGGGAACAGAAGTGGAGCCGTGTAGTAGAACCATATCATTACAAAAATCCTGTAAAGGAGGGAGCAGAAGAAGGGTTGCAAGACTTTTCTTTACCAACACGCTTCCATGCTGGAAATTCCTTCCTGTCTCTGAGAACCAAAAGGAAGAAGATGGTTTAGGGATAAAGTCGTGAATTGAGGAGGTTTAGGCAAAAAAATTCAGAGCCACTGACATCCTGACACTTACTATGCTTCAGGACTCCAGCCCTATAAACACACATGAACACATGAAGTTGCCTCATGCTGTATCAGAGTCTTGGTCCATCAAGGTCAGTATTGTCTACTCAGATGAGCAGTGGCTCTTTGGGGTCTCCAGTGGAGGTCTTTTACAGCACCTCCTATCTGATCCTTACTGGAGATGCCAGGGACTGAACCTATGACCTTTGGCATGCCAAGCAGACGCTCTACTGCTGAGCCAGAGCCCCTCCTGGAAGGGAGGTGCCAATGAACCGCAGGGGCTCAGTTAGCTGCCAATCATCTGTGGCACAGAAAATGATTGGCATACTCCCCTGGGTCTGCACTGCCACCAACCAGGTCCATGCCAATTTTCCATGCTGTTCTCACAGGGGCTTAGCTTGGCCCTGGCTGGTAGTGATGTGAGCCCAGAAGGGGATGGATCACTTGGGGTTAAAAAAAAAAATCTTGAACTCGTCATGCCGTGCCTCCAATTCACACTTCGTAGGAAATTGGCACAGCCTGCATTTTGATGTGCCACGTCATGCTGCTGGAACATCTAGCCTGCTCTCAAGAGAATATCTGAATCCTCACGGAAGGAACAGATGAGGGGTTATTCCACCTGACATGCAAACCTGTACAGGAAGACAGAAAACATCTTTTTGCATTACTTCACGGGCTGAGACAATTATCGAAGATGCGTGAAGCAGCTGAAGCTGAGCAGGTTTGGCTTCGGAAGCTGCTGGGATGAGAATGTGCTCGGGAGCTCCGAGTTCCCGGGAGGAAAAGCAGAGTATACATGCGATAAAATAAAAATAGAAAGAAAGCTTTCTGTAAAATATGTCTGCTACCCTCCCCGCTTTTTATTTTATCACTGCATTCTGGCACAACTGTGGGACTGTGTACATCACACCCACCCACGCAGAGACGGTGCCATACAAATTAAGTTGGTAAAAAGCAACATGCAGAAGGTAACAGCAGCAGCATCGGCAGAAAATATTCTTTACAAGACTTGCAAGTGTTCCCACAAACCGTCATGATCCTACAACATCTTCATGCATAAGACACGGCAGCATGCACTTAGGAATTATCTGTTTTGTTCACCAGTTTTAAAACACTGGCTGCTCCAATTAAAAAAAAATGCATACAGTCTCTCTCTTCCCTTTCATTTGATTACGAAATTGAGCTTACGGGATACATTGAAGCCTTGATTGGAAAACACAGCTTGAAGCAAAGCATTCCGTTAGGAAGGCAATTTTTAATAAATAACGAAAGGCATTTTAGACTGTCTGCTCTAGTATTGTGAAAAGCAACTCTATTCTGGGGCAGAAGTCGGGGGAAAGGGAAGCTCCACTCCCTTCTCCTTTAGCCCCACCCATTAGGCAAGATGGCAGCCAAAGAGACCCAAAAAAACCCATATGGTAAGCAAGAGGAAGTAGAAAAATCTTGCCTCCTTCATAACGCAGTTATTAATCTCATCTCCTTCATAATGCAGTTCAGTACAGCTGAGATACGTTTCTCTTTTAATACCCAAAGGTGGAAGAGCATTTTTGCAAGTATTAGGCAACTTGCTCCCCCCTCCATTTTGTTCTACAATTATAGGTATAGCCTATATTACAAAATTTCTTTAATCTTTAGAGATTGACCCACAAAATCCCTGGAAATTTAGTTTGACAAAGTGCTGAGAATTCTGTGTCAGAGGTCCCTATGGTTCCTCATAGAGTTATCATTCCCTGGGGAAGGGGGAAGACTGTTGAATTAATTTAAGTCTGTAATACAGATATCTGCCTTAGAAGGGCTAGAACTTGACTGGTTTGCAATGAATGCTTTGAATCTTGGCCAGCTAACACAGTAATCAGGTACTGAGTGGAAAGCCTGGAATCTGGTCAAGAGCTACAGTAAGTTGGAACCTCAATTACTAACATCCTCCCAGGACTCTTTTTTCCCCCAATCTGGCAATTGGCAGTAGGGCTGGGGTTAGGGACAAGGGGGTGTAGCACCAATGTCACTACAACACCTCAGGGTACAACATGAAAGCAACAAAGTATACTCTGGGAATCACTGGGAACTCTATAGTAAAATCATAGAGTTTCCGGTGATCCCCAGAACTATCTTTTGTCATTGTACCTGAAAATGACATTGCAACATCACTGTTTTTTATTTTTCTCCCGGAAGTGGCAGCAGGCAACAAAGTTTGCTGGCAGAAGGCCTCCTGCTATAGTGGTCTGGGAAGCCTACCCTCAAGTAAAGAACGATGCCCATTCCCTGGAGCTGTGATGTAAGGAAAAAATTCTTGTCCTCTAAAGAGGAGAGATAGCCAACATTCATAATTGTCCCTCTGAGCATAGACAGACATATGTGATATTATCAGAGGACACACATTACATTTGGGGGCATGCGTTCAAGCTATATCTCTAGATTAAGTGTAGGACAAACTGTTATTCCAGTTGGATTTGCAGCGGGCCAATTAGCTGTCCCATGTGCCAATCATGAAGGTACTTCCTTCACCTTTCCCAAAGCAGTTCTCTGCACAGTACTGATTGGCCAGTCCCAATGCCAATCATGCAGCCCCCTTCCCTCCCATTTTGGAGCAGTTTCTCAAGAGTAAAAAGTAAAAAATAGTTTCGCTTCTGTTGTACCAAACAATCCCACTGAACATGCACAATGCTTGAGGGGAAAAAAACAAAATGGACGTCCTGCCTGAAGCATGAGGAGGCAACTGGGCTTTAATTCAGAGGTTGGGGAAGTGAAATTAAAGCAGAGCTTATCCTGTAGCACAAAAACTTGCACCCAATACTCTTTGCAGATACCTTTGAACCTAACCTGATTCAACAAAAGGCTCCCCTTCCCTCCCTTCCCCTTTCCCCCCTCACAACCCTCCTAAACAACTTTTTTTCTAGAACGAAACATGTTTCTATGGCAACTAAGTAGTGATCTTAAGTATAATGCTAAGTTCACAATCTGCTCACTCCTATAGAATAAAGGAGCCATTTAGATATAGCAGGTTGCATTTACTGGTAACAATGCTCTGAGATCCAACACAGCAAAAGAAGAGGTCATTTTTTCCCCAAGGAGTTTCCTCTACTTAAGCTAAAGCAGAGCAAATACATATAATGAGGAAGAAAATTCAGTACCGGCCAATAAGTGCACCAGCCAATGCATCAATAGTCTGGGGTTCACTGAGGTGAGGTTGGCAAACAGCCTTGCCTGGATCGATTGCCTTCAGGTGGGGGAAGGAGACTTGAGGAAAACCTGTTTACACACACGCAAGCTGGTATCCATTTAAATTCATCCCTCAAACAACTCCTGTAGGCTGACTGTTACAGCGATGAAAACAACACGTCTCCACACGGATGCAGGCTGTGACAGAAGTAGGCTGAATCATACATTCTCCAGTCCAGGGTAGAGATGCGCACGAACAGCAATACGAACAAAAAAAAAGCCACAAACAGCCCAATCTGCTGTTCGAGAACAAACTGTTCGTGAGGCCCCATTCTAAATGAACAGGTGGTCGTCGCAAGCCTCGTTCGTTGCTGTTCGTCAAGCCAGACTGTCTGGCACCTGCAATCAATTCCCTTGGCAACTTAGGCAGGGATTGTCTGAACTCTGTCTGAACTCCTGCTGTTGCCCTGGAAACCCCAATCTAAGCCCAATTTAGCTTGATAGGCAGGTCTTCCTTTCAAGTGTGGAGCTCCAAATTTGTTACAACAAGGGAGCAAAGACCAGAGGGGAGGGGGGCTCCCGCCTCTGACTTTGCAGACAGTGGAGAGGGAGAGACAGTTGCTGTTGCCATTTTGATAGAGTGCATTGGAGCTTGAATTTTCTTTATGTGTGGTGGGATAGGGATCTACCCCTTCAGTTTCCAGGGCTGCTGCCAGGTTGTGGACCAAACTATTATTTATTATTGGTACCTTTCCTGCTGCCTGCTCAAGTAAGGTTTCTGGGAGCGGTGCAGTAGGGATCTTGACCAAACTTGGGTGATGGCTGGAGGAGAGCCTGCTGGCCCCCACGAACATCCAACCACGGACATGTTCGTGAACAGGGCCATGTTCGTGGTTGTTCGTGAATCCCTGTCCATGGATGGCAACAAACAACGAACATCATGTTCATTTTTTTCCCCTGTTTGTGCCCATCTCTAGTCCAGGGTCCCCCAGGGTCGTGCAGCAGGCAGAAATCACAAGTGCAGAAGACTTAGGCCAGGCCAATACAGAGCCATCATGTTGTCTGTCCACCACAGGAGCCATTATTGTATATCCCCATTCCTTTCAGCACCTGAATGGGCCTCAGAGGTTGGAACATACATTGATTAGGCCTTCTCACCACACTGTGCAGGCAGAAAATTCAGACGAGAACCCTTGAAACGCTGCATTAAAATCTGAAGGAGGAGTAAACTGTCCAGAATTAGGAAGAAAACCTGAAGAAGTATGGGGCCCAAAGTGGCAAAAATCACTCATGCAAAAAAGGCCTTTGAATACAAAATTGAACAAAGCAAGCAACAATGTGACTACACAGTATAAGATACATATAACAATGCAACTGAGTAGCATAATAGGACTAAGAACATAAAGTTAAATGACAATGGAACTGCTCAGCCCAAACAAGCATAGCATGAGCAATGCAAAATGTGGGATTACAAAAGTGCAGGCAATGTGGCACCCACTTGCTTATGAAAGCGCCCTTCTGATCCATTCTGCGCCACCCCAGATCAATCCCATTATAAGAATCCCCCCCTGGCTTTTCATACTGAAAGATGGATGGCATAATTGACTCTGTCTTAACTCTTCCCCCACCTCATCCTGTAATCTTCCCCTTAAGCAAGACTCCTGTTATGATTTCCTTTCACATGTCTGAAGAAGGTAACTGCAACTCACAAAAGCTCATCTTGAAATAAATATTGTATTTCAAGTGCCACTGGACTTTTGTTTTATCAGGAAAAGTGTGTCTTCATGGGAGATAGATGAATGTTCTTCCACACTGGAAAAAAATCCCAGCACAAAGAGAACTGGCATGTCAAGAAGACAGTTAACTAGAATCAGTCTTCCCAACAGGATGGATGGATGGATGGATGGATAGATAGAGTAATCTCTCTCTCTCTCTCTCTCTCTCTGCTTATACAGCTATTGCCTTAAGCAGAAATTAAAATGGAAAGAACCTTACTTAATGTCATTTCTCTGGTTAATTATCACCCCTATAGATTTTGCAGGATAGCTTACTAATGTAAGAAGGCTTTGATAGGAGGGTGCAGTGCTTTTTTTCAGCCAGAATGTAGCGGAACTGCGTTCTGGCACCTCTTAAAAATACCCACATGACTGGTGGGTATTCAGCTGTTCCAGCCATTTTGGGCCTGTTTCAGACAAAACAGGTCTGAAATGGTCAGGATCAGGCTGCTGCCAGGTGCAGGAAGGTTCCCCTGCATGGCAGTGGCCTGTTCCAGGCCAATTCGGGTCTGATCCTGGCTGCTTTGGGCCCGTTTTGGCCATTTGGGGCCCATTTTGGCCCAATTTGGGCCTGAAACAGCCAGGATAGGGCTGCTGCTGGGTGGGAGAGGGATCCCCCCCAAGGCAGCGGCCCGTTCCAGGCTGATTCAGACCCAAACCTGGCCATTTTGGGCCCATTTGGCCCAATTTGGGCCCTAAACGGCCAGGATTGGGCCACTAACCAGTGGGGGAGGGTTACCCCGCATATCAGCAGCCTTTTCCAGGCTGATTTGGGTCCAGTTCGAGCTGTTTGGGGCCTGTTTCAGCTGTTTGGGGCCCATTTTGGTCCCCAAACGACCAGAACTGGGCCGCTACTGGGCAGCAGAGGGTTCCCCACAAGGCAATGGTCGAGTCCAGCCTGTTTCGGCCTGATTCGGCCCAAACAGCCAATATCGAGCCACTGCTTGGCATGGGAGTGCTCTCCTGTGCAGCAGTGGCGCATTCCAGTCCGATTTGGGCCTGAATCGGGTCCCCTGTGGAGCTCAGGAGCACTTCCGGGGCAGCCACAGCCTGTGTGATAATGTCACTCCCAGAAGTGATGTCATCACGTGGTCCTGGGAGCGCTCGTATGGTACTCAGTGAGTTCCACCACCTCTTTTCCCAGAAAAAAAGCCCTGGGAGGGTGTATTCAATGATGCAGCCCCCCCCCCCGCAGAAGAACCATACCATGTGCCTCATCTGACCTTGTCAATTGACCCTCAATGGACCCCTTTGTTTCATTTGCCCCCAAAGCACAAGGCACCTGTGCTAAGGCAAGTCTCACCTAGACTGCCCCTAGATAACAGGGGGAATCCGACTTCAATGCCTGCGTCCCATTCTGTGAGTGGATGGGTCATGGGAGCAGCAGAGCCCAGCTGAATTATTTCAGTGTATCCAATTGCAAAACTATGTTCCACGGAGATCTGCCATTAATTAACATGAAAGGCTCCCTGCCAATCAATAGGAACCCAACATGAACTGTTCCCCTGCATCCAGTAAAAGGGGAGTAATGCAGACATGCTATTTATGGCCCTCTTATCCGGGCCATAAAAATAGACTGTGTTGCATGAAGAGTAGAGAGTAGTCCGAGGGAGGGAGGGAGGGAGTCCAAAATGGAGGTCTCTCGGGCCACTCTTAACAGCAAAATCAATCCAATCAATTACAGCGCAGATAGATGGTGATTTGTAAGAACAATTTTGCAAGATATCCCCAAGTAAATACTGACTTCCATTTGAGACGGGCATCTCTATTTGCCCAGAGGCTCATGGTATCAAGACACGCACAGGGACAAGTCAATATGCCACACATTTTAAACACGTACGGGGCCATCCAAGCAGATCAAAAGAAGCATTCTCTTGCCCGATGCCAAGACAACCATTGCACCCGTCGACCCAAGAAGACACTGTATCAAGTGACACCACTTATCCATTTGATCCAGTGCTGTGCTTTCTGACTGACAGCAGTTCTCCGTATCTCATGAAGAGACTGAGAGAGGTCATCTAGACACTCATCTTTATTTATTTCGGTTCACGACCAGCTTCTCGGCCTTTTGGCTAAGATCATGTGTAGCATCTAGACACTATAGGGATCTTCAACATGCTAAGCCAGTATTTTGGTGCCAAATTTCAGCATGCAAAGCCCATATCTGAACCTCTTTTTCCTGTGTTGCCATAACTTGTAACAGATTTACAAACACACAACAGGAGTGTGGCAATCCGACAAAGACAGCATCAAATGATCAGCCTTACCTGGGAGCCCAGAAGATTCCAAAGAGGCCCAGGGAAGCTATCAGCTGCTGCCTGGCCTGGTGTGGTTAGAAAGGCAGCTGACTCCAGTGGCCCTAACACAGGACGTGGCCCTGCAGCTTCGGGTTCATCCCCAAGGGGCTAGGCTGCAGGGGTACCAGACGGCCTTAACAGGTCATGAGAAAGCAGCCTGTGGCCAGGTGGGAGGAGACAACTAGGGGATAGAGCAGCAGAAAAAGGGAAGAGGAAACAGGAAGAGGTGGGAGGGGAAGCAGCGTCGCCAGTTCTGGGTTGGGAAATTCCTGGAGATTTGGTGGGTGGAGCCTGGGGAGTAAGCTCGGTGTCATTTTGCTCAGGGGAACTGATCTCTGTGGTCGGGGGATCAGTTGTAATTCCAGGAGGACCCCAGGCCCTGCCTGGACTTTGACAACCCTAGAAAGGAGGCAAGAGTACGACACCGAAGAAGGGCACCCAGGAGTGCTAGGGTTATGTTGAGCAATTCCTAGAGATGTGGAGATGGAGTCTGTGGAGGATGGGGTTTGGAGAGCGTGAGAGATTTCCACTGGGTTTAATGCCATAGCACTGAGAGCCAAGCTACAAGTAACGCCTGACACAGATTGGACACTTGTCAGCTTCTCTCAAGTTTTGATGGAAAATGTAGGCATCCTGGTCTTGCAGCTGTAATGGAGAGCCAAGCTGTAAAACCAGGATGCCTACATTTCCCTCAAAACTTGAGGGAAGCTGACAAGTGTCCAACCTGCGTAAGGCATCACTTGTAGCTTGGCTCTCACCTTCCAAAGCAAGGTTTTCTCTGGGGAACTGATCTCTGTAGTCTGAAGATCTCTGGTAGTTCCTAGAAATCTCTCAGGCCCACGTGGAGGTTGGGCAATCTAGCTGGGACAGAGCCTTAGTGCAGGAAACTGCAGGCAGCTGTACGTAGTGTGTACATAATCGGAAAGTTTGTGTGGACTTATCCGAGCTCATATTACCAGGGAGGGTTCCGTGGCAGCATTATTTGTGGAAGATGCAAAGTACCTTCAAATCAAGGAGAGTTAACAGAAAGTCTGGGCTCCCCATTTAGGTTAGATAATAGCTACCACTGAACTGTACTTCCAGCTGGAACAGCATAGCATCCCCACACAGTGCCGCATAGTGGTCACTGCACTTACTCAGTTACCGCCGCAAATGCCCCTTACTAAAACCAACCCTACCCTTGGTTTTGAGTCAAGTTGTCATTCACTGATCCCTCCAGCGATTGCAATTGCCTTTTACCCTGCCTCCAAAGGCAGGGTCACTGCTCACTGCTCTCCTGTCCTCCATTTTATTCTCCCAATAATCTTGTAAACGAGAGCTAGTAAGTGTGCTAAAGTCCCCTGGCAAGCTATGGCTGACAATAAATTCAAACCCGTATCTCCCCAGTCGTAGCAACTATAACCGCATTGGCTCCCCTCGTTTTTGCTTGAGCACCCATCCCGCACATACATATTTTGTACTAGTGCACCTTAACTTACGGAACAATGGACTGTGCACAAAGAATAGGATAAGGAATATGTGACCAGAGATTAATTTGAGAATTGCTCTGGAACCTGCTTCCAGAGCCAGGTTTCAGCTTGTGAAATAGCCCTCTGAGAACATGCAGATTGTTTCAGGTGCGTAGCCATGTTGGTCTGTAGTAGAAGAGCAAGACTCGGATCTGGTAGCATCTTAGAGACCGACTAGATTTCCCCGAGTCTCCTTGAAGAGCCAAAATGGTAAAAGGAGGAAGAAAATAGGTTACATCCCAAGTCAAAATCCTAAAATAGCACAGAACAGAACGGGATGCAAACACAGTGACTTCCTGCAGTTTCACATGACATCACTCCAAGAATCACAGGTTGAACCAGCAAGCCGGCTTTAGCAACAGCCCAGAACAATCACTGACAGCCACAATGACATTCGGTGGATTAACCTTCTGGGAGGAAAGAAGATGGGGGGACATCATAAAGACAAGCAGTTCATCCATGCTGCGTCTCTGGTGCTACATGGGAAAAGAGGGCAAGAAAGGAGAGGACTACAACCAGATGTTTCTACTTGGGGAGGGGTTCTTCTGGATAACCTTGCATGTAAAGAGCAGACAATTACAGGCACCCTCCAAGGAGCGGAATGGTCAAGTGTGTAGCCAATTATAGCTCCTCTCTTGGGCGGACTGGCACTTTACCTTACCAGGAGCTCCCACTGGGCTTCTTTGGGCAGCCAGGAACAAGATGGGTTGAGTCCCAATAGTGTTGGCAGTTCTGGTATTTCTGGCAGTACCACAGGGGCTAATTAATTCTGACCCAGCCAGCGGCAACATGCCCCAGCTGGCTGGGTCAGAGCCAAATAAGCCATGGACAACTCAGCTTTGTTTGCTCTGGAGCCACTTTAACATCCCAGTCTACTCTGTTTCCTCTCTATGGTTTCAAGCAGTTTGATAAGGGGAATCTTTGGCAGAGGTATTCAGGTCTTTCAGCACGCATTTTTGTAACCGCATCCTTCTAGAAAAATGCCAATTCTCCAGGTTTCAGGAGCTTAAGAGATGTCACTCCTTTTCCTCTGGAAGGAGCACAAAAGTCCGGTTGATTTTTTCCTACTGGAATAGGTTCATCACATTTCATGAACCACAAACTTTCATGAACCTGGCCCGGTCACTTCCGGGTCAGCAGAAGGTCTGCAGGAAGTCCATCCCTTGTTGCCTAGGAAACTGATTGATCGGCGCCAGGCTGTCTGCAGTGACGAACCAAAAAACAAACTAGCCTAAAGTTCGTGGCGGTTCGTCAGAAACGGGCTCTGATGAACCTCCGGTTCGCGAACCATAAACCGTCCCAGTTCTTCATGAACTTTGGTTGGTATTTCGGTTTGTGCCCATCTCTAGTCCAAAGCCACAATTTACCCCCCTGTAATAAACCCCATGAAACTAATAAGCCCATTATTATTTTCGTAGGGATACTAGTATTCAGCTAGTCAAGTGGAAGCCTTGAGAACTAGCAGCTTGAGTCACTGAGGCCAATACACGAAGCTGTAAAAGAACAGAATACACAGACCATTTTCTCTTCCTCCTTTTTTGTGATGTTAATTCCCTCAGCGGCTGTCTGAAATGCATTAAAATTATGGCACTTAGAGATTAATGAAAGAACTATGCATATATTACAAGAGGCCTCTGCTCGCTTTGAGGAGAAAAAGGATGATTAGCTTTCAAGTGCGGTTTCAGCGTTTTCTTCTTCAACACTCCCCCTTCCTCATTAGAAATGTCTTTTGATAGCTTTCCTAATGAACTAGGAGACAGAGAAAGGGCAAATATCCTTTTTTTCAAGAGGAAGGCATTGGCATAGAATATCTTCAATACATAAATGCATGGCAAAGAGCGAGCTTTCTCAAGAGCAGAGGAGCCCGTTTGAAAGCACTCACTCCTCCCTCACATCAACATACCTTTTCCTGCCAGAGGATAAGCTTTCACAAACTAGTCAGGCAATTTTTCAGTATGATTCAGTTTGAAACAAGTAAAAGACAGCTGTGGAGGATGCTGATTGGCTAGAGCCTGCATCATCACCAATATAAATTGTCAGTGTGGTGTGGTGGTTAGGTTATGAATAAGGAGACCTGAGAGGAAATCTCCATTGGTCATGAAGCGGAGTGACTCTGGGCCGTTCAGTCTCTCTCAGCCCAGCCTACCTCACAGGGTTCTTTCAAGGATAAAGTGCAGGAGGGAGGAACCACATCCCATAGGTCCGCTCCATGAGCAGTGGCTCTTTCCTCCAACATAAGGAAATATCACCGCCAGAGGACCTTTTAGACCCAACCCAGGCCTGACGTACCAAGTTCCTTAAACTCCTCTAAGAAATTTAATCCCACCTCCAATCTTTGGAGAAATTTAACAGTTTTAAGAGAATAATAACATCAACAACTGCGCTTATATGCCACTCTTCTAGACAGATTAGTGCCCTGCTCAGAGCAGTGAATGAAGTCAATGTTATTATTATCCCCACAATACAGCTGGGGAGCTGGGACTGAGAGGAGTGGCTTACCCAAGGCCACCTGCCCGAGTTCATGGCAGGAGAGGTATTCGAACCAGCAGAGTGCTGATTCACAGTCCAGCCACTTAACCACTACGCTACAGCTGCAGATGTCTATTTTTAAAAAAAAATGAAAGAGGAGGACTTCCTAAAAAGTCAAAAGATGATTGTATCAGATATTCTGAGCGTAGTCAGGACTAATGGACAGACAGCTAGAAAATGGACATGGTATTTTATCCTTATACATAACAACAGCAACAAGGCTACTATATGCTCAAAATTGGAAGAGTGCAATACTGCCTACAATAGAGGAGTGGATTGTGAAGATGGTAGAGTTAGCCAAGATGGCTAAATTTATGGATTTTATCAGAGAGAAGACATTGTCCACATTTAGAGCAAACAGGAATCCCCTTATTGATTTTGTGTGTGAAACTGAAAAAAAATGAACTGATGATGTGTGGTTTTGAAGTGTAAGAGGAAGGGAGGGGGGGGGGGAAAGACTATGGAAAAAATGAGAAGCTTTATGCTGATAATAAGACTACAAGTGTGAACTTTGTAATTAGGCCAATAGAGAAAAATGAAAGTGTTTCCTAAATCTATCTTTCTTTCTTTCTCTCTTTAAAAATTTGTATGCATTTTAAAATCTTCAATAAAATTTATGTTTTTTAAAAAAGAGATAATTGTATCAGATATTCTGAGCTTAGCCCTAAAATGCATACCAAAAAATCTACACCGTAGATGTAGAATTAGGGGCGACATTCCTAATACAAAATGCAAAACCTGGAAAAGACTTTTTTCCTTTAAAACTCCAAAGAACTAAAACTCATGTTCATACATGCACAGACATTGGAAGGAAAAAAACGTTTGGTGGCGTTTGGGTGGTTGTATCTGGACAAAATGGTGCCCCAAAAACGTTTCCCCCACTAGGAGGTACGGGAGCCAGGAGGGTGAAATAAGCAACTGGAAAGAACGTAGTAGCCAAGGGGAAGAACTGAGAAAGTAGGTAAATGGGAGGGAAAGAAGCAGGGAAAGGGGCGTCAAGGGATGATTGTTGGAAGAGGAGGATTCAAAGCTGTCCCTTTTCTCAAGTTTCAGAGGGGGACAAACCAAAGAGTTAGAAAGATAGAGAGGTCAGGGCACTCTATTGACTGTTTACTACTCTGACTGTCCTTTGATATGCAGATTGCTATTCTCAGGATTTCCTCCTCCTGACTTCCTCCCTCTCACTCCTTCTCTTCCTGGCTTTGTTCCAGGCAACACCTCTCTCCTTCTCCTCCCTCCATCTTGAAAGCATGGATGCAGGCCTTGCCCTGCAATCCATGTCCATCCTTAGACTAGATGGGTAGTTAGGATCTGTCTCTCCTCCTTTCTTATCAGAATATGGAGTTCCTACAATAAAGAACACTCATTTGTTTTCTAAATGTAAAGCAAGTGTATGATTTATTATTTTCTCTCCTGCACACACACCAGCCAGCAGAACCAGCTCACAACCACCTATTATCACGCTTCCTATGCTAAACAATAGACTCTGCTGATGGTCCAAACATGGAATCCCTTAATTTGGTTTCTGGGGCCTACATAATGATTTATTTATCAATGATTATGTTGCACAAAAAAGTGCTCTTTCCCTTTGCCCCTTCCAATCTGCTGAGCACTAGAATTACCTCCTAGGGTTGCCAGGCCCCCTCAATCTCCTAGCGGGAGATTGAGGCCTGGCTCTTACCTGAGGTGGGGGTGTGTGCGCGTGCGGAGCAAGTGCGTGCGCGCTCCTGCATGCGCGATGACGTCAATTAGTGACGTCACCATGCAGCCCGTTTGGGTGCAGATCGGGCCCGTTGTGGGCCCCTGCAGAGCGCAGGAGCGTTCCTGCGCTCCTCAGGGGCCCACAACAGGCCCGATCCATGCCAAAACGGGCCCAATCCGTGCCCATTTTGGCACGGATCGGGTCCGTTTTGGCACGGATCAGGCCTGTTTAAGGCCCCTGTGGAGCATGGGAGCATTCCTGCGCTCCGCAGGGGCCCACAACGGGCCTGATCCACACCAAAACGGGCCCGATCCACACCGGTTTTGGCGTGGATCGGGCCCGTTTTGGCATGGATTGGGTCCATTGTGGGCCCTCGCGGAGCTCAGGAACGCTCCCGCACTCCACAGGGGCCCCGATCCAGGCCAAAACAGGCCTGATCCTGGCTGCTGCTGTGCGCGGGGGCATGCAGCACCGCAGGGGGGCACGCATTGAAGGTGCACCCCCCCGCTGGCCAGGTAGGTGGGGGCGGGGGTGGGAGGGTGGGGGCGGGGGATCCCCCACCCCCACGGGGGTCTGGCAGCCCTATTACCTCCCCCTACATACACACCAGTGAGTCCCCATGCTTATAAACATGTATGCTCCATTTCATTGTTGTTTTTTAAGCAAATGACTTCCCTGAAGCAGGGGAGCAAGGGACACCGGGGCAATTTTTAACTTACTGGCACATATGGATGTCAGGCACATTGCAAAGCTGGGACCGCGCTGCAGGTGAAGGATCTACAGAGCACCCTGTTAAAACATCCTGTCTGTCTGTCTCCAGAGGCCTTCGAGCCCAGTAAATCAAACTCTCTGCTGGATGCAAGCTCAGCCTTTTCAATTCTCTGGGTAATGTTTAGGAGCCGGATCTTTGGAGGATGACCTTTATAACTTAATAAATAAATAAATATAACCTATCATCAAAACCACTTAACCTCAGCCACCAACCCTCACCCCTCCCCTGTGACCATATCATAAAGTGGCAATGCCGAGCCAGAGAATTATTGTTTGCTTTGAAATCCCCTTTGGAACACAAACGGCAGAGGCAGTGTTGCCCAAATCCTAGCTGCACAATAAAACAAAAGGAAAACATCGCTTCTGTTGCTAAGCTTGTGGCACAAGGTAACTTGCTAGCACATTAACCTACAGGAGGCCTGGCTCCTTCGCCGCATGCTGTGGTGGCTCCCCTAACACTGGGCTCCCGGATGAAAGGACTGCTTCCCGAAAACCTTTTCATTTTATCCAAGTTGCCGCCTCATCTGCTCATCCCATGGGTGGTTTTACAAGGCCTTCTTGCTATATATTTCTGGTATCAAGCTTGTTGCATCAATATAGCCCAGTCTCCCTGCCCATGCTTTGCTCCAATACATATTCTAGTGCTTTGCAGAAAGAGATCATTATCAAGGCCTGTGCCCACGAATCCATAAAGCTGCTTTCTACTGAGTCAGGCTACTGATTTATCAAGGTCAGCATTGTCTACTCTGACTGGCAGAGGCTCTCTCAAGTAGAAGTCTGTTACATCATCTGTTACCCGTTCCTTTAACTGGAGATGCTGGGAATTGAGCCTTGAACCTTCTGCATGTAAAGCAGATACCATATCACTGAGCCATGGGCCCTCTACCAGTCCAGATCATGCACACAACTGGGATATATACAGAGGCCCACAGCCTGCTAGATGTCCAGCTACCAGCTCCTCATCTGCTCTCGCAAGTTATAGGAGATCAGCCCATGTCATAGGCGTCTTCTGGGGCAATCTCCCATTCATTCTAGAAGAGGCATCTGGAGGGAAGAGTGGAACTTTCATGACCTTTTCAATAAAGGGGGGAATGTCATATACATGGCAACATCATTTCTGAGTGAAGATCCAGAAGTGGTATCACCACGCTAAGCAATGTTCTAGGAATTCCCCTGGTCTTTATGATATTGGAAGATTCCCGGACAGTCACTTCAACACGTGCTGATGTCATTTTCAGGTCTTCACCCGGAAGCGATGATGCCACATCACTTCTGAACCAAAGGCTTTTGGGTGCGCCAGGAACATGCCTTGCAACTGTAATTGTCCTACTGTTGAGATATGGCCCATCTTCCCCAGGATGAGGCTTGATAATCTCAGCTGTGGTCTGAAAGACTGGAAAGCAGCTGTGAGCTTCTTGACCCTTCCCTTGTGCGCATGCTTTCATAGTTCCAGTTTAAAACCAACCACAGTTTACCACAATGTCTACATTGCCAACTATGTGTTACGCTCTAAAGCAGAAGCCACAGTTGGCAAGTATGGGAAGAATGGCAAACTACATCTGAGCTAAAAAAAAGGAACTGAAGGAAAGCCACACACCGGTGGAGGGAAAAAAAGAAAGGAATTCATGAGACCAGCTCAGATCTGATCTTCCAAACCGTGCTCACTTGGACTGAGCCAACGAGAGACTCCTGCTCCAAATGTGTTCTCTATCGAAGACCTTTATATGTATACACATTTCTTACAATGTACTAAAAAACACATTGCTGCTCTTAGAAATGTCCATAAGTCTGCTATAGATATTAAGATACTGTTGGTTTATTATGTGTAGATGACAGTTAATCTACTATTTTTTGAGCCAGTTTGGTGTAGTGGTTAAGAGCAGAGGGACTCCAATCTGGAGAAGTGGATTTGATTCCCCACTCCTCCACCTGAAGCCAGCTGGGTGACCTTGGGTCAGTCACAGCTCTTCCAGAGCTCTCTCAGCCCCACCACCCTCACAGGGTGATTGTTGTGGGGATAATAATAACATACATTGTAAACCGCTCTGAGTGGGCATTAACAGGGCTTTTTTTCTGCCGGAATGCTCCAGAACGGCATTTCGGCAGTTCTCAAAACTGCCCCTTTCCACTCCTGGCCGTTTCGGGCTGAAACAGGCCCAAAACGGCCAGGATTGGGCCCAAAACAGCCATGATCGGGCCACTGCTGGGCAAGGGAGTGCTCCCCTGCACCACAGCAGCTCATTCTGGGCTGATTCAGGCTTGGGAGCACTCCCAGAGCGGCCATGGCCTGCACGATGATGTCACTTCTCAGAAGTGACATCATCTCACAGTCCCTGGGAGTGCACGTGTGCTGTGTACACGCACATGTAGTAACAGGGGTGCCACCTCCTTCCAGGAGTTGCCCCAGGTGAGAGTTCCCCCACCTCTTTTTCCAGAAAAAAAGTTCTGGGCATTACGTTGTCCTGAAGGATGGTATATAAATCAAATGTTATTATGTTGTTATATTAAAAAATTGATCAGACCAGCTGTTCTAACAGCAATGGTTTTCTTTCCCATTCAGCCAAAGCAAACCAACACATGAAACCCCTTCTACACATACACTTACTCTATGATAAACACATATGAAAAACCCAGGCATCAGGCACAAAAACCTATGTAGCCTCCCTGTTATCATACTTAGGGGAAAAAGCAAAATTTTCAGCCCAAGCCTTTGATAAAAATGTGCCTACTAAAGAACAAACAGTTGGATGAGGCCAGCGCTAATGCCCAGGCTTTCCACAGCACAAAATTATTTTTGCTTTTATCCAGAATATATGATTCAGTTCATTCAAGCCAGGCATTTCATTTTTAATTGGATTGGATCGAGGAGATGGCTAATGGACTGCTATCTCTTTCATCTCTAGTGACCTGAGCTAGATTCAGTAATGAAGGACCGATATTAACGTTGGAGAGCCTTGCCTTCGCCAAACGAAAGAGGTTTGAGAGCTGCCATCTGTCAGATGCAAGCTTCCTTCCATTCCCCCTAGGTTGCCAAACTTCAGGTGGGGCCTGAAGATCTTCTAGAATTACAACTGATCTCCAGACTACAGGGATCAGATTCCTTGGAGAAAACGGCTACATTGGAGTGTGGACGCTAAGGCATTACACCTGGCTAAATTCCCTCCCCTCCCCAAACCCTGCCCCCCTCCAGAGTCCACCCCCAAATTTCCAGGACAAATTTCACAACACAGAGCTAGGGTTGCCAGGGACCTGGAGTCCCTCGACAGGGGACCCCAGGTCCCTGTAGTCTCCCAGCGGGGGATTGGGAGCTGGTACTTACCCCGGCTTCCTTTTCTGTGTGCGTGCACAATGTGCACGTGCTCCTGGCTTGCATGATGACTTCACTTTCACGAGTGATGTCATCACGCAGGATCAAAGGACGCCTCCAGGTCAAAGGGGGCCCCTTGTTGCAGTTGCCACTCGCTCTCACTGCCACCACTGCTCACTCTCACCATGACTGCAGCCCGCTCTCATTTGGCGCACAGGGGCCGCAGTGGCGAGAGGCGGCAGGGGTGGTGGTGAGAGCTGGTGGCAGCGAGAGTGGCCTGCTCTTGCTGCTGCCACTGCCACCGCTCACTCTTGCAGTGCGAGCGCACCCCCTGCCTGGGGGCGCACCATGCCGCACGAGGAGAGGGTGCCCCAGGTAGCATGCCCCCCACCAGCCAGGTAAGTGGTCGCAGGGGGAAAGGGTGGGATCTGGGGATCCCCCGCCCCCAGCAGGGGAATGGCAACCCTACACAGAGCTGAGAAACCACTCCCCACTAACCACTCTCCGACAGTGTTTGAAGTATCATGTGCTCTACCAAGATTCAAGTGAATCTTCCTTCCCAAGATGCTGACATGGAAGGAAGGGCAGCCAGATACAAGCAAGAGCCAGGCTTGGAAAGTAGGAAGACAGCAGCATCCAAGGCCAAGTGGCAACACTTCCAAAATTAAACCTCAGGCTGTAGCTGTGGGATAAGAAAACCGAAAGCAGGGACTGAGGATACACAATGTAAAGATAATAATTTATTGGCGCTACAGAAAAAGAAAAAAGTGAACAGAAAGCAGGATTGTTTTTAATGCTGCTGCAGCCCCAATGCCCCTTTGCCAGGCAGTTTCCTGACATAGTGGGTCCCACTCACCTTCTTCAGAGTCCATTGTTGTGTGTGTGTGTAGTATAACTGAAGAAAAACTTGGTGGATCGATGGTTTAGAGGGAGACTCTGTTCTGTGCGATTTTGTTGCCGTTAAGTGCAAAACCAGCTGCCCCAAAGAGCTTGGAAGCCCTCTTTGCAAAGAACAGGGCCAAAACACATGATAACCACAACGGCAATAAAAGGATTAGATCTAAGCCAGCAGCACCCCAATAACAGTACACAGTTGCTTTGAGAAACCTGAGTTCCAAAACCGAAACAGAAATTTTTCAGTGCACATCACTAGTATCCAATGAGCTTTAAAAGATGTGATGCTGCTTAGGCACGTGTTACACCTTCAGCTACAGTTAAGTGGCCATGGAAAGTGCCTCAAGTAATAGCTGACTTACGGTGGGTACATCAAACTGGGATCTGAAATGATACATCAAAGCAGGTTGATTAACTACAGTTTGGCCTAATTATGGTTTTGCCTGAAATATGTATGCAGACATCTTTCTTGACGTTGTCTTGGCTTATTTCCCAGTGGTGTCTTCAACACAATGCAGGCCATGATATCAGGTCACTCTCAGGGATGCAGGGGGGAAACCGTGAAGACAATGAAACCGCTGTTTGTCATCATGATGTTGAGCAAGACAAATAGCCAGTTTGGTGTAGTGGGTAAGAGTGCGGGACTCTAATCTGGAGAGCCGGGTTTGATTCCCCACTCCTCCTCTTGAAACCAGCTGGGTGATCTTGGGTCAGTCACAGGCGGCTTCTAGGAGCTCTCTCAGCCCCACCCACCTCACAGGGTGTTTGTTGTGGGGATAATAATGGCATACGTTGTAAACCGCTCTGAGGGCCAAGCTACACATGACGAATGACACTTGAACGGCAAGTGGATTGAGTGGAGGGCAAGTGAACAGGGAGAAATACACTTGCTGTTCAAGTGTCATTCGTCATGTGTAGCTTGGCCCTTAGTGGGCGTTAAGTTGTCCTGAAGGGCAATATATAAATCGAATGTTGTTGTTGTTATAAAATAAACCATGAGTGTCTGAAGCAACCATGATACGGAAAATAAAAGGGCACCATGGATAGAATTAATTTTTCCCTCCGTGGGATTTCATTTTTAACAAGACTTTTAATAGCTATGAAACTGATTGATTCTGCTTGTACAGCAGCCTTTTGTCTTCTCCAATTGAATTAAAATCCTGATCAAAAGAATACATTTTTAAAAGTTATTATTCCTCTGTTTCATGTGATGAACTTCTGCTTGTACTGCTGCCTTTCATCCTCTCAAACTGTATTCTCTGGATTGGGATTGTAATACATGTTAGTTTATTATTCCTCTGTTTTATATGATAAACTTCTGTAATTAATTTTTTTTTCATTGCAAGGTGCTTTGAAAGACAATCCAATAAACAGACAATTGCATATCAGGTCTTTTATTTCAGCCCCAAATGTGCATTTTGTGGCATCCTAATGCCTTTATCTATATACCAGGACACAGCATTTTTAAACACACAGAGAGAGAAGAGCTGTTATAGTGTAGAAGCTAAAAGTATGAACCATCAGGTCACTGAGTCCAGGTGTGGAAATTCCTGGAGATTTGAGGATGGAGCCTGGAGAGGGCGGAGTTTGGGAAGGGGAGGGACCTCGTGGTTTTAACACCATAGAGTCAATCTTCTAAGGGATCTGATCTCTGTGGTTTGGAGATCAGTTGTAATTCTGGGAGATATCCAGGCCTCACCTGGCAGTCGGCAACCCTAATGAACCACAAGCTGTGAAATTCCCCAACTCATCTCTCAAGAGTAGCTAAATCACTAGATGGCCTTGAAATATGGTTGCCGGCCTCCAGGTGGTGGCTGTAGATCTCCTGGAATTATGACTGATCTCTAGATGACAGAAATCAACCCCCCTGGAGAAAATGGTCACTTTGGAGGGTGAACTCTATGGCATTATACAGCACTGAGGCTTCGCCCTTCCTCAAACCCCGCCCTCTCCAGGCTCCACCTCACAAATCTCCAGGAATTTCCCAACCTAGAGTTGGCAACCTTACCTCGAAAAGGCTTTTCCCCCTACCTGGTTCAGTGCAGCAATCTGAACTATGATACGGATTCTGCTGACATATCCTATCGGTTGATGTAGGGTTGTCAACCTCCAGGTAAGGCCGGGAGTTCTCTTGCAATCACAACTGATCTCCAGACTATACAGATTAGTTCGCCAGGAAGAAATGGCAGTTCCAGAGGGTGAACTCTATGGAATTACATCCCTGCAAAGCTACCTCCTCCAAACTCCATACTCTCCAGTCACTAGGGGTGCCGTTCCCTCGGTGGAGGTGAGGGATCCTCCATTCCCATCGTCTGCCCCCCCATTCCCCTGGCCAGAGTGGCGGGAGGGGGGAGGCAAGGGAACAGACCTCCTGGGCGTGCAGCCCCAAGAGCACTCCCGTGCTTCACAGCAAGCCGATTTGGGTCCCAAACTGGCCCGCTGCAAATCATGCGTGTGCTCCCAGGTCTGCGTGATGACATCACTTCCCAGAAGTGATGTCATTGCACTGCCCTGGGAGCACGTGCACACTTTTCACAAGCACAAAGAAGACAAGTAAGGTGAGTGACGGATCCCACTCCCCCCACCAGGAAAGTAAGGGGATCTAGCAACCGACCCGTCACTACCTGCCAAGCTGCGAAGCTGAAGCAAGCAACCTTTGCTTGATATAAGCATAAAGAGAAAATGTGTATTAATTCTTGGAATACTGAAGACGTGCTATATCGGGACTGACCAATTTTTCATGATGCCCTGCAGAGGATGGGTGGAGGAAGTGCTTCATAGCCACAAAGGTCAGGCCCTGACACATGCTGGCAACCACAGATATCTATCCTTGTCTTCCTAAGCAATTGGTATGCAGAAATTTGCCTCATCCAAAGCCTATGTGACATCTCCCAACGGGGCAAACAGTATCTTTCTGGGAACATCTCAGGTCAGGGACACAGTGGGGAGGTGAAGGCTAAAGCGGCTTCACTCCGCGTGCCATGGCCCCAGCTAGGGTTGCCAGGTCCCTATACCCTCCCGTTAAGCTGGCACTTACCTCATGTCGCTTGTGTGGTCACTCGGCCCCAAACAAAGCGCGGGGACGCTCTTGCAGCCGGCACAATGACATCACTTCTGGACGTGACGTCACTGCTCCCCCAGGAGCACACAGTCTGCAGTTGTCTCTGAGGTCCTTATCCGTGGTGAGCGACCTCTGTGGGGCTTGCCACCTCTGGCGGATCAATGAGCATGGGGGCAAATCCCTGGGTGTTTGCTCACCACTGGCGGGCACCTGGGAACCCTAACCTAAATCCAAATCACAGAACTCCCCATGCATGGCTAAACTAAAGTCATTATGGCAGCAACAAGGACTTTATAACATAACCCATAAACACTGAGCAATTTTTAATTCCTCTCTCCCTAAGACAAGCAAAGAACTGAGATTGGCTCATATACCCAAATATTAAGACACATGGCAAGATAAAACAAGCGTGTGTGGTAGGTCCAATATCAGGAGAGGTAAGGGTTACCTTCCCGGTGGGTAGAGAGGATCCAGCACAAATTCGTTTTTTGTTCTCTGCACACATGTCTGTTCCCCCACCTTGCCCCTCCCGCTGGCCAGGTGAGTGCTGGCAGGTGGCAGAGGGTGGGAACAGGGAATCCCCTGCCCCCACCAGGGACCTGGGATCCCTGTGTGAGATCTTTTGCATTCTTCTTTTTAATTCTCAATTTATTAATTTGCTTGATGCCCATCAACTCACCTTTGTGCTGCTACAAACTATGGCTTCTTCGGAAAATTCATGTTGAGTGCAGGGGGTGGGGGGAGGTTACAATATCATTAGAAATGTCAGATTGAAATCCAGCTGTCTAGGAAATTCACTTAACCATCAACGAAAGTCACAACGGGTAGCAAGCAAAAGGAGATGAAATAGCATTGCGGGAATAACAATCTTGTACTTGACTGAGCCAAGGGGAGGGGGGTGGTGTCCAATAATAATTAACCTAAAAGAATCTGATATTCCTCTGATAGTCTTGGGCAAATGATTGCCGACAGGCTGTGCTGCTTTGTCTTTGATCATTTGCTTCACACAGTAGAAAATGGGTTCTTCCCAAATGCAAATGCAGAAACAGCACTCATGATTTGAACCATATTTCATTCAGCCCTCGTTGTGATCAAATTAGATGGAACCTTATTGCTTAGAACTGAAATGCACGGGGGATCTTCAACCAGAAACTCTGGGTGAGGGACTTACTATTACTCCGGGTGCCACTGTGGTAAGCTGGCCAAAGGACAGAACTGCCTAGCCTGCTCTGTGCTGCACAACAGCCCCACCACTGCAGGTGGCCAGAAATGGTATTGCAGCCACCAGTGCAGCTGGAGTCAGAGCAGACAAATAGCCAACAAGGTCCCCTCTCTTAACTGGTTCATCAACCTCAACAACAAACTGCTCAAGTACAAACTTGAGCTGATCCTAGACTGCCTGTAGAAACTTACTTATTGAGTCTCGATCGCTCACAAATAAATTCTGCTTTTGCAAACTAACCACATTTAAAATAAATCATAGTTGTGTGCAGGGCTTTTCTGTCTGGGAAAAGAGGTGGTGGAACTCAGTGGGTTGCCAGCACAGGGGACAACTCTTGGCAGGAGGTTGTACCCCTAGTACCACATGCATGTGCGCAAAGTGCACACATGCTCCCAGGACCATACAATGACATCACATTGAGTCAGCTGGAACAAAGGGGAATTTTTTAGTTTAAATCGCTCTCGGCGAAAATGGTCACATGGCTGGTGGTCCCGCCCCCTGCTCTCCAGAGAGAGGGGAGTTTAGATTGCCCTCCGTACCGCTCCAGCAGTGCAGAGGGCAATCTAAACTCCCCTCTGTCTGGAGATCAGGGGGCGGGGCCACCAGCCATGTGATCATTTTCAAGAGGTGCCGGAACTCCGTTCCACTGCGTTCCTGCTGAAAAAAAGCCCTGGTTGTGTGTTACATCTAAACTGAAGCACTGTGAGTTTTGTGTTGTTTTATCTTTGCCACCTCCTTCTGGTGTAGTACAGTTGTCTGCAGGGTGCCTATGCAACAGTCAGGACACTGAACTGATTGAGAATAAAAAAAAAGCTTTAGTAATAGAACAGACTGGATAGGAAAGAGAAGAAATAAATCTAGCTGCCTTGCTAGCTGAGAGAGTTCTGAGAAGGAGGAGATTACCCTGAGAGTAGCATTCTGCCGATAGACAAGGAGAAAACCTCTTATTAGAATGAAGGTACTTCTCTCCTACAGGCCTAACTAGAGCTTACTGCCCCCTGCAGGAACTTCTTCTTTGCACGCAATACGTTGCTATACTCCAACAATACCGACCGTTTACATTGATTTGGGTAGCAACTCAATGAATAAAAAAGCCGGCAGAACCTACCGTTGTGCTTTTGTTGTGTGTGGCTATTTGGTTTTTACTGGATTTTAACAACATGCTACTAAACTGGATTTTAAGAGGGGTTTTTTTTTTACTGATAACTTGATCAGGCGGCTATAATCTCTCACTCTTATTGTTCCCAACTATTATTGTATTTTACAAAAGATTTTGTTCATGGTTAATCACCTTGGGAGTCAAGAGATTAAGTGCGTAGCATAGAAATACTTTAAATTTAAAAAGCTAGTTCAAAAAGTGGTTCAATAAACAGACTCTCAGAGCATTCAGAAAAGGCCAGAAGTGCTCCCCACTCCGTAAGGCTGCCAGGTCCCCTTAATCTCCTGGCAGGAGGTGGGAGTGGGGGGGGGGCTTGGCACTTGCTTGACACATGCTCCCAGCAGGCAAGATGACAACACTTCCAAAAGTGATGTCAGTGTGCCTGGCAGCAGGTGTGCCCCCGCCCTTCACAGAGGTCAATGGAGGGAGCTTGCCCACCACCGGGTGTGATGACATCACTTTCAGAAGTGACATCATCACGGCCATGGGGAGTGTGCCTGCTGCACACTAGTCCAGGAGATTTCTTGCCTCCCGGAACCATCCCCAGGGCCTTTCCCCCCTCCAGCCAGGTGACTGGTGGCAGGGTGCAGAGACTGGGAGCGGGGGATCCCCCCCACCCCCAATGGGGGGACCTGGCAGCCCTATCACCCCTACATGACTCTTGCCAGCCAGGTGAGTGGGGCCAGGGGGCAAAAGGTGAAGGTTAGGGATCCCGGGCACCTCCAGGGGTCTGGCATCCCTAATAGAGCAGGCACAAGTGGCCACCGCTGAGCCAGCTCTCTAAACCCTAGATGGGGCCGCTGTGAATGGCCATTGCTGCAAGTGGGGGTCCTGAGCCCAGGCAGGTGTGAACGGCAGCAGCAGGAGCCTGTTTTTCCACTCTGTCTCATAGGGCTACCAACCTCCAAAGCACTACCCCACTGAAGCCCCAACTCAGGTGCCACCCCCAAATCTCCAGGAATTTCCCAACCCAGAATTGGCAACCCTATCATCCGGAGACACTGCGCTGTATGCAGTCATGCTCCCCTACCCCCACCCCCACCCCCCGGGCAGCTGCTCTGTTCCGCATTGGCTAAGACCACTGCCCCACGGATCTTTGAATCAACAAGATTTACGTCAGGAGAAGTGGAAATAGGAATACAGAAATTGCCTTGATGGATTCGACGCAGATCTATCAAGTCCGCTATGCTGGTTTCAGCAACAGTCAACCAGCTACCTCTGTTCATAAGCGAGGAGTAGTCCTGTTTACTGTCAAGCGCGAAGTATTGACAGGATGTTCCACCAGGCCTATGAGAGTGGCCGAGGAGCTGGTGAACGCCCCTGCTGGTCCCTTGCCTGTTTTGTTCTGCTCCACTGTCTAATAAGATCTGTTGTGTTCACCCAGAGTGATATGTATTCATTTTATTGATTTATGATTTTAACTGTTATTTATTGTATACATATTTTTAAACTGTGGTTTTATGATGTTGCGTCCCGCCTTGAGCCCGCCTGCAGGGAGGTCGGGATATAAATCTGATGAATAAATAAATAAATAAAATAAAAGATTCCTTAACTGAACCAGCACAATTGTAGGTTACCGATTATGGATCCAATTGAAGGCATCTGTCTCGTTTACACAGAGGTCTTTGTATAAAAATTGTGCTAAAACTTAACCTGTCCGCCAAAAACATAACTACCAGTGCAGTATCATGTCCCGCATATTCTACTTATCATTCCCTTTTCTCTCTCTCCTCTCTTTTGCTTCCAAAAATGCACACTGCAATAGCAATCCAGGAAATACAGTTCTTGAAAAACTGCGCCATGTCCATTTGATTTTTACATTTGCCATATCTTTGTGGGCCCTGACCTGGATAGCCCAGGCGAGCCTGATTTTGTCAGGTCTCGGAAGCTAAGCAGGGTCGGCCTTGGTTAGTAATTGGATGGGAGGCCTCCAAAGAAGTTGAGTGTTGCAATGGCAAACCACCGGTTAGTCTCTTGCCTTGAATACCCAACTATGACTTGAAGGCATTTTCTACCATCATATCTTGTGTGTAAAGTGCCATCAAGTCACAACTGACTTATGGCGACCTCTGCCTGGGTTTTCAAGGCAAGTGAGAAGGAGAAGTGGTTTTGTCATCGCCTTCTTCTGCAGAGTCTTCCTTGGTGGTCTCCCATCCAAGTACTGTCCTTGCTTAGCTTCCGAGATCTGACGAGATTGGGCTATACTCTGCCGCCTTCCCTCCCACCACAATATCTTAATGAAGCTCAAATACATTATTTAAAAGAGAGATACTAACCCCCATCCAAAGCAGGCAGTTCATTTCCTCCCTAGAACACCAGCCCTACCAACCACATCACTGCAATCTTATCGGGGTGCAGCTTCAGCACGTTTCCCCTTAGCCCTTTGCCCGCACTGGCCCAGCACAGAGACAGGGGCTTTCAGGAGCTTAAAAATACAGAGGCCTAGGTGTCATCAGCGTATTGATGGACAGCTTCATTCAGCAGCCCTACACAAAAATCTGACAACGTAGGAGATGGCGCAGAACCTTGCAGAACTCCACAACGTACATCTCAAGCCGCAGAGGCAGTATCTACAACAGCTTTCTGAACATGATCCTATGCAAAGACCTGGGCCAACGGACTGTCCTTCCCTTGACCTGCGACTCTGTACTCCAAGCCTTGTGGAGATCGATGTCCGTGTGATGGTCTGAAAGCATGGCTGAGCATTAATATGCATGCTGCCTTCAAGAGCTATGATGTAATCAGCTCTCTTATAAAATTGGCTGCTCGTCCCAAGAGACGCCAATGAAGAGTTATTTAAGAGGATTTGATTACCAGCTTTGCATATGCAGGGAAGGGAAAAATAAATGAAGGTGAAGCCAAACCACTCAGCTTAATGCTAGCCAGAGAGAGAGAGAGAGAGAGAGAACCCCGAAGTTGGGCATCTATATATCAGTTAACTAGAATGCCAATGAATTTGAACTGCACCTGCCATTTTGTTACCCAATCTAGAGAGATAATTTTGTTACTTTGTGAACTGTGCCATCCTAAAACTATCTGTCATCATTGGCAGACTTTGGATGTTTCCAAAAAGAAGCAATGCAAGCATGGGAGAGGGAGGTCAAACTTGTATGAAGGCGTCCCAAATGTACCCAATTCTTACAAGTGTGCACTCAACTAAAATGCTACCAGATAAGACAATTATATTTTATTATGTATTAATCACTCAGCCCCCCCACCAACAGACCTATATGAAAATAAATATATTACATTGTGCTTGTGTCAGTGAAGCCTCACAGTTTGATTGGCTGAACTAGCATGACAGCACAGAATGTTCAGTTGCTTGGGGAAACTGTTAGTCCAACTGTTGTGAGGAAGGACGTACTTGTCAGTTTGGATGGACTTAAAACCTCACACAGAAAATGGCTGGGTGACTCAGGAGAGGGTCAGAGATATAGTGAAGGGAGACGGAGCATACAGGCTGAAGGTAGGCAACTGAGTGACAGCAAGAGGGGCCTGATAATAGGCTGAAAATGAGGCTTGATGGAAGAGCAAAAGAGACACAACAGGGGGCAAATCAGAGAAGGGGGCTTGGAGGAACTCCACACAGTCCTAAAATGACGTGGGATTGTATGCTATGGGGTGATGGAGAAAGGAGTACACAGGAGGTGGAACAAAAGTCCAGTTGACTAATCATAGTGAGACAAAGGAGGCAATAGCAAAAAATGCAGGAAAATAACCAATTGAGAGTGAAACCAGATGAGTCACTGGGAGTTCTCTGTCCAGAACACCCAGTGTTTTTTTAAGTTCTGCCAGTCATGCTGGACCCACAATTGGGATCAAGACCACAGTGCAAAACCAGGAGGTATCCCACTGCACCATCTTTTGAATCCACAACAGCCTTGGGAATCTGCTATTTGTCCCACTGGAGAAACATGTGAGTAGATGCAGACACAATGAATTTGCCCCCCACAAGGTCAGCAACCAGGATTGGTTCAGACTGGAAAAATGGCACGGGGGGAGGCTTAAACCCTGCTGCCAGTTCTGCATTCTTCCATGGAAACTTGCTGAGTGACCTTGGGCCATCTCTCAGCCTAACCTACCTCACAGGGTTGTTGTGAGGATAAAGGGGAAGAGAGGAGAATGTAAGCTGGTTTGGGTTCCCTCTGGGGAAAAAGGAAGGGTACAAATGAATGAATGAATGAATGAATGAATGAATATCCTCTTTGAAAGGAATTCTGCCAGTAGCAACATTGTTATGTCTGCACTGTGACCTGGCAATCCTATGGGCGTAAGGAAGGCTACGAGTTAATGGTGGGGGTCATGAATTTCTCTGGTTCATTTGGACTACTACAAAATCCATGTAATAGCAGCCATCAATCGATGGCTGAAAAAACACCACAGCATCTCCTCTGGATAACCTAAGCGTGCACACCCATCTTGGAATGCCCTGAAAATAACATTATTTATGGTTCGGATGCAGATTGTGAACTTGGCACACTATTGATCGACATAACAATATTGCACGGAGTCAGCTGGCACCCAAATCGCTGACATTTGCATGGAGACAGCCATATGCCGGCAGCTCAGTCCCGTGATCTGGGAGATTGCAAAGAGCTTGCAGTTCAGCTTGCCCAGATGTATGCATCTCTTATTCAAACACCTGCCTCCTGTACGCCACACAACAGATGACATATCCACACTCTCACAATGGAACAGAGAGAGCTGCGTATGCTTTCGGAAACACCGGATCCATTCATGCAGATGCAAATCAGCTCTTTGCAAGCGACACGTCCAGGAGCGCTCGCACTCTGTAGGGTCTACTAACAGACATCGGGTCCAATTTCTTGAAAATGCAGCCTTTGGAAAAAGTTACACTACTAGAACCAGTGGAGGAAATCAGAGGCACAAGCAAGAAGCACAGAAGCCTGCTGTCCCAGCACAGTAAGTGCAGCATATATTCGTGGTAAAAAGTAGAGATGGGCATGAACAGAAATGCGACCCAAAAAAACCCACGAAACAGGCTGGTTCAGGGTTCCCGAACCAGGGTTCATGGAAGCTCCCTTTCCAGAACTTCCCCTAACTTTATACTGGTTCATTGGGTTGTATTTACAGGGGCAGTTTAAATGGCCATTTCCCCAGGGAAATGGCCATTTAAACTGCCCCTTTAAGGGACTTGCAAGGGCAGGTCCCTTTAAACTATCAGCTGGCAGGCGGCAGGGGGGATCCTGCCATGGCACGTCCTTTTAAACTGCCCAAACCCCAGCCCCCCTACCCCTCACCTCCCAGTCCCAGCCCCACACTTACCTTGAGGATTCCTGCGTCCCACTGTGTCCCCCCCTCCTCCTGTGAGGGGCGGCAAGGCCATTTTTGGCCTCCTCCATCCCTCTGTGGGCCTGAGCTGGGGTGGAGGAGGCCAAAAACGGCCTTGCCACCCCTCACGGGAGGGGAGGGAGGACCCCACGCCACAGAGGAAGGTAAATGTGGGGCTGGGGCAGCGGTTGGGGCTGAGGGGGGAGGGGGGGCTGAGGTTAGGGCAGTTTAAAGGGCCCTGCCACTGGCAGGTCCCTTTAAACTATCAGCTGGCAGTCGGTGGGTGGGGGGATCCCCCCTGCCGCCTGCCAGCTGATAGTTTAAAGGGACCTGCTGCTTGCAAAGCAGGAAAGTGCCCTTTAAACGGATAAATGCCCTTTCCCTGCCACTGCTAAGCAGCTGGAAAGGGGCATTTAAACCCCCTGAACCAAGAACTGGGTCGTAACTGGCCCCAGTTCTGTGTCAGCTTGTGGTTTTTGGCCCGTTAAAATCCACGAACCACGAATCTCATGGTTCAGGGTTTTTTTGGTCCGTGCCCATGTCTAGTAGAAAGTAGTAAAAAGTAGAAGTGGAGGAGTCTGTCTGGAAGCATTATTTGGGGTGACTGGACCACCCTGGTCACAGATTTCAACAGTGCCGAAGGATGGGAGACCTCTGGAATCCCCGTGCGTGCTAGCGAAAGAAATACTTCCACCACAGGCACCATCTACACATTACAAAGTCCTCGTGTCCATTTGGGATCTAAACTGGGACTTCGCATTAGATGTGAGATGGGAGTTTTGTGCCTCCAAGATACACACTGACTGTTTTTTGTCTGAGGCCACAACATGCAGGGAGAAGTGGCTACAGCCTCCCTCTCTGCCATTTCCACGTTTCCAAGCCACCCTGGGGAGCCGCTATTGGATCTGTTACATGGCTACACACAGGGCTTTTTTTCTGGGAAAAGAGGTGGTGGAACTCAGTGGGTTGCCAGCACATGGGGAAACTCCTGGCGAGAGGTGGTGCCCCTGGTACCACATGTGCGTGCACAAAGTGCCAATGAGGTCACTTTGGGTCAGCTGGAACAAGGGCAGAGTTTTAAAAAGTTTAATTCACCCTTGGCGGAAATGGTCACATGGCTGGTGGCCCCGCCCCCTGATCGCCAGACGGAGGGTAGTTTAGATTGCCCTAAACTCCCCTCTGTCTGGAGATCAGGGGGCGGGGCCACCAGCCATGTGACCATTTTCAAGAGGTTCCAGAACTCCCTTCCACTGCGTTCCAGCTGAAAAAAAAGCCCTGGCTACACATGTCATGTGGTTTTCACAACAAAGCCAATTGCAGCTACATCAGTCAGTTTGAGGACCCAAAAACAATGGAGTGGGGATTAAGGCCCCTTCTCTCTACCTGCTGTGGTTGTAAACAAAGAAGTGCTGGCATGTATCTGGGAATAATTGTATACGATTATTCATGTGATACAAGGTTTTCATGTTCCCCAACAAACATGAGGTCTTTGTAAGGTATAGATGGAGCCTCACTCAAATACAGGATAGTTCTGGATTGGATCCTTCTCAGTAAGCATCCTATTTTGCACCCATCTTTGTCTGCTTGTCGCTCCACTTTCCTCCCACTCAGACCTCTTCCAGGTCCTCTACCATTTCCTGTGCAAGGTTTTAATCCCAGTTGGACTTACAACTCCCTTTACCTCACAGAAGTTGGACTAGAAGCCATTTCATTCCCTGAATGATGGAACACATCAGGTCAGCCAATCGGTGTCCAGAGGCTTCACCAATAGCAGCACATCACAGTACAAATAACCAAAGTGGAAGAGAAGAACACACGGCACCTAATCAAGTTTTATGATAGATTTAAGCAGGGGTCATTTCGTAGAAAAAGAGCTGGAGGAACTTATTAATACAGCTCATTAGCATAACTCATTAGCATATGCCACACCCCCTGACATCACCTGTCCTGGCTGTTTTGGACCCAATCCTGGCCATTCAGGGCCAAAATTGGGCCCAAAATGGCAAAAAGGAGCTGAAAATGGCCGAAAAGGGGCCTAAAATGGTCAGGATCGGGCCACTGCTGAGCGGGAGAGTAATCCATCACCTGTCAGAGGCCCGATCCAGGCTGTTTTGGCCCCAATCCAGGCTGAAACAGGCCCCAAATGGCCGAGAGTCAGGTGGGCGGGGCCACCTGACATGTGACCTCTTTGGGGAACTGCCGGAACTGCGTGCCTGCGCGTTCCCCCTCGAAATGAGCCCTGGATTTAAGCATATTCTTCTTGAGGCAGGAGTGGCTAGCTTCATCTTGCCTTGTCTGTCTTTTCTCAGAATCCCCATTGGTCTATCAATATTCCTTACATTTACGAAGCCAGTGAGTGAGCTCAGGATTGCCGAACAGTTCAAAGTGACATTATCCTGGGTATACACTCTTGCTAAGAGATCACTAGACTAGAGCAAAGCTCATCTAGACCAGCATTCCTTGCCAAAATCCCAGCAACTGTTGGGCAGTGCACTCGAAATTAGCTGATGTTCCCCCACCCCTCTAGACTCTCCAGGGTCTCAGGCAGAGGTCTTTCACATCAGCTCCTCCCTGGACGTTTTAACCGGAGATGCCGGGGATTGAACCTGGGACCATCTGTATGCCCTACAGATGCTCTACCACTGAGCCACAGCCCCTTTCATTCACACTTAGTATTATCTGTACAGTGTTCACAGTTATTTCCTATGTACTGGGTGCATAGGAAAGTTAGAGGAAGTTCCTCTGTCTTAAGAAACCTTCCACCAACTTACGGGGCTCTTCTTTTGACAGAAGAACCGCTTAAGGGGGAGAAAATCTCCATCAGCTGGAGGAAAGCTACAAACTTTGCTTAGCAGAGCAGTGGCGAGGATACAGGCCATTGTCTTGATTATTTATTTATTTATTTATGCCATTTATAGTCTGCCTTTCTCACTGAGACTCAAGGCGGATCACATTATATGAGTTTAGTACAGTCAACATCAAGGACATTTCAATGAACAATGTCATAAGGTAAATAAATGCAAGTTTACAAAGATATAACATTCGCAAAAATCTGATACAGAGCTGAAGAAATGCTGAACCAGAGCACAAGTAATTCTAGGACTGACATTAGACAACATAAAACCAGCCAGTAGGGTTGTACTTAAAGCAACAGGTAGCAGATAGGAGCACATACTTAAAGCAACATATCGGACATAAAGCAACATAGTGGTGAAGTCTACGGTCCCTAACTCATTAGTAAAGCACCTCTTTGAGATCATCTCCCTACAGTGCAGCTCTCCTATCTGTTTAAAAAGCACTTTTGATTAATTCAGTTTTGCACCATTTGTGGGGGCTCTCCTGACCCCCTCAGGCAGGCCGTTCCACAGGGCAGGGGCCACCACCGAGAATGCACGTGTACGGGCAGCTGTTGATTTTGCAAAAACAAGCTTGGTACTACCATCTTCATATCAGAGACACGGTACTAGGGCAGAGTCAGAATTGGCAACTGCCCTGAAGAAAATCATCCTGCCCCTTAAGGGGTGGAAATGTGCAGCTAAAGCTTTCACGGGCATGGAAGTAAATAACTTCCTACAAAGCCTCTCTTAAAGGAACAGGACTCCCCACCCCCACCCGGCCAGTTGGCAACCTTCAGCATAGAGACCAACCCATCCGCTCTTCTGGCTGAGGGGAGGCTTGAACCCCACTCACAACATAAATACACAGTGATGTTCCCTCTCTGGTCTTAACAGCTTTCTTCAACCCACTCACTGATCTTTCACCATATTCTCTGTGTGTCCAATAATCAGCTAAGAGTCACCTCCCTGCGTTTGGTACTTCCAAGGAAGGTCTGGAGAGGTTAGTCCCAATCTACCACATTGTTATCAATGGGGGAAAGAGAGCGAGGAAAATAAGCAGGCGTACAAAAGGGACGCTTCCCAGCTCCGCCAGCGCTTCTAGGACGCATCTGACAGCCTCCCTGCCACCTCCCTCTGCCAGTCGCTGCCAGCTGATCCAGCCAAGTGGGCATCGGTGCCAGAAATGGACAAAGCCACCAGCTCCCCCCCTGCCACCCTCCAGAGACCCCATCCACAGGGCGTGACAGAATTGACAATGGAGCTTCTCCTAATCCAGAGAAAGGGAACAGAACTGCCCTCTCCCTGGCAGGGCGAAAGACGGGGGCGCCCATCCTGCCAGGAAAGTGACTCCAAAGCATGCTTCCAGGGCCGTCCTAATAGCAGGATTTGAGTCTAGGGGCACCTCAGAGACCAACAAGGGTCTCAGCGTTCGAGTCCAAGCTCCCTTCTTCAGTACCATCCTAAGGCAGAGTAGCTCCCTTGGAAGCCAGTGGGCTTCAGGGGACTTAACTCTGCTTAGGAGCGCGGTGACTCCTCCTGACTTCTGAGCGAGCAAGCCCCCCAACTGCAGCGATCCTATTCAAGCATGGGGGGGCTGCCTCTCCTCCCACCCCCAGCCAGACGCCTCTCCTCCATTCTTTAAACCCGTCCTAGCTTGCCCCCATCAGTGTCCTCAAAAAACCTCAGGCGTTGCAGCCAATACCACATCAGCCTCCATTCATCCAGCCAGCCACCCTCCTTCCTTCCTCTAACAATTGATCCCAGGACGCAAAGGCGAGAGTGCCAAATCGGTCCAGGGCGTTAGGACAACGAGTCCATCCTTTACCGCTGCTAACCCAAAGAGACGCTTGCAGAGAATAGGAAAGCCGGCAAGTCTCTCCTTCCTTTCCCTCTGTCTGTTCTTCCAGACGGAGCGATTCTGCGCGCGGGTTTTGCGTTTTGCATTTTGCATTGTGTGTGTGTGTTTCCTCCCCATGGCAGCTAAAAAGACAGTCTGCGCCCAACTAATTGAGAAAGAGCCTCACCGGAGAGAGGAAGGGCTGGAGGGGAGCTACTCACCCGGGGAAGAGCTAAGGAGCCCGAGGAGAATGGCTCTCGGCTTGCCACAACTGTGCGCTCGCCTCCTTTCTTGCAAGGAAGCCTCGCCTGAGATGCATTTCGTATGGGGAGCCGCCAGACGCGCACCGCTGCTTCTTTTCTCCCCCTCCCGCCTTCCACACACTCTGAGTACTGATAAGCAAAACGCTTCTCCCCCCACCCCAGTCAACGCCTCCCAGCGCCCTGCCCACCTGCATGACGTCATGGGAGGGCTGTCAATCACCAGGCAGCCACCTGCTGTTCGGCGGAGCTGCTTGCAACCGCAGCTGCACCCCGGGGTGAGGTGGGGGGAGAGGCAGCTGGTTGAAGCGTGCAATAGAAGAGGGGAAAGGGTCTAAGCTCAGGAGAGGGCGAGGTGGCGATGCGTGCCGGTTTTATGGCTAGTCTGGCCATGCTTGTCTTCCCACAGGTATGGGGCAAGATTCCCTAGCAGCCACCCTCCAAAGAGTCTCTTCTAAAGAAAAGATCAAGATGGGTAGCCTTGTTAGTTGTCTGTAGTAGTAGAAAAGAGCAGGAGTCCAGTAGCACCTCTAAGACTAACAACATTTGTGGGAGGGTATGAGCTTGAGTCACAGCTCACTTCTTCAGATACCATCTGTATCCAAAACTCCTAGTATCTGAAGAAGTGAGCTGTGACTCACGAAAGTTCACACCCACAAATTTTGTTAGTCTTAGAGGTGCTACTGGACTCTTGCTCTTTCCTGCTGCTTAAGAAAACAGGTAATGGAGAATCTAAGGCTGAGGTTTGTTTTGGATAGGCTGGTCTGCAGTAGAAGAGTGGGATTGGAGTCCAGTGGCACCTTAGAGACCAGCAAGATTTTCAGGGTATATGCTTTCCAGAGTCAAAGACTTATATTTGATGACGGGAGCTTTGACTCTGGAAAGCATATACCCTGGAAATCTTGCTGGTCTCTAAGGTGCTACTGGAGTCCTGCTGTTCTAATGCAGGCAGCTACCCTCCCGAAACTCTCTAAGTATTTTATAGATTTTTTTTTGGAGCCCTACCTGGAACTTCTGCATTTTGCAGTGTTTTAGGTGGGTAGCCATTTTGGTCTGCAGTAGAGCAACAGGATTGGAATCCAGTGGCACTTTAGAGACCAACTAGATTTTCAGGGTGGAAGGTTTCGACACTCAGAACTCCCTTCTTCAGATACAAAGAATGGAGATCCCTGAGCCATTATATCCCAGCCAGAAGGTGGGAGGTACGACACATTGTACCTTTGCATCTTGACTCCCTTCTTTTCAACATCCCTCTACCCTTCTGGTTGGGATATAAAGACACGGGGACCTCCAGTCCTGCTTGTATCTGAAGAAGAGAACCTTCACTCTCAAAAGCTTATACCCTGGAAATTGTGTTGGTCTCTAAGGTGCCACTGGACTCAAATCTAGCGGAGGTTTGCTTCATGTTGCCCTAGTAGGGCATGGCTCAGCAGTAGAGCATCTTCTTGGCATGCGGAAAGTAAGAGGTTCAATTCCCGGCATTTCCAGTTCAAAGGATCAGGTAACATGGGATGTGAAAATTCTCTACCTGAAATTCTGGAGAGCTGCTGTCAGTCAGAATTGATTAGAGAGATCAAATTGAGGGATCAAGATCCAAAGGGATACTTTGAGGATTGAGGGAAACTCAGAAAATATTTAGAGAAAAAATGGGATGTTAAAGGACAATTATGGTCTTTTGAAAGTTATTAAATAAGATATAGTTTAGATCTTTACCAGGAATAAAAAAAGTGAGTTTTATTGAAACCAGTTTACCATAACTCACACAATTGCCTTCAGGGGGAATGGCAGTGTTATGGTATACATTTACTCTCACCAAGTTCAACGGGATAACCTATTGAGCAAAAGTGTGATTCTTCTTGGGAATAAATCTCACTAAACTCAGTGCGACTTTCTTCTCGGTAACCACACATAGGAGTGAGAGTTGTGTGTGAATAGGATCACAAGCTTATTTTATTTTACTTCCATTTCAAATTTTTGTCTGCTTGTCATAAAATTTGGGTTAGTTTGGTGTCTCTTCCTCCCCCCCCCAGAATTTCATATATATGTCTATGCCATATATGTTTATTCTTTGTTTTAAGACTGCTGTAATCCCATTCCTATTACATGGTTTACTAGAAGCCTCATTCTATTGATTACACTGTGTAATCCACCTTGAACCCCAGTGAGAAAGGCAGAACGTAATACAGTTGTAATAATAATAAGGTTGTAATCTGTACTGTCTTGCAGATGGCTATCTGATCGCTGTGAATTGGGGCCCATTGACAGGTGTTCCTTATAGGACACATATTACACCAATTCTGCAGCAGCTCCACTGGCTCTCCGTGGAATTCCGGATTCGGTTCAAGGTGCTGGTTTTGACCTATAAAGCCCTAAATGGACTGGGACCAGCATACCTAAGGGACCAGCTCTCCCCGTATGTGCCCCGGAGAATGCTCCAATCAGCTCGAAAACATCTGCTAGTGGTCCTTGGCCCCAGGGAGGCTCGGTTGGCCTCAACTGGCCCCAACCTGGTGGAACTCTCTGTCTGAGGACACCCAGGCCTGTCAGGATCTTCTATCATTTCAGTGGGCCTGTAAGATGGAGATGTTCCACCAGGCATATGGTTGAGGCCAGCATGAGATCCTCACTGAACCTTCCACTAGCCTCCCACTAAGTGTGGGGCTACACAGTGTCCACCGGCCGGCTGCCCAACATATGGGTACAGCACGGGGCTATGTAGTGCCCATTCATTGCTGACCCACGTATGGGTTGCTGTACATTATCTGTCAGCTTCCCCCGCCCCGTATGCTGATGGGCAGGAATCTGGAATTGACCCCGTCTTGGGACAGTTATTATCTGTTTGATGATTTTATGATGAACTGTTGTTTTATGGTTTTAATATTTGTATTATATTTTTATAATCTGTTGTACCTCGCCCTGAGCCCACTTGTGGGAAGGGCGAGTTAGAAATGTTGTTAATAATAATAATAATAATAATAATAATAATAATAATAATAATTTGTATGGTCTGAAATAAAATCTAAAGGAAGTCTGTGGCCTCTGGAAAGATACTTTAATGTTGTTTAATGGCTGCGGTTATTTCCTTTGTCATCCGGAGATGGATCTCTTCAGGAACTCATCAGGGATCGGAGGTGGTGTCAGCTCTCCAGCACTGATTGTTTAAGATTGATGCTGGATGAGAACTCACCCAGCATAGCTACTTTGTGCAGCTAGAAGCCCAGTTGATACAAGAGACCCTGTGAGTGCAAAGCCCCATGGGAGAACTCTATTGCCTCAACCGGTGTCATTCTAAACACAAAGTGTCTTATAGTAACCAAAAAGTACTCTATCAAATATTATAGTGCATACATCAATTACTACCACTTACAAAATCAAATGTTTATCCACATAATTGAATACATACAAAATCCATATAGTCAACCATATACAAGTCGATAGTAACCTTCTAGTAGAAAGCACACTCCAATCAATTTCTTACAATTATTCAATTATACAATTACTTTCAGTTACTCTTACATATTGTCACATATAGTCCATCAATAGTCCTTTAAATCGACAAATGTTCCAAGATTTGAACTGGCAGAGTGCTGATTCACAACCCAACCACTTAACCACTATGCTACAGCAGTCTATGTTATTATTATCTCCTCCATGCAGCTGGGGCTGAGAAGAGAAGCTTATCCAAGGCCACCGGCTGGGCTCATGGCAGTTGTGGGATTTGAACCAGCATAGTGCTGATTCACAACCCAGTCTCTTAACCAGTATGCTAGACCGCCACGCCATCTTGAGTTTTATAATAGAAGAAAGATGGCACCTAAATGTAGTCAAGGAACATAAAAGGGGTAATAACAACAATTGCAATTATATACCACTCTTCTAGACAGATTAGTGTCCCACTCAGAGCAGTGAACAAGATCGGTGTTATTATTATCCCCACAATACAGCTGGGGAGCTGGGGTTGAAAGGAGTGGCTGACCCGAGATCACCTGCTGAGCTCATGGCAGTAGTGGGATTTGAACCAGCAGGGTGCTGATTTGCTCCAACCACTTAACTACTATGCTACAGCCAATAGGTCCCTTGCTAGTCCATGCTTGTGACATGCTGGCTTGCAGGGGTGCTGGTGTGAATGGTAAAGTCATGTTATCTCTGAACGAAATGGAGTCTTCCTAGACTTTACTATATGCACAGTCTCTGTCACACATATTTTTGGCTGTTGTAGGTCAATTTAAATAAGGAGAAGAGAATCTTTTTGCAGGAGGTGACACAAAGGGGATGACAGCTATGGAAATCAAAGCCCTCCTGTTCTGCAAAGTTCTCTTTCAGAACTGATCTCATTTTGTACAGGAAAGAGATAAAATCTTAACCAGCCAGTCACTGGATCTTGCTAATATTACAGCCCTTACTTCCAGGTGGCTGGTTATTCACCAGGAAGAGTGGCACTGTTTGGGAAAGCAGGTAAGATTTCAAACAAAGGCCACACTAGTCAAATCATATACTGCAAGAAATATAGAATGATTTTATCCACGTGCACAGAAGCACAGTTAGTCTAGTTCAGGGGTGGCTAAACTTGCTTAATGTAAGAGCCACATAGAATAAACGTCAGATGTTCAAGAACCACAAGACACGATGCATTGAAGTGACTTCAGATGAGGAGGTAGGTTTGGGGGAGTGTCCTGAAAGTGACATCACAGGAAGGGGTGGGGTTTTGGTGCAGTATGCTGGAAGTGTCATCATCGGAAGGGGTGGAACTTGGGAAGAGCCATCACCTGACCTCTGACTTGGAAGTGACATCATGAAAGTGATGTCACATCCTTGCTAGGCTTCACCCCCAAAGTTCCCAGGTATTTTCTGAGTCAGACCTGGCAACCCCAAAATTTTTATTGAAAATATGAAAGACATGGAAAGAAAGGAAGGAAGGAAGGAAGGAAAAGGGAGGGAAAGACATGGAAAGAAAGAAGGAAAGGGGGGGAAAGACAGAAGGGAGGAAAGGGAGAGAGGGAAATAAACTAGACTAAAATAAAATCTATGGCCACAGCGATACTCAGAGACCACTGGGAACTGCACAGTATGTCTAGAAGAGCCACATGTGGCTCCTGAGCCACGGTTTGGCCACCCTTAGTCTAGTTCATAAGGTTGCCAACCTCCAGGGGGACCTTGGAGATCTCCAGGAAATACAATTGATATCCACACTACAGACTTCAGTTCCCCTGGAGAAAATGGCTGCTTTGGAGGGTGGACTCTATGGCATTATGCCCCACTGAAGTCCCTCCTCTCCTGAAACTCCACCCTTCCCAGAATCCTCCCCCAGACCTCCCAACTTGGAATTCCACATGTATAGGATAAGAGAGAATAGACTTCAGACAGCAGGAGGATTCCAGCTTCGTATAAAATATTTCATGCAAACACAAAACAAGCACAGCAGGAAAAAGGGTTGCCAAGTAGACCTGGAGAAAAATGTGCTACCCTTTTACCAGGGGCTTCATGTGTGGGAACGGACCATTGAAGCTTAACATGGCAGGAAGTTAAATATCATTGATAACTGATAAGCTGATATTAAAGATACAGCTAGAGGGACCAGTTTAAAAGCTGGTGTCCCTGCAGCCAGGCTGCGCCCAGATCTGCATGCAAAGCTGCTTAGCTTTAGCAAGATTGCTGTATCACGCACCAGCCCTAGGACAAGGGTTGTTAACTTGCAGTTTGGTGGTCTCCTGGAATTACAGCTGATCTCCGATTGACAGCGGTCACTTCCCCTGGAGAAAATGGCTGCTTTGGAGTGTGAACTCCATGGCATTATAGCCTGCTGAGGTCCCTTCCCAAGCTCTGTCCCTAAATCTCCATGAATTTCCCAACCCAGAATTGGCAACCTTACCCAGGATCCATATTGAGTTGCATTGTTTTCTTTTTTGCTGAGAGAAAGCGTGAAAAATCAGGCTTCCAACTTTTTAGCCAGCTGTGCCTTTAATATTTACCTAGTATGCAAGTACGAGCAGCTTTACCTGTTTTTTTCAAAAAGCTCACCCTGTGCTTTCTGAATGAGACACAAGAGCGGGCCAGGCCAGGCTTCCCCCCCACCCCTGGATTGCTGATAACCTTGGAGGGTATAAATACCATATCGGCGATGACAGCCCCTCTCCCTTCACACGGATTACTTGATCCAGTAGATGAAGCATAACATACCCTTGCCTGTTCTAGAAAGGGTATAATTTCCCTAAGGTCCCAATTATGCAGCATGGCTTTGTGCAAGCGGTAATGAATATTTGAGAAGTTGATGGGTGAAAGGAAGAGGAGCCTGACAATGATAATGAGAGACAACGCACTTCGGCATCTGTATTTCCATAGTGACTTCGGAGAATGCCTTCCTGGTTGAGGCTGCAAGATGGGGGAAAGGTCTCAAGGTTGCAAGGGGAATGGGTAACATGACTGGCATGTCCATTTGGTGGAATAGATACTTGTCCTTCAGCATGGAAGGAGCCTTTGCAAACCTTGTCAGCTGACCTCTTTTGGTTGCTGCTCCTATTGTGTGAGAGCTGGAGATCTCCTGGAATTGCTACTGATCTCCAGAATAGAGAGATCTGTTCCCCCGGAGAAGATGGCTGCTTAGGAGGGTGGGCTTTATGGCCTTGTTAGATCCTGGGGGACCAGGCATCCCTTGCCACTGGGACTGGGACTGGACAAATATATGGAGCAGAGGTCCATCAGTGGCTATTAGCCACAGGAGATAGATGGTATTCTCTTTGTGGGGAGGTGGTGCTCTGTTGTCTTGGTGCTGGAAGGAAGGCAGTGGGAGGGCTTCTGGTGTCCTGGCCTCACTGACAGTCCTTTAGATGGCACTGGATTTCTAGCCACTGTGTGTGACAGAATGTTGGACTGGATGGGCCACTGGCCTGATCCAACATGGCTTTGCTTATGCCACCACCTGAGATAGGGTTGCCAACCTCAAGGTGGTCAGCAAGCCATGCAAGCTCAGACCGCTTACATTAAATAATCTCTCAGTCCATATAAGTCCATTCAAATGATCAAACCCATCTTTTAGAAAAGTCCAAAGTAAGTATTCCAAAAGGTGAGTCCAAGGTAAGTACTTCAGTAAGTTCTTAAGTAACCTCTTCGTTTTTTTCTCTTTCTTTCAGGTGGTGGGTGCCAAGTTCAAACAGCCAAAGAGGCGTATCCTATTCACCCAACACCAGGGCCGGCAAGACGCTGCCTGCTGTCATCCATAATGTGTATTCTCCTGTAGTCAATAGTTGCAGCTATTGTGTAGAAAAAAACGTATTCATTTAGCTTTACAATAATTTTTGATTGGGTTTTCCTTCACTTGTAGAGGTTTCTACTTTTGAGAATTCAGTATTGATGTGGGGGTTCATCTGCTTTGTGTACTAACCTTCAAGTGGTAGCTGGAGATCTGTAATTACAACTGATTTCCAGGTCACAGAGATCATTTCTCCTGGAGAAAGTGGCTGTTTTGGAGGGTGTACTCTATGACAGTATACCCTGTTGACGCCCTTCCCCTCTTCAACCTCCACCTTTTCTAGGCTCCACCCCCCAAATCTCCAGGAATTTCTCAGTCTGGAGCTGGCAACCTGGTCCTGAGAGGGGCAACCATATTTGCTGAAGATAGCCCTAAGGGGGCCCGTTACTTAGCCAGCATAAGAAATCACATGTCCCCAGCCCCAATGGATTGTTATGGTGTCATATCAATATAATAATATTCATTTGTTGGTTTAAAAAAAGACGCACACCCCAGTGGAGAGGAATGGCCGTGTTAAGGACGGGACAAGGCTGCCGTGTGGTCTGGACCAGGAAAAGCCAAACTTTCCAAACCACAGGACAGCCATCAAAGTTTTACTGAGATCTTTCCCAAAACTCCATAGCAAAGCAATTTTGGGAAAGATCAGAGAAAGGTGCACAAATGGACCAGGATGCTATGGGGAAGCAGTAGGGTTGCCAGCTCCAAGTTGGGAAATTCCTGGAGCTCTGGGGGGAGAAACCTGGAGAAAGTGGGGTTTGGGGAGGAAGACCGTGGCATGGCATAATTCCATAGAGTCCCCCCCCCCCCCGCCCCAAAGTAGCCATTTTCTCCAGGTGAACTGATCTCTGTGGCCTGGAGACCAGTTGCAATTCCGGGAGATCTCCAGCCACTACCTGGAGGCTGGCAACCCTAGGAAGCAGGGGGGAAACCCTCTTCACAACAGCATCAAACCCACGTGGAAAGGGCTTCAGTAATTGCTTCCCATAGTGGCTTTTCTTTTTGAAAATAGCACGCTGAGGCCTTTGTGCAGATCAGTAATGTATAGCTAGCTGTTGTCAAAAAAGCTTTTTCTGGTGCAAGAGTAACACAAAACCAAGCTGCTCTACAGGAATTAAATTCCTAGCAAGTATTCTCATCTCGCCTGGCCATCTGATTTCAGAGGCTTGACCCTTTGTGGAGAATTGAGTGGCTGAGCTCTTTCCCCTTTGGTAAGAGGAGCCGGAACTGAGACCATTTTCATGCTAATAGAGAACGCTGGAGAAAGAAACTCCAGTCGGGTCACTCTTGCCACCAGTTCTCTCTCCCCACTGAAATGCTGGATCTTTTTCAAAAGGGAAAACCTTTAGCATATTTTATTTATTGATTTGGAAACCTGACGCTGTTCTAGGTCATGTCTATTCCATAAGGCCTGGAAACAGGCAGAAGAGATCTATGCTCCAGTTTGTAGGACTGCCAAGTTACCGGAAGAAAAAAAGTTCTTGTGACTCCAACATCAGCTCCATGTGAACAAATCTCAATGTGGAGATAAATACCATTACACTGCTGCTGTAGCACAGTGGTTAAGCAGTTTGGCTGTGAATCAGCACTCTACTGGTTTGAATCCCACTACTGCCATGAGCTCAGTAGGTGGCCTAGGGTAAACCTCTCCTCTCAGCTGCAGCTCCCCAGCTGTTTTGTGGGGATAATAATGATACTAACTTGTTCACTGTTCTGGGTGAGGCCCTAATCTGTCTAGAAGAGTGGTATATAAGTGCAGTTGTTGTTGTTGTTGTTGTTGTTTTTATCGCATTGCCAACCTCCAGGTAGAGCCTGGTGAGAATTACGACTGATTTCCAGACTACACAGATCAGTTCCCGTGGAGGAAATGGCTGCTTTGGAGGGCGGACTCTATGGCATTATACCCTGCAGAGGTCCCTCCCTCCCCCAAGCCCCACCCTCCCCAGGCTCCGCCTCCAACTTTCCAGGAATTTCCCAACCCAGAGTTGGCAACTCTAGCCTGTCCCTGTGAGGAAGACATCTTATTAATGTCTGCAGCTCAAGCCATTGCTGTCGTTGGGTCGCCACCTTCTTTCCTGGACTTGTTCCCAGGAAAATGGGTTGGGGAAACTTTTCTTGGCCTGGAGATACTTGATGAAGAAAAATTAACTGCTCAGTTTCTGTGGGTCAGGAGGTGGTGGTTAAAAGTTCGGGGAACGGGCCCCTAAAAGAGAGAGAGTGGATGTGATTGTGGTGAGCCAGTGTGGTATTGTTGTTAGAGTGCTGGACTAGGACCTGGGAGACCTGGGTTTGAATCCCCACATTGCCATGGAAGCTTACTGGGTAACCTTGGGACTCTCAGCCTAATCTTCCTCACAGGGTTGTTGTGAGGATAAAATAGAGGAAAGGGCAACAATGCAGGCCATTTTGGGTCCCCGTTCAGGGATAAAGGCAGGGTATAAATAAATACATTCCAAAATGAATGAATAAACGAAAAAGGTGGTCACCTTCTGAATGTATGAAGCTGCTTTATACAGAGTCAAATGGTCATTGGGCCTTGTAGCTCTCCCACTATACCATTTTCCCAAATGAAATTATTTCTCATCATATGTTACTTTTAGAGAAAAAAGACATGTATTAAAAGAGGATCAGTACCCCTACATTGAGGCTAAACATTTGTGGGGCTATAGATGGGGGGAAATGATTCAAACAGGGCTTTTTTTCTGGGAAAAGAGGTGGTGGAACTCAGCGGTGGAACTCAAGACTGCATTATGATATCACTTTGGGTCAGCTGGAACAAGGGGGCAGTCTTTTAAAGTTTAAATTGCCCTCGGCGAAAATAGTTACATGGCCGGTGGCCCCGCCCCCTGATCTCCAGACAGAGGGGAGTTTAGATTGCCCTCCGCGCTGCTTTTTTTCTACGGGAACGCAGTGGAACGGAGTTCCAGCGCCTCTTGCAAATGGTCGTGGAGGGCAATCTAAACTCCCCTCTGTCTGGAGATCAGGGGGCGGGGCCACCGGCCATGTGACCATATTTAAGAGGTGCCAGAACTCCGTTCCACTGTGTTCCAGCTTTAAAAAAGCCCTGGATTTGAAAAAAACAACAACCTTTCCCTGCACTGTAGCCCCTACTCAGATTGAGCCACATTTCACATCTGGAGCTCTAATCACAGACACCCAGTATCATGTGTAATTTCCCCTGTTCTAGCTAGACATCAGGCACAGAAAGGCCCTTCCCCAAACTGCTCCTAGAGATTTTTAACTGGAGGTGTCACAGTTGCCAAAGTCTCTTCTCCTTTAGCTGCAGTGGGATAGGCAAACATTCAACAAACACACCATTCAACTGCAAGGCTGCTGGCGGCGATGAATTATTCATTTTAAATTTTGTACTGCACTTAGTGTCTATTTTAAGAGTTATAAGAGTAATAGATGATGTTTTCCCAGCAGCGACAAGCATACTTTCTGAATTTTTGCTTCACGCATAGCTATTAAAGGCACAACAGCCCTGCCAGGGGAAAAAATATTGGCCTCTCCACTGGCCACTGCATGGATGTGGCACTTCTCAGGAGCCCATGCGATCTTTCCTGAGCATATGTGATTCCCCGTTTAAATGTATCTCCAGGGAGTACACTCTGTGGAATTTGATGTAATGCCCTAATCTCCCTCAGGGGTCCCCAATTTTGTTGCACCTGTGGGAACTTTTAGATTCTGGAAAACATGAACCACTGCAACATAGCCACCGTGGACACTTGGGACTAACCACAAAACGCTGGGGAGTTGCAAGGTGTCTGGCTTTCACCCGGGCAGTACGTTCCTTTTAAGGGCTGCCTGGGGAAAACATTTTTGAAATACCAAACACCTCTCCGCTGCTGGGGGAGTGAGTGGCCAGTCCACTCACCATCCTCTGTGCCGCCACCGCTGCTGTAGCAGAGAGCAGTCAGCCCACCTGCTCCTCTCTCCTACTGTCATGTATGCCAGCATCCATGCCATGGTTGGGTTGTATGCCATTATTATGTCCTGCAAGAATCCATTCCATTATGGTATTCTGCATTTTATACTGAGAGTGATATAAGCATCCGTGCCATCCTTGTGTTGTACATCTTACACTACATCTTAACCTCATACTGCTATAATGCCAAAGTGCAATACTGCATCTTATGCATTTTATATAAGTCATCTGAAGGTGTCTAGGTTGCAAATACTAATTTTTAGAGGAGCCAGGGGTCCCTTTGTTATCTCTAAGAAATATGCACTTTAGCTTCTGAGTGGCCTTGGGCCGAAGCTGCAGCGGTGTACTGAAATGTATCTTTTCACAGGAGGGAATGATTCCACTCTGTACTTTGTCTAGACTAAACTGCTTTGTTCCCATGTAACTTTTGGGTTTTCGCGCCTGAATGCAAAGGGGGCGGGAGAACGTCCCCCTATATCAGTAGTCCTATTGTTTGAATAATTACTTCTGCCAACTTCTACCTATGAGTGCATACATGAACTCAATAGGTCTCTCAATAAAGGGACTGTGAGGGACTTGAGGATCTAACTGCCAGGGACTGACACCCTAGGACTGACACCTACACACTGCTGCCAGGGCCGAGGGAGTGAGCAGCCAGCCAACCCACCCTCCTGCACAATGAGTGCTGCCCCCCCCCCGGGGTCCAGTATTTCTCTGGACCCCATCTGATAGCTCTAGTTGCAAGCTGGAGATCAATTGTAATTCTAGGTAAACTCCAGACCCCAATATGATGGGCCTTTTCTTCCAACTAAGGGAACCCATACAGCATCCTATAATTTTGGGGAACTAGATTTGTTTTGAAAAGTAAACCCCCTCGATTGCTAGATGTTCTTATGGTAGCGAATGTAAAGGCTCTGGGTTCTGTGCAGTGAGATACGTTTTATGGGGAGTAAGTAGAGGTCACTGAAGCAAGAGGTTTATAAAAAAATAACAAAAGAAAATCTATGTACAGGATGTTTTTAAAGAACAAGTCAGCCTCCCAACTTTCAAAGGAGAAACTTACCTGAAAAGCACTTCAATTTGAGCAAGTTATGGCTTCAGGTTATGATTTTATTTCCCTTTAACACTTTCAAACACAGTAGAAAAAAGCAAGAGTCTAGGGGCACCTCTAAGACTAACAAAATTTGTGGTGGGGTATGAGCTTTCATAAGTCACAGCTCATACCCTACCACAAATTTTATTATGCTACTAGACTCTTGCTCTTTTCTACGGCTGCAAAGAGATTAACACGGCTACCCATCTTGATCTACTTTCAAATACAAAGAGGCTTTCACAGACTAGTCACCAGGTTAGAAACTTTCTCACATACAGGATTCCACCCACGCCAGCCTTCGCTTTCCCAAAAGTCAGGCTAAATGGTACGAGGGCTGCTTATCACCAGAGACAATCCTGATAACTCTATCCCCTCCCAGAAATCAAATCCCTCTGCCAGGTGAGGCAAGGTACCACCACTAAGAAGCCCTGTCTTGTAAGGTTGCCAGGTCTCCTGGAGCCCAACCCCAAGGGACGTGGGTTCGTAGGGAAGCACTTGTAAGAATCAGTGAAAGTTTGTCCTCCTGACAAACTGTTAAGATCTGCCAAGTAACCTTCAAAAGACTCCTCTATTTGTTAGAAAGAGTTTTATTGAAAAGTTGCTAGTTCATGATCTTACTGGGCTCATTGTCAGGAATGAGACATGCCTACATATCAAGCACCTACATCATTTACATACCATCATCCCCCCCACCCCTTTCTAGAGGCTGACTAAATCTGCTGGGAACTAACAATACAGGAGAGGACATAAGGTTCAAGGTTAAGTGGGCTCCTTTCCCAGCGGCTAGGAGCAAGCATAGTCTAAGAGAGATAAGTCAAGAATTCACATCCTGGGAAACACAGCTGCAACAGACAGTCATAACATCACAACCTGCAGCCTCAACCCCCACTCCTAAGTATGACTATGGCAGATCCTGCCAGCATCTTGACAGCACTGAACTTGCGCGTGTGAGCACAATGGAGCTCGTCCTTGTCACACCGGGAATGACGTCATTCCTGGCATGACAAGGAAGAGCTCCGGTTCATGCTCCCACGCCTCTGGAGCTCCTGGGCCCATTCTCCACACTCCTCCCCCCTCAGCCAATTGAGTGGTGGCAGGCGCGGAAGGTGGGAGCAGGGGATCCCCCGCTCCCACTGGGAGACCGGTAACCCTACTGTCTCACCACCTCACGTCACCTGACCTCTGCAAAGGAGGGCACAGATTGCAGAAAGAGAGAAGAGGATCTCATCTGGTGAGCTGGACATTACAGGAGGAGGCGGTCCCTCAAGTAGCCCAGCACCAAGCCATTTAAGGGCCTTTGAATTTTGCCCAGCAGAAAAAGGTAGCCAGCGTTCATCTTTCAGCACAGGGGAGGATAAATAAATCGTATGTTGGCCTCAGAAACCTAATTAAAGGAGTCCATGTTCGGGCTGTTAGCAGAGTCTATTGTTTGGCAGTGAAAGCATGATTAAAGGTGGTTGTGAGCTGGTTCTGCTGGCTGGTGTGTGTGCAGGAGAGAAAATAACAAAAATACATTTGCTTATACTTGGAAAGGAAATAAGAGTTCTTTATTGTAGGAACTCCATACTCTGACAGGAAAGAAGGAGATTCTAACTACCTATCTAGTCTAAGGATGGGCATGGATGCTAGGACATGTCCTGCATCCATGCTTCCAAGATGGAAGGAGGAGAAGAAAAGAGATGTTGCCTGGAACAAAGGCAGGAAGAGAAGAGTGAGAGGGAGGAGTCAGGAGGAGGAAATCCTGAGAACAGCAATCTACATATCAAAAAGATAGTCAGAGCAGTAAACAGAGTGCCCTGACCTCCCTATCTTTCTAACTCTTTGGTTTGTCCCCCTCTGAAACCTCTTCCAACAGAGGCAATAAGATCGCTGTTTCCAGCCCCCGGCAATAGCCTGGCTCACCGTATTTTGGATCAATTGACATTTTGGACAGTTTTCAAAGGCTGCTCTGTATAAAGCACATTACAATAATCCTGCTTGGATGTGATGAAAGCATGGCCAGACCCTGCTTTTCAAGGAATGGCCATAGCTGGTTATCTGCCAAGGCCGATAAAAGATGCTACCTGCCACGGAGGAGACTTGAGCCCATACAGAAACGTATTAAAAAAACTGAAAATGCAGTGGCAATTACAATATGTCTGTGATAGAAGAAAGACATTCAGCCGCTCATGCTTTTACCGCCATCACAAATAGCCAATTAAAAAAAAAAATCTGAGAAGCTAGTTTATCTTCATCTAGCCAAAGGCTCTAAGGACAACCCGAGGAAAACAAATATTTATTCTTGTCCTTCTTCCTCTTCACCTCCTTCCTTTCCTCTTTTTTTGTTTGTTAATAATACATGAGTATTCTCAGTGCAGTACTTCCCATTTCTTCCTAACCCACACGTTCTGTTTCACTCGCTGTCGCAAAGACAAACAAATTATTCCGGTTTGTGTTTCAAAAAAGTGGACATGCTGGAAATAAAAGGGGGAGGGAATTCAGGCAGGACTGAAAAGTGAAATACAGCCTCGTTGGGGCTGTGTGTGTGTGTGTGTGTGTGTGTGTGTGTTTATGGGTGAGGTAATAAGTGAGGAAAGTAATTACTCAAGTACTGTCCCCAGAAATAGGAAAGAGCTGCAAGACACTGTCACCCCTTTGGCAGTAGACGTGCATAAATACATTTAAATTCAAACATACGCTCATCTCAAGATAGCAACACTAGGCGAGAAAAGGTTATTTTTGTATCTTGCACGCTTTTCCATCTTTTTTTTCGTAAAAGAAACTTAAACCCGCTGAGGAAAGAAAGTGATACACAGTCAGGTACAAAGTAAAGGTTAGAGGAGACTGTTATTTATTAAGAGATTTCCTCTCTCTTTATCCTGGGGACCTAGGAGCCAGCTCACAAATGTAAAATTTGTTACCCCATCCCCCCAAGAAAATATACCAACAGTTTCAGACAAAAATAGCCACTGAACAATATCTTAATTTCAAAAGGCAGCTTGCTAAGTAGAGCTTCTACCTGAAATGTCGAAGAGTTAGTATTAGAGTTCTATTCAGGTTCAGTAGCACCTTAAAGACCAACCAGATTTCCAGCGTGTGAGCTTTTGAGAGTCAGAGCTCCCTTCCTTGAAAGCTCAAACCGTGGAAATCTAGTTGGTCTCTAAGGTGCTACCGGACCCAAATCTTGCTCTTCTACTACAGACTAACATGGCTACCCGCCTGAAATTATTAAGTTATATGTAACCTCACGTCCTGACATTTTGTGGTTGGCTCTGTCTTTTCTGGCAGCTATTAAGCGACTGCCTACAGTTCCTGTGACAATCAATTTGTGATTGCACCCACCACCCTGTGTCAGATTTTCAAAGTGGCCAGCTGGATAAGGTTGCCATATACCCCCTCGGGGTGTGAAATCTCTCATTCCCAGCAGGCCTTGCTCTCTGGCACCATGGTAGCTGTCTGGAGAAATATTGTTTTTAAAAAGGATCACTATCAGCAATGGCATGGCCTTACTTCTGGGGAAACCTAGAGGTAGCACCAGTCCTCTCTAGGAATTGCTGAAAATGCTCCAGTTTTGCCACAGAGTTTCTCGAGATTCCTAGAGAGATATCACTTCCGAGTTTCCCCAGAAGTAGTATCCCACTGTCACAGACAGCTGAGTGACCCGGTCTTCTACCCTATGCTTGAGGTTGGGGCTCCCCGGTTAGGTTGTCCAATTAGAATTCACTGAATGCTCTGGGGAAAGTCATTGCCTCTCCACCTAACCTACCTCACAGGGTTGTTGTGAGGAGAAAATTCTCAAAAAGAGTTTGATTCTGTTTACACTGATGAAGCTACCTTATACAAATTCAGATCACTGGGCCATCTAGTGCAATATTATCTTCTCCGACTGGGAGCGACTCTCCAGGGTCTGAGAGCGGGACCACAAGTGATGCCTGACACAGATTGGACACTTGCCAGCTTCCCTCAAGTTTTGATGGGAAATGTAGGCAGCTTGGCGGAATGTTGGACAAGTGACAGTTGAAAAGTCCATTGGACAGCAGTCGGAGAGCCAAGCTGCAAGACCAGGACGTCTACATTTCCCATCAAAACTTGAGGGAAGCTGACTAGTGTCCAACCTGTGTCAGGCGTCAGTTGTGGTCCCGCTCTCAGGCAGAGCAGGTTCTTTCCCAATATCTGACATCATTTGCTTGGCAATGCCAGGGACTTAATCTGGGGTCCTCTGCATGCAAAGAGACTCAGCCCCCTAGCAAAGGATATGAATATAGGAAGCCACCCTATACCGAGTCAGACCATTTGGCCTATTTAGCTCAGCACTGCCTACATTGACTGGCGATGGCTGTCTGGGTTAGAGAAAGGCTTTCCCCTACACCTGCTATCAGAGTTTCTTTAACCGGAGAGTGCAGGGATTGAACCTGGGACCTTCTGTATGTAAAGCAGGTGCCCTATCAGTGAGCTACCCCCCTGCTCTCCCTCGCTTTTTAAAAAATACAGTTAAGATCTCTTCTGCTGTAGGATGCTTCCGGTTCTGCGACTGTTGCTCTCGCTGTTCAGAAGCACGAAGCTGTAGCTTGACAGAAATGAAATTGCTCTGGAGACTTTTCTCTCTTAAGTAGTTCTCGGTCTCTGAGTTGCCCTCCCACCTCCCGCCCACCTGTGCGGGAAAGAGGGCTGTTGAAATCCACAGCTCTCTCTCTGTTTCCATACCATGAACATTGCTTCTAGCACTTGACCAAGCTACAGATAAAACCAGAGGCTCGAACTAGCTTCAGACCCATGTAAGCAGATTGCAACTCCAAAATTCCTGTCTGTACCTTTAAAACTTTTAAAGCCGTGCAAGAGCATGACTTCATTAAGAATGCATAGAGACAGGACAGAAATAAAGAGAAGAGGCACGCAAGCCTGCACCGTTGCGCTTTTAAAATCGTACGTGCTGTCCCCTAGCAAGGCCTCGACAATTACACATGATAATCACACAATCAGAAATGCGGAGCTGCTGCCAAAAATGGCAGCTCCATGTTGAATTCCCTCCTCGATAATACGTACTTGAACTTATCTTGTTAGGATTCAGTGCCCCTGAGTTTCCTTTTTTGTGGTCCCTATCATTGATGGATGGAAATTGCTTGCCAAAAGGGTATCAGGACATACAGTAAGTTTTATTACTTGTTATGGAAGAGGAGGGAGTAATTCAACCCGGGACTGCCAGTTTTTGGGGTAACCTCATGTTCCCCGTAATCCTCCCTGAACGATGGCAAATGAGCATAGCGCTAAGGTGCCTCTGGACTCAAATCAAGCATAGCACTAAGGCAGGGAAGGAGAATTATTACATGTACCCAACTCGATTTGTGTTATTTATCCCTATAGGGTTACTAGTAGAGTGCCGTAATTTTATTATAAGGTCTCTGAAATCCTATCTGTGTATAGACTTTGCTGTTCAGTTGAGTTCAGTTTATTACACTTATATACTGCCCTCCCTGTTAAGTGGGCTCAGGGCGGTTCACAACAGAAATTAAATACCAAGTTAAAGGTACAGTTAATACACATAAAACCAATCACTACATAAGGTGTCAAATTCAGATGAAAGGCTGTGCTAAAACCAAGGCTGCTAGGGTTGCCAGCCTCCAGGTAGTGGCTGGAGATCTCCTGGAATTACAACTGGTCTCCAGGCCAAAGAGATCAGTTCACCTGGAGAAAATGGCTACTTTAGGGGGTGGACTTTATGGAATTATACTATGTCAAGGTCCTTTCCCTCCCCAAACCCCACTTTCTCCAGGTTTCTCCACATTTCACCCCCCAGATCTCCAGGAATTTCCCAACTTAGAACTGGCAACCCTAAGTGCTGCTGACACGCCATCACTTTTGCCAGTTTCTTGTCTGGCCCTACTTCTTTTCATGTTTGCACATAAGTTAAACAGTTGAGATATCTTGCTGCCTGGAAATAAATGTGAGAATTTTTTTTACCTGGTTGGTAGAAATGGACTAGGCGTTTAAGACTTGGGAGCCAAGCCACTAAAAAAATACTGGCAACAAGGGCTATCCCAACCCCCTGTGAGAAACTGTCATTTCTGTGACAGAAAACCAGACCTAACACTTTGCTAGATGTTATTGGCTCAACACTTTTTGTTTCCCTCAGAATCCCTCAGACAAAGAAACCCCTTCAGACGTGTGTTGATTATTGCTTTGTGTGAAGTCCAGTGCCAACGTAACAAACGTGCAGAAGAATTTGTGAGTCTTCTACAAGCTCTCTTTGTTTCCCCTCAAAATTCCTTCAGTGCTCTTGGTTTATTGATTTATTTATTCCCCACTTACAATATCATTTCCCTCCTCCATTTTCTCCCAACAATTTGGGAAGGTCCATCAGGCTGAAAGAGGCTGGCTGGCCTGAGGTAACCCAACAAGCTTCCATGGCAAAGTGAGGATTTCAACCTTGTTCTCCAAGACCTTATTTTAACACTGTATCCATTACATCACCACCTTGGCTTTGCCTGAGGTTGACCTCCTCCAAATTGATCCCTAATTTCACTTTGGGCAAAATTCTTCAGCCACCCTCGCTTGTGTGGCATTCGGTTTAATTTGTATTGGGCCTTGGCTCAAGAGAATGGACTTGGATGGGCAAAGGATAATTCTCCAGCATTTGTTAACGGGCCAGATATTAATTTTACATTGCCCTCCATGGCTTATAGACTCAAGCCAGTTAATACTCTTGACAAAGAAGACTTAGTCTCCGAGGGGAGACATGTTGACCGATCAAATTGGAAAGCAAGCTGGCTGGCTGCAAATGCTGTAGGAAAGCTGTTAATCAAAATCCCCTCCCTCCATTATAGGAGGTGTCTAGATCACCATGTGCAAAGAAGCAGACATCCTTCTCTGTTAAACCCAGGGTGAGACACAACATCCTTGCCTAGCCTACAAAGAGATAATTTTTTCTACATCAGTTCCTCCAGGCAAAGCAATGTGTCAGACCATCTTCTCTGAGCTGAAACACTAAAATTGGGATATTTGTTTTCAGCGGAGGTGGCAGGCAAACTTGCACGCAAGCACCAGAGAAGAATTAAGCAATAAGCAAACCCTCTTGTCCGTTGAGGCCTGCAGGGAGTGAAAGCAATATCTTTGTGTAATGCTTTCAGATGCCTGGGAAATCCCTTGCGTGTCTGAACATGCTGTGTTTTATTTTATTTTTTGCTGACCAAAACAAATAAATGCAGTTTGGGAGATACTGCGATTAGGAGTGAAATGTGATGGAGACACTGGAGTTGTCGCATTTTTCTTCCTACCCTGGTTTCTGTGCACGAGTGCCATATGGCAGATTTGTGCTGCTCCTCTCCCAGGATCTGCTCCCCAAACCTCTTGGGTGCCGCAGCCAAAGAGTGGAGATCACCCGGACAAGTCAAACAATATCTATATACAACCCGGGGTAAAAAGATTTCATGAAATAATTTGTCAATTTTTAAAGGTTTTTTTTTAAAATGTGCAAAGTGCAAAGACAATAGTTATTGTACAATTAATACAGAATCACGAAATTCAACTGGTGAAGAAGTTCATACGGTAAAGAGTCCAACTGGTGAGAACCACACAATTAACAGTTTTTTCTTTCATTCACAGATTCAGGGGCATAGACCATCATGTTGTCTAGAAGAACTTGCGCTGAATATTCCTTCAAACATACAGCCGACGGGTTTTCGCTAGCAGATTTCCAATTCCCGTTTCGTACTCACTTCCTCACAGGCATAATCTTCAAAGACTAAAATAAAATTATTTTATTAAAAAAATTGTATGTATATCTAAGAATGATAATTCTGCTTTGTTATATAATACATGAAAAAAATTATAAAATAATTTTATTTTAGTCTTTGAAGATTATGCCTGTAAGGAAGTAAGAGTATGAAACGGGAATTGGAAATCTGCTAGCAAAAACCCGTCAGCTGTATGTTTGAAGAACGTTCAGCTCAAGTTCTTCTAGACAACATAATGGTCTATGCCACTGAATCTGTGAATGAAAGAAAAAACTGTTAATTGTGCAGCCAAAGAGCGGGCAGACCTACCTGTCCCACAGCCCCTCTAGAGATTCCCCTTTAATCCAGAGAAATGGCAACGCTTGTGCTGTCTCTGTGCTTGCACCTCCTTTTTGGAGGGGTGTTGTTCAGTAGAAAAGCCTTTCCTTTGCATGCCTTCCCCAGCATCTCCAAATAAAAGGACCAGGTCACTGGTCCACTTTAGACTCGCACTTAAACCATCAATTGCATAACGTCAGATGCTGAATGGATGAAGGAAACGTCGGAGTGTATACATACCATCTTTGAGAAAGGGATTCCAGAAACGGGATTCTTCACCGGTTTCCCCGTCAGATGGATATTGTTTTCTACATGATTCATGACCTATAGTGCTTCCCTGGCCATTCATATTGATGTATTGAATTGTATCAGATTGAATCCTCCTGCTTACGGACTTATGATTGGAAGCTATATGGCTGTGGACGATTAACTAGTTGTTTTACTAGCACTGAGCACTTTACGGGTCTTGCAACGAAGACTGTATAAATGTATTGATACAACATTGAATTATGAATGGATATTGCATATTGTATGAACTGCACATATATTGGCAATTTGTCATTACTGTATTGATTATATGAATGTTTACAATTGAAGTGGTTGTCGTTAGGTGGTCTTGAATTCCTTTGTTTGCTAACCTTTGTCAGGACTCTCCTGCTTCTGTTATCTGTTATGATTCTGGAGAGCGGCTGCCAGCCTGAGTAGACAATACCGACCCTGAAACACCAAAGGTATGAATCAGTAGCCCTATTCATATGTTTCAGGGAACGCTCATACAATCTGAGTTTGATTTTTTTCCCTTATACATGCGTTGAGTAATTCTCATGTTACGCTCAACACATATAAAGCTGAACATGTGATACAAACCTCCAGTTTTTCCAGGCATTGCTCCCTGGTTTCATTTAAAAAAGTGAACGTGCATTAACTCTTTCTTACAAACAGGTGTATGCACGAACAGGTAGGATGTGCATGTATTCAGTCTAACATGTGGATGGGGCTACATATAAGGCAGTTTCATGCGTTCATGTTAGGGTTACCTGGTCCCCTTACACTCCCTAAGGGAGGCAGGTGTCCCTCGCACATGTACATGCTCCTGAGAAGTGATGTCACTTCTGATGATGTCACGTCTGGGTGATGTCATCATGCAAGCACAGGAGCATGTATGTGTTTCACAGTAGGCTGATTTGGTACCAAATTGGCCCGCTGCGAAGTGTGTGTGCACTCTTGGGGACGCACGATGACATCATTTGCAGGAAGTGATGTCATTACGCGACCCCGAGAGCACACCCAAGAGGCCCGTTTCCCGCACCACCACCAGGTGAGTGGTGACAGCGGCAGAAGATAAAAGTGGGGGATCCCCCACTACCACTGGGGGACTGGTAACCCTAATTCATGTGTTTATGAACCTGAAGAGGTAAGGGGAGAGCTATCCTTGGAAACTTTTGGGAGGAATTATAAGGCTGTTTTATTCATCAGAGTTTTGAATGGAGGGCAAGTTGCAGGCATTTGATTAGATTGTGGAGACAGAGGTTTTATTGGTATTTGGCAGTTTTATTGATGTATTGAAAGCTGCCTTGAGCCTCGTGGAAAGGCGGAATATAAATATATTAATAAATAAAAACATGTTGATTTTTTTCTCCCTCTGGATTAAAGGAGAAAGCCCCAGGAACACCATGAGCTGTGTTCAGAATGAGCTAGAGATGCCAGACGGTTTACAAAGTGTGTTATTCTTATCCTCACAACAATCACCCTGTGAGGTGGGTGAGGCTGAGAGCTCTGAGAGAGCTGATACTGACCCAAGGTCACCCAGATGGCTTCAAGTGGAGGAGTGGGGGATCAAACCTGGCTCTCCAGATTAGAGCCCTGCCACTCTTCATCAGTACACCAGACTAGCTCTGATAAAACCATAGAGATTTTGTAAATGCTGCTGCACCTGATGACGGGACTTCTGTTTTTGACTGGAAGTGGTATCAGCACACCAGTGTGACACCAGCACACCAGGTCCTCCTCTCCCCCAGTTATTCCTAGGGGTTGCCGGACTGGCTGCAGCCTGGCACCCTAGAATGAGCACAATATTGTATGGACATTCCCCTTCCATTCAGGGACTTCCAGTTTTCTTTGTCGAGAAAAATCCCCCTGTGGGTGCAGCCCTCGTCTCTAGAATAAAGCTGAAACATGAAAGACCTGTTAATCGAAAGATGCCTCTTTAAAAGCCCTCTACTTGGGGACTTTGGGATTTTGCATGTCAGCGTTCTACGTTTGGGAGACATGAATAAGTTATGATCAGCTTCAGAAGTTTCCTCAGAATGGTTATGCTCAATGCCCTCTCAAGCAACCCTGTCAGGAGGATGCAAAAACAGGAGAATAACCAGCAGCTTTTATTCTCCTCCGGGGCTAGAGATTCTCTGTCAATATGTGTCCAAGTCCAAACTCTTCAAAGATTTCTTTTCCAGGGGAACTCAAAGGTCAACCCCATGATAATGTTGCTGAAAAATCACACCAAAACAAAAGAGATGCTTCCTTGCAATCTTATAGCCATTTTGTAGGGTTGCAAGTTGCAACATTTAACCAATTGCTTTAAATTAAAAGGTGCCTCCCAGTTTGCCAGGCTACAATTAAATGTATATATATATTTAGTATAAGCAGGGGTCATTTCGTAGAAAAAGAGCTGGAGGAACTCATTAGCATAACTCATCAGCATAACTCATTAGCATATGCCACACCCCTTGCCATCACTGGAAATGTGTCATTAGCATAACTGATTTGTATATGCCACACCCCCTGACATCACCTATTCTTGCTGTTTTGGACCCAATCCTGGCCATTTAGGGCCGAAATTGGGCCCAAAATGGCAAAAAGGGGCTGAAAATGGCTGAAAAGGGGCCCAAAATGGTCGGGATCAGGCCACTGATGAACGGGAGAGTGATCCACCACCCGTCAGAGGCCCGATCCGAGCCGTTTTGGCTCCAATCCACGCCGAAACGGGCCCAAAATGGCGAAGAGTCAGGTGGGTGGGGCCACCTGACATGTGACCTCTTTAGGGAACTGCCAGAACTCTGTTCCTGCGTGTTCCCCCTCAAAATGAGCCCTGAGTATAAGTATTTACACAAGCTGTAACAGAAGGTAAGTACCTCTTTCTAAGGTGATGTCTGCTAAGACAAATTAAATATTTTGTCTTCTTTTCTCTATTTTCATTTCCAAGTAATAACATCAGGGCAGAATTAATACATATTGGTTTCAGGACGTGCGAGTCTGTTTATTGCTAAAGTGTGTATTCTTGACCACTGAGGAAGGCACTTGGGCCGAAACGCATACGGTTTTGTGTTAGTCATTTGACATGTTTTTCTACTGTATTTGGAGAACGTTACAGCTTATCGAAAGCTTTCCTACGTAGCTTGACATTCAGGCCTTTTGTTTTATTGTAATTTTGTAAAATGTTATTACTGTGTACACTGTACAATAAATATTTTTTTTGAATATATATTTTTGGTTATAGCTTGACCCTTGTAGCATCTACATGATGTCTGCTAAGACGCATGCATGCCCCAACTGAAAACATGTCTTTATCTTCAAACTGCTTTAGTCATATAAACTGGGAATATATGGAGATTTAATCAAAACTGGATGATTTCTGACTAGGTGAAAGTATGGCTACCTTGAAACTCTCTCATTATTCAAGTAATTTTGGGACTGAATAAAAGGCTTAATTTACTGGCAGCCAATGTGGTGTAGTGGTTAGAGGGCTGGACAAAGATCCAGGAGACGCAAGTTCAAAATCCCCACTCTTCCATGGAAGCTCGCTGTGTGATTTTGGGCCAGGTACACACTCTCAGCATAACCTACACCAGAGGGTTGTTGTGAGGATAAAATGGGGGAGAGGAGAATGATATAGGCCACTTTGAGGTCCAAATGGGAGAAAGGTGGGGTATAAGTAAATAAAATATAGAAAGAAACAATTGCTAAATTTGGGAGGCACCAGGGGTCCTGGAAGTCTGGCGTTCTATCCTGGAAGAAAGTGCATGTTCTCCAATCAGTGTATGAAATTTATCTGAAACAAAGCATAATGAATTTCCACGGCATGTTTAGCAATGTGAAAACTTGCTAGTAGGTGCATATCTATATCAGCAGACAGTACCCAATAGTTTAGTCCTTGCCCCTACCATCTCTCTGAGCTATTTCTTATGACACAGTCTTGTAATCTGCATAGAAAGCCCTCCTGAATAATAATAATAAAAATAATAATAATTAGCTGCACTTATATACCGCTCTTCTAGACAGATTAGTGCCTTGCCCAGAGCAGTGAACAAGTGAGTGTTTTGCATAGTTTACGGAAAGCCAGGAGAGTAGGGGCTTTTCTGACCTCCTCAGACAGGCCATTCCATAGGATGGGGGCTACTGCAGAGAAAGCACATGTGTCAGTTGTCGATTTTGCCCAGCTGCAGGGTGGTATCTGCAGAAGAGCCTGTCCCGATGAGCAAAGTTGCCATGGTAGAACCATAGGGGGAGAGGCAGTTGCACAGATATGAGGGGCAGGTGTCATGAAAGGCTTTGAATGTGATAGTCATGACCTTGAATTGAGCTCCCTGAAGCTCACCCTATTTAGAAGTGTTTAGGTGGCAATTCAAGCTTACTTTATTTGCTAGGACTTTTACCAGGATGTAGGCTGCAGGCCTTTGAGGGAAGAGGGAGTTTACTTTGGGAGCTTATAGCACTTTGTGCGTTTTTAACTCTGGTGCTATAAGGTGCCTTGAACCGCAAAGGAAACCGAGGGTATAAACATTTTAATTAATAAATAGTTCTTGAGGCAGGAGGGCTCTCCAATGGAAAATGAGATTTCCTGTAACTTTTTAGCTAGCTGTCATAAGTATGCAGATGAAGCTGGGGTCAGGTGGCTGAGGGTGAACAAACTGAAGCCCCCTCTGCACCAGGGACATAACTCCTCACTATCTCTAAAGGCAAGTTGAAGGGCATGGAAAAGGATTGCACGTGGCCGTTTGCACCTCTCATGTTTGGTCCACTTGGCCCCGTTTTTGGGGAGGGTTTTTTGGGTCGTATTTGGACAGCTCCGTTCCGACTGGTTCTCAGGTTGAGAACGGCACAGACAATGACAACCCGCCTGCCCTCAAGAAGGAGGCAGCTTTATAAAAACTTTCTATTCCCAACAGGTGTGAATGGAAATGGGGTGAAATTGACCCACCTCCTCTACTTAGCTAGGAGGTGAAATTGACAAAGACCGGCTAAGTTCTGTTGTACCATCACTGTGCAAAAAAATGAAAAAAACCCTGCTGCAGTATGGGAACTGAACTGGCAAAACAGACCTGTGCAGCAGACTTGGCTTGAATCCAGACAAGATGGAGCTGCAGATATTGTTACGAATGGATTTACCATTATTGGATGGGCTCCATCTTTCTCTAACAGATCAGGCAAAAAGATTTTAGGAGTGCTCCTGGACCTGACCTTGCTGATGGAAAACCAGATCGTTTTTGTAGTGTGGAGCATCTTGTTCAATTTGCATCTCGTATGTAGCATTCTCTCTCCCCTATCTTCATTTTGCCAAGCTAAGTATGCTCATTCATGCCATCATAACCTCCAGGTTGTACTGTTGTAACACACACACACACTGGCCATTTCCACACGTCCTAAAAAGAGCACCCCACTCACCGAACACTGGCACTTTTTCACGGGGTTTCTGATGTCTCCATTTCCAAAGTGGATACTGGCAGTTTTGCTTCTGTTTTCATGGCACAGCAAAAACTTCCCGCATCCATTTTGGAAACGGAGGCATCCACAATCCCATGAAAAAGCTGCCAACGTTTGGCGAGCAGGGGCGCTCTTTTTAGGACATGTGGAAACAGCCACTGTATGGGGCCCAGCTTTGAAGATGAGGCACAGACTTCAGTTGGTACAAAATATGGCAGACTGGTTAGTGTCTGGTCTCTAGGAACACAAGATCCATGCTTCAATTTCTGCACATTTTTATATCCTGCACCTTCCGTGTGAATCATGGTAGCTTACAATCTTCCGATGAAAACAATAAATAACAGCACATCAAATCAAACCAGCATCATTAAAACAAATTGGAGGGCTGCAAACGTAAAAGCAGATAGAAATGAAGTGCTTAAGCACATTTTGCAATGAATGTGCATAGACTGGAAGTGGCGATATTGCTGTCCTCACCCACCCAAATGCTCTTATATTATTCCTTATAGGGATCCCTAACCATCAGGAATGCAGAACAAGAAATGCCAGGGAAAGTTAAAAATCAGGGACAGTAAAAATCTCTTTAATTGTTAATTTTATGATGAACCATTATTCTATATTGTATTGTATTTTTATAATTGTTGTACCTCACCCTGAGCCTGCTTGCGGGAAGGGCGGGTTAGAAATGTAATAATAATAATAATAATAATAATAATAATAATAATAATAATAATAATAAGAAGAAGAAGAAGAAGAAGAAGAAGAAGAAGCAGCAGCAGCAGCTCAGTTTTCAAAAGAATAAAGCTATTTGGAATATACACCAATAACCAATACTAATCGTATTTTCATTGAACTGGCATCATCCCATGAATGGAAGGGAAAAAATTCTATTTCCAGCTTTGCTTTTGATGAATCAGGAGTATTAACTGGTGGTTTTGTTCAATTATGTCAGTTGTGAATAATGTGGGTCTTAAGTGCTGGCATTTTCCCCCCACCCCTTTGACATTTAAAGAGGCCTTTGAATTGCTGTTTAGAACAATTCCTTTCGGAGGGAAGTCTTCCTTATTGTAGAGATACCATAGCAACCCCGCAGACAGGAGCCTTGTGGGTGTGAAAGCACATATACACTCGTTAAAATTTAAAGAATCTCTCCGGGGTAAGAATAAGCAGCTGTAAAGTGAGGCGGCCAGAATTAGCGGTGGAAGGGCAAAGAAGTCTGGCTGGATATAAATAAACCATTGGAGACTGCTGCTTTTGGCTCAGGTTCTACGTAGTATGTGATGGAAGCAACCTAACAGACACACACACACTCCCTCCCTCTTCCCCTCCTCTTTGCACAGAGACAATTTTCTTCCCATAATAAGGGAGCTCAGCACCAAGGGCTCTCTGGCATCTAAACTAAGCCACAGTTTCTGGAAAAGTTGCACCTTTCAAAATTCTCTCTCCAGTTTTCTGAGCTCCAGAATTTGCATAGATGTTTTCTAGTTGTATGGTGTCATAATACCCAGCGTCAGATTACTCTTTCCACGTCAATTTCTGCCAGATATCTATCTATCTATCTATCTATCTATCTATCTATCTATCTATCTATCTATCTATCTATCTATCTATCTATCTATCTATCTATCTATCTATCTATCTATGTTACACCCCACTTTTCTCCCAACTGGGTACCCAAAGCAGCTTACAAAATGTATTTATTCACTTCAGTTATACCCTGCATTTCTTCCCAGGTGGGATCCAAAGTGGCTTACATTGTTCTCCTCTTCTCCCTTTTAGCCTCACAACAACCCTGTAAGGTAGATTAGGCTGGGAGTGTATGACTTACCCAAGATCACCCAATCTCCATGGCAACATAGGAATCCTAGTCCCATGGCCTAACCACTATACCACCCTGGCTACATTTCTTCTCCGCTCTCCCATTTTATCTCCTCAACAAGAACCCTGTGAGGAAAGTCAGGCTGAGAGAGGACTGGCCCAAAGTCACCCAGGCTGAATCCACACGCCCTCGGAGTGTCCTGGCGTTGTGCTAAATATTAACTAAACACCTGGAAGTATAGTGTCTTTCTAGAGAGCCAGTTTGGTGTAGTGGTTAAGAACGCGGGACTCTAATCTGGAGAGCCGGGTTTGATTCCCCACTCCTCTGCCTGAAGCCAGCTGGGTGACCTTGGGTCAGTCACAGCTCTTCCAGAGCTCGCTCAGCCCCACCCACCTCACAGGGTGATTATTGTGGGGATAATAATGGCATACTTTGTAAACCGCTCAGAGTGGGCATTAAGTTGTCCTGAAGGGCAGTATATAAATCAAATGTTGTTGTTGTTGTTGTTGTTATTATAGCAATTTCTGAATTGCGCTAGAAAGATGCTATACTTCCAGGTGTTTAGCGAACATTTAGCACAATGCCAGGACACACCAAGGGCTTGTGGATTTGTCCCTAGCGGATGGTTCTGAAATATGCTCTATAGGCATACACTTGGTACAGGTGGGACACTAACAAGAATGGTGGGAAGAGGTTCCTCTTCCCAGAAGTCTGTTCCTTTGCCCAAATGTCACCTCAGGTGCTGGCAGGAGGAAATGGGGGCGGGGGGGGGGAAATGGACCAGCACTGCATGGGTACACTAATGTCACCTCCAGTAAAAACCAGAAGTAACATCATGGATGCTCTAGGGTTTGCAAAGACCTCTATGGTTTTACCATAGTATTTTTGTTAAGCTTAGCACATCTAATGATGTCATTTCCAGTTTTTGCTGGAAGTGACATCAGCGCACCAGCTCCCCCCCCCCCATTTCTCCCAGGGGTTGCCAGCTGCGGCCCAGCAACCTTAGGCACTGGTCAGGGCTGTTGGGGCTCTCCATTGCTCTGTGTGAATTGAGAGTGCATCTGAGCATGTCCTCGGTGACTCGCTATGGCCACACAGGGCAGAAGATAATGAGTTGTGCCAGAAAAGGTGTCCTGTTCATTATTTTATTTTTTAAACTTATAGTCCACTTTTCTCCACAGCTGGGACTCAAACAGTGAAATCCTAAGCAAAGCTACTCCATTCTAAGCCCATTGAAATCGATGGGCTTAGACTGGAGTAACTCTGCTTAGGATTTCACTGAAAGTAGCTTACAGCATTCACCCCTTTTCCATTTTATCTGTGAGGTGTCTTAAGCTGACAATATGTGGCTGGTCCAGCAACCTTCCTTGGCAGAGTGGAGATCTGAAACTGGCTTTCCCAAATCCCAGCCTGATACTCTAACCATTATACATGCTGGTCTAGGCGCTCAGGGGAAAGTTGTTTCCTCTTATCCCAAAATATTTTGCATGCACCCTTCTGAATAGGGTTGTTTGAGGCTATATGAACATGGCAGGAGCTGAAATTGTTATTTACTTGAGGGAACATCTGGCTTGGCAATAGTATGTGTGAAAAGGATGTCGGGATTATAGTTGATCGCAAGTGAACCGGAGTTGGCTGCAAAAAAGATGAATGTGATTTTAGACTGGAGGGGCACTCACCTAGTCTGAACTCACCTTTCTGTCACTTTCTTCTTTTTCTTCCTTGCTTATTTCTTGGCTGGGGTGGAATTCGAACCAGGGATCTCTCTGGTTCACAGCTCACCTCACTGACTGTTACACTGGATCTGCAATCCCAGGGCCCTCTGCACCCTGCAATGATGCTCCGAGACCTTGATAGCCTTTAAGGGTCACTGGATTCTGCTCAAAACATTCCCTACTGCAATCCTGTTGCACAACAGTGCAGCATTGTGATGTCTTTGCAGGATCTCAAAATCCAGCTATGGCACAGAAAGCAGATGAAATATTCTCCCTGGAGCAGTACAGGGACAGCGGGGGGGGGGGGGGCCTGCGTCTAAGATTCAGAGTGCATGAAAAAAGGCATTGGTTTCCAACTTGCAAGACAGCCAGCATGTTATTTAATTTTTTAAAACCTTATTAAGATTGCTATAGTTTCCCTAAAGGGGGGATAGTTATAATTGCTTGAATTGTTTATGCTTGCCAGCGGGCCAATTCTGCCCTCGCCAGCAACATCAACTGAACATAATGACACAATTACTTGATTGTGATTCTCTGTGCGTAGGAACCCCAAAACCTTAATGAGGAGCTGTTGGCAGTTGCAGTTGGCAGGCCTGCGCATGTGTAGTCCTGTGTGTGGCTGCACAGAAGACCTCAATGAACAACAGTTACAGGTAAGTGCAACTCTGCTATCTAGGCCCTTCACAAACTCAGCTATCTGTAGGATCACCTCCATGCATAGCGGGTACCAGGTGGGACACGTGTGATACCCATTCTGCAAACATTGGTTACTGATCAGTCACTGAGGGCCAAACTACAAGTGACGAATGACACGGGTTGGACACTTGTCAGCTTCCCTCAAGTTTTGATGGGAAATGTAGGCAGCTTGGCGGAATGTTGGACAAGTGACAGTTGAAAGGTCCATTAGACGGCAGTTGAAGAGCCGAGCTGCAAGACCAGGACACCTACATTTCCCATCAAAACTTGAGGGAGGCTGACAAGTGTCCAACCTGTGTCATTCATCACTTGTAGCTTGGCCCTGAGTTCAATTTAAGGTTCCTGTTATTGCTTACAAAGCCCTGAATGGCCTTGGACCCACATACCTCCAGGACTGCCTCTCTTGTTAGGCGCCACTGAGACAGCTTCTCCAATCTGAGCAAAGCCTTCTAAAGGTGCCACCCTACAAATGGGTGCAGTTGGCAGCTGCCTGTTCACATGCATTCTCTGTGGTGGCACTTCTATCATTAAGCAGAATGAGCAAAACACTCTGGCTCCCTCTCTCTCCCTTTTGGGGGTACCTAGCCAACGGAGGCTTTTACGTTGGGAAGATGGCAAGCTCTCCCCTCTGCAGTTTTGGACTGGAGATATAAAAGGATCCCCATGAAGAAGAAAATCTGTTCTTGTGGCATTGAAGAGGTGGAAAATGGAACATGTCCTATTCCATTGCCGTTTTTATCAGGGTATTCGCTCAAATATATAATCGGCCCGTTGCTTAAAAGCTTTCCAGGCTGTTCTGATGTTGTTACTTCAAAGAAGCTTTTAATGGGTGTTAACCAACAGATTACTATTCATTGTGCAAAATTCTTTTCAGAGGCTTGCAAAATCCGTTGGGATTTTAAACTTTAGTAAACTTCGACTGCTGTGTAGCAGGATCGACCTTTTGTATCTTTTATTTGTCTTAATGTAAATTTTGATGATCTTTTGATTTGTACTGGTTATAGACCGAATAAATCTAAATCTGAACGAGCAAAATAGTAATTTTCAAGAGGGCTTTTTTTAAAAAGAGAGATTAAAACTGTAGAAGAATGAACAGCCCCGGAGGACACATTTATGTGATAGAATTGTTGTCTGCTGCAATGATTATCATAGATATAACTTGCTTTTACTTCATTGTCTTTACCTTATAATCTAATTTCTGCATTGTTTATAGTTTACTTGCCTTAGATAGCTTGTTGTTCACATTGTTGTCTCATTCTGTAATACCTAGTTCAATTACATTGTCCATGTGTTGTCTGGTTGCATTGTTTATACCCTGAAATCTGCTTTGAGTCTTGGCAAGAAAGATGGACAATAAATAGACTACCTCGTACTAATTGAACATGTTTAGATATTTTATCTCTGCTTTCCTCCCCAGTGGAAACCCAAAGTGACTTTCAACATTGTTCTCCTCTCCTCCATTTTATCCTCACAACAACCTTGTGAGGTAGGCTGGGTTGAGAGTGTGTGGCTGGTCCAGGATTCAAACCTGGGTCTCCCAGAGTCTAGTCTAACACTCTAAATACTGTAACCACACTGGCTTTCCAGTGGTCACACTGGGTGCAGAGACGTTAACAATGTAGATGTCTCGTAGATGTGACTGAGAAAGGTAAGGTGGTCCATATTTTGATGCCACCCCTGAAAAGGTCCTCTCTTTGATAAGTACCCATTGATTTGCTGAGTGAGGCCTTTCTCCCTCTTCAAAGATGGAGCACGTTCATAAAAGAGGAAGTATCCCTTCAACCAACAGTTTAAAATTACCTTCTATCACAATAATACAAAGAACAAACTATTCAATATTGAACTCATGTTTAGTCTCCTCACTCTTATACTTATTGAGTGCACTTGTGGCCTGCAGTTTCTCCATGGAGCTCAGAGCAGTATACGTGGTTGTTCTTCCTTTGTTGACTCCTCACAGCTTCCTTTGTTGACTTCAAAGATTTTGAGGTAAATTTTGTTGACTCCTCACAACTTCCTTCGTTGACTCCGAAGATTTTGAGGTAAATCCTGGGGAAGGTGGGGTTTGGGGAGGGGAGGGACCTCAGCAGGTTATAATGTCTTAAAGTCCACCTTCTGAAGCAGCCATTTTCTTCAGGTGACAGATGAACTCTGTCATCTGGAGATCAGTTGTAATTCCAGAAGATCTCCAGGCCCCATTTGGAGATTGACAACCCTACTCACACAACCCTGTGAGAGAAAGACTGGCCCAAGGTCACCCAATAAGATTTATAACATGTGGCTATGTGAAGCCAGGTCACCCATGCCTTCGTCCAACACTCTAACCATTAAACCACTCTGGTATACATTATGCCCTTACTTTCTGGCAAGAATGTCCAGGTGTTGATGGACAACACCACAAGCAGGCTGGTACCACTTCCAACAAAGTGTTTCCAGGATATGAGCTTTCAAGAGTCACGCTCCCTTCATCAGATACAACTCATATCTGATTAAGGGATCTTTGACTCTCGAAAGCTCATACCCTGGAAATCTTGTTGGTCTCTAAGGCGGTCGTCAATATTACAGTACTGAACAATTATACCCCCCAAATGGGCTTTCCTAAAGAGTCCTACTCACGCAATAAAAATATTTTTAAAATTGTGAATAGAATTCTTCAGGAGACTCTCAAAATGGATATAGGGCTATGTACTGTGGTCTAGTACCTACTGTACCAGGGTCAGCTGTAGTGGGATGAAAGATTAAAGTGCCCGGCCGGGGCGGGGGGGATAGCTGAAAGCCTAGGGGCCCGGCCATGGGTTAATACGGCCCTGCCGCCATCCTCAGTGAATAGCTTGCTAGACTCCCAATATGGGATTGCACTGAAGACCACAGATGAAAACAGGGTTACCTGTACCGTTATTTATCTAGATCTTCTATCTAGGCACATGTTCCTTCCCTCCTGCCCTGCTGTGAGCTTTCTGTACCTTCTGTTCAGATGGAGAACTTCACAGTGACTCCAGAGAACTGAAGGGGGCAACCTCTCTGGATTATGTGACTGTTGTGGCTGGAAAGCCAGTTTGCAAACTGAGGGGAGCCTTAAAACGATATAATCCAGTTTCGAGCAGCCGGCTTGCACAAGCACGGTACTCAGTGTGTGGCTGCAATAAAGACCTAAACGAACAAGAGTTACATATAAGCACAATCCTGTTATAGCTTGGCACTCCTTGGATAAAAATATGAAAGAGGTTTTTTTTATCCTATGGGGAAAATGCTACTAGGAAGGGAGTTAAACCCCACCAGCGCTGTGGTCCCGATCCAGATTGGATCTGCACACAGATACTTCTTTGGGCCTGAACAAATTACAGATCTGGAATTCCAGTCATGACTCTCTAGTCTTGCATCCGTTTTGGCCCTATTGCTGCAGACATTCTTACTTGGAAGCAAACCTTTTTTTAAAAAATCAAAGACTGTTATTGCTTAGTAAACAAGCTTAGGCCTGGGATGTTTATCCTCCTCCAGGGTTTATATTGATTGTTTTTTTAAAAAGGTCTTCTAATAAATGGAACAATCATCACAGAGTAAATTTAAACCCGACAGAAAAATAAAAACACCATTTGGTATTAGAGCTTGAGGTAATGGGAGTATGGCCCCAACGCCTCAACATGATAAGATGAAAGCTCTGACTTGCCGATCAAGAAATGTATTCTATTCACGATGGAATAAGTTACCAAAGAAAAGCAACATTCAGAACTGAAGAAACATTAGAAGAAAAGGCCGCCTGTGAAGTATTTACAAAGCCAAGCTACCCTACGAGAGCATAAAATGTATAAGACGATTCCTGATCTGAACTGCGCCAATTTAAATCACACACAAGGCAAGTTTAAAACCAAGAAGAAACACTTACACAGTCTAGCCTGGTTTTATTTTTTGTGTATTTCTGAAAGAGGGCAATTTTAAACTAATTGCTTATTAGTACTTAACTGTAAAACGTACAACTAATATTAATCCTAAATGAGAGTGATGATGGGTCAGAGTGGGGGGACGACGACAAAATAGACAAAATATTTTTGTAAACATGCCACGATACAGAATACGGTATTACAAATGGGGGGCAGGACTAGCAAGAAAGGAGAACCCCCATTCTATTTTCTGGACTATTCTATAGACTATTTTAATGACTTTTTAAAGATTATTATTGATTTTATGGTTGTGTGAGTAATTCACTGTGTTTTATGAATGTTGTTGGCTGCCTTGAGCCCATTTGTGGGGAGAGTGGGGTATAAATAAAATTAAACAATTAAAAATTCTTTCTCTTCTTGCTGGTGCTTAGTGTCTTGCTGTTTCACCGCCTTTCACCCTCAAATATATATTTATATACAGCTTGTTTTGTGATCTTACCACAAATTTGGGGATTCCCCAGCTCTGAAGGAACACCTCCCCTTTCCGTTCCGGACTCGATTGTCAAGAATTATTGATTTGCCCTCCAGGACCAAGTTTTGACTTAGCTATATAACAATAATAATAATATTCAATTTACATACCACCCTTCAGGACAACTTGACACCACACTCAGAGAGGTTTACAAAGTGTGTTATTATTATCCTCACAACAATCACCCTGTGAGGTGAGTAGGGCTGAGAGAGCTCTGAGAGAGCTGTGACTGACTCAAGGTCACCTAGCTGGCTTCAAGCTGATAAATACATTGCAAGTTACATGAGTTCTACAGTACCTGAAGGAGATTTTTTTAATGATTTCAACAAAGAACAGCACAGACACCATAATCCTCAGTACATTTTCTGTTTCATACTTTGGAACAAAGTTTGAGTCCTGTAGCATCTTAAAGACCAACAAAGTTTCCAGGGAATAAGCTTTTGAGTGTCAAGCTCCTTTTCTCGGATTTGAGTTGTAGCTGATGAAGGAAGCTTCACTCTCAAAAGCTTATACCTTGGAATCTCTGAACCCGAAGCTTGCTCATGTACTGCAGACCAATATAGCTATCCACCTGAAACGATGCAAAACCAAACTATTCAAAAAGGCTTTTTACTCAAGGACTGTATTGTAGGGAGGGGGTCTCGGATGCTTCGCTAATGAGTTAGGGACCATAGACTTCATCACTATATTGCCTTATATATTATCTGTTGCTTTAAATATGCACTCCTATGTACCACCAGTGCTCCATATTGTCTAATGTTAGTCCTAAAATTGATTATGTTCTGCTTCAGTATTTTTTCTACTCTATATTGGATTCTTGCTAATACTATGTCTTTTAAACTTGTATCTATTTACCCTATGGCAGTTTATGGAAATATCCTTGATACTGTATTGAAATGTACTTGATACTGACTGTACTAATTTCATACTGTGTAATCCGCCTTGAGTCTCAGTGAGAAAGGCGGACTATAAATGACATAAATAAAATAAAATAAATATTTTGACAGTATGAGAAAAGCCCCCACCGCGATAGTTTCTCGGTGAGGTTGTAGAACAAAGTTATTTAAGAGCATGTTTAGGAATATTCGGGGGACATCATCTTCCAGCCGAAAGAGTTGTTTCAATTGATCTGGCGTTGTAGTTTTATTTATTTATATTATGTATGTAATTTATAGTCTGCCTTTCTCACGGACACTTAAGGCGGATTACGTAGTGTGGGATCAGTACGGTCAATAGCAAAGACATTTCATTAAACCATACAATAGGGTATATAAATGTGAATTTGCGGACATAACGTCAGCAAAAATCAAATACAGAGGAGAAGAAATGCTGAAATAGAGTGTAAGTAATCTAAGACTGACCTATTAACCACCTAGAACTACCCAGTAGGGTCTTACTTAAAGGAAAGCATATACTTAAAGCAACAAATCTCCTAAAGGTCTGATATCTCCCCCACCACCTCTTCTTTATGGGGGAATGTCCCACCTTCTTATCAATCCATCCCCCTCTCCTTCTGGCCATGTCTCCTCCAAACCTCACCAAATCCTTTCGAGTGCTGAATCCCTGACTCTACTGGAAGCCACACCACTCCCTCCTCCTCTCTGAGGGAAGATGAGACCCTTCAGCTGAGAATGAGGTGCCCTGAGGTGATGGGACAGACTGCCTGACGAGAGGTGGCAGCTGGGAGATGCCAGCTAGGAACTGAAGTCTCCCCGCACAGAGAAAACTAGCCCTTCAGGGGAATGTTTTGTAGTTTTGATTTCAGGTGCTCTTTATTCTTTTAAATTTGTAACCTATCTTGGATCCCATTACTTTGGGGAAAGAAAGCTGCTAAGTATTTGAAAGGTTTGTATGTATAAAATCTCATTCTGTTGCTTACTTCGCTGTCAACCACAAATGGCAGAAATACAGCTAGCAACCGGTCCTGTCCCGCAAGTGAACAGTGCCTCTTCCAAGTCTGAGGCTGTGGAGCCAAGAAAAAGGCCGTGAATTTCCAGAAAGGTTAATCTGATCAGTTGAGCCTGAGTAAAGCTAAACTATTAATGATTAGAGAGGTGGTTTCCATGATGGAAACCGGTGTACAGCTAGCGACTGCTATGCCGACAAATCTTTTAAACTGGAACGGCATGTCTTTCTTTATGAAGCAGCTGCCCGTTTGACATCTACTTGGCCTGCGCTGAGTATGTGTTGGGGATGGTGGTGGAATTTAATTATTTAGGGCCCAGGGTTGCAGCAGCCCAGATATCACTTCTACACCACTAAGCCTGTAATTGCAAGACAGCTGCTCCCAAATGAGGTGGGCGAAATGGCAGGGAAAAACGCAAACTACCTCCCATCCTGTAGGCAGTTGGCCTCCGTTGGGGCTTGAGATGAAACAACTGCCCTCCGTAATTCAACGTTTCCCAGTATCGGAAGTATGAGATAATGATTCAGTTATATCTGACCTAGAGGCATGCTTCATTCTCAAACCTCAAGAGGTATGCTTTTAAAACTCTTGTCCCCACAAATCTGGAATATCCTGTTAGTAGGCAAATCACTTGAGAAACTTAACCATAGAAAATACATACCTTTATATCTCATGTGTCAGCACTCCTCTACCTTACAGTCTCTTCGGTGATTTCCACACATCCTTAAAGGGATGGCCCACTCACCAAACGCTGGCAGCTTTTTTCATTCACTCCCCACGTCTCCAATTTCTAAGCGGTAGCAGGTTGTTTGTCTCCTGTTTCTTTGGCACATTTTCGAGGAAGCAGGAAAGTGTGGGGAATTGCGTTCTCATAAAAGGCGCTGAAAAAAAAGGACGCCAAACAGCCTGCTACTGCTTTGAAATCGGAGATGTGTGGAGTGAAGGAGAAAAGCTGCCAGCGTTCAGTGAGTGGGCTGTCCATTTAAGAACGTGTGGAAATGGCCTTTGTCTGTCATTATTATGGATGGATCACTTTATAGCAGCCATGACAGAAAATGAGTTGTGTCCTACAGCCCTCCTCGACTAATGGTGGCAACCTTCTCCAACAGAAGCAGCAGCCTTTTGTTTCAAAGGAATGGGAGCATGAAAGCCGATAATATTAAGAAAATTCAATTGCACTTTTTAAGACAAATTTTATTTACACTGCATTGGGCTGGAGTCTGTGGATCAGTTCCACATGGTGGCATTTCCCCCCAACACAATGAACGTACCCCACCTGTGTTGGGGGCTCCATGCACGAGAGGAAAGCGCCGCTATTTGTGGAATTGATCCAGGGAATCTAATGCATTGCCTGCCTCATCAGGCATTCAGGAACAGCAGATGTTTCTAGAAGTCTTAGAGGAACCATCACTGATAAAGATTCTAGATATGGAAGTCAATATGCAGAAGTAGTTTAACTGGGTAGCCATCTGCAGAAGAACAAAAGGATTGGAGTCCAGTGGCATCTTAGAGACCAATACGATTTTCAGAGTGTAAGCTTTTGAGAGTCAGAGCTCCCTTCTTCACTTAGGCCTTAGAGCATGAGAAGAAAATGCAGCCCCTGCTTAGGACTTCACTAAAAATCAGATTTCTGAACAAATATATGTTCTTCCACCTCCTATTCCCTATAGCCATCCAAATCCAGTTGACATTTCTGAGTGTCCAGGGAGGTTAGAATATTCACCGACAGGTTTTTTTGGAAGGATGTTATTAGTGGGCATCTGCTGCAAATATAGCTGCCGAACAATAAGCGATATTTCCATACCTTCTATTCCGTTTTGAATGAGTTTTCTGGTTTCGACTTGTCTCAATTCTCCCTTTTCTGTTTTGCATGCATTATTTAAAAAATGTGCTTTTTGAAAAAGGTATTCTTTATAGTGTACAAAGTATAAAAAAAATCCATCTTCCGAGGCACCCATTCATAGTTCTGCATGACCCGCTAATATGAGTGTGCTTCCTGTACTGAGTGATGCCATTCCCAAGCAGCAACTCACACTGAGATGCGACAGACAGCCCCATCCAAGGACAGATATTTCTACTGCATCTTTGTATTGGGAGAAATGAGCTAAACCTGGGAAAGCTGATTCAGAGAGACACAGAAATTATTTGTCCAGCAGAAATGGGTTAGAAAAAGTCAAGACCAAACAGCTGAATCTTGCACAGACTCAATAAGCAGCCTCCTCTAGGGAAGAGTGTTTTGAGCTCACAATCCTTTTATTATTTAATTCATTTCTTGCACACGCTGGTTGTTCCATCTTGAGACACATTCCTCTGCCTTGATTTACACTTTGGAAACTGCCACCAATCAGAAGGCAAGATACTTATTAGTTGCAAAATAATCTTTATTATTATTATTATTACTAATTCTATTATTATTAAGTTTTGAACATAATTTCATCCTTATCCATATTCAAGCCTTTCAATTTAGGTAGAAAATAGGCAAAGAAAGGAATTAAGCCTCATTGAGATGGCTAAAATAAATAAAACTAAAATCCGGTGCCGTAAAAAGCTGGACTCTATGGTATAAATTATGCATGCATTGGCTTATTTTGCATAATTAATTCTGCTTTTTTATTCAGAGAAGTCACAAAAATAAACCCAAGGCAGGGCATTGGAATATCCTCTTACCCACAGAAATGCCATAAAGATCAGTTTTGATCTGACGAAGGGAGCTTTGACTTTTGGAAGCTCATACCCCTGGAAATCTAGTTGATCTGTAAGGTGCTACTGGCCGCAGATTTTGAGATCAGTGATCCTTATTCTTGAGGGAGGGTAGAGGAAAGAGCAAATGGAAGGGGTGGGTGTGAAGTTCCAGGGAGTGCTAAGATCTTGAGCCAAGGGCAATGCTGTCTGCATCCAATTAGATAGACTGAAAGGTCCCTTGCAATGGACTTGCTCGGCATTCTTGCCCATCATCCTCATGTCACGGGGGGCGGGGTGGGGGGTGAGACTGAGAATAAAGAGAAACTCTGTTCTTATGTTTTCCTGTGCAGGACATCGGGAGAAGGCTGGAGATAGTGTCCTCTGTTCCTCTCTCAGGCTGGTGTGGGATTGCAACTCTAATCGACAGATTCTTAAATACCAGACTGGGTGGTATGCACACAGTTGCACATTAACCAGATGCTTTCAAGTGGGGTGGAGTGGAAAGGAGAAAATGCCCAGAAGGTAGCATATAATAGCACCACTACCTGCCTCTTGAAAACACCTTGAGAAACTGTGTTGCTGTAGCATAGTGGATGGGATGTGAATCAGAGCTCTGCTAGTTCGACTCCCATAACGGCCATGAGCTCAGCAGGTGGCTTTGAGTAAGCCCCTCTTCCCAGTTCCAGCTCCCTAGCTGCATTGTGGGGATAAGAACACTTTGTTTACCGCTCTGAGTGGGGTACTGAGCTCATGGTGGGAGTCGAACCAGCAGAGTGCAGATTTACAGACTAACCACTTAGATCTATTTTGGTATCCAATGCTGAAAATAAGCTTTGGGGCCGAACAGAAATCTTGTGAGGGATGGGGAGGGATGTTATTTTGCCTGATCCGTCTTCCTCAGCATCATTGGCAGAATTTCTATACAAGACTGGAATCAGCTAATTCAAGCCACCACAGTGTGAAAAGGTGACAGCCGCATACTCCGGCACATTTGACCACACATAAAGCAAGAGAATTATGTCGATGGGAAGATGCTGTACTCTCTCCCCTACCATGGCCACAACAGCATTCAATTGGTGCTCCGCCTATGGTATAAAGTAAGGATTCTGCACGCACCTTTGGAATTCTGACACAGGTGCTGGGCATAACCACAAAATGGCTGCCACAGAAGGCAGAGCTGACCACAAAATGTCAGAGTAAGGTTATGTATAACTCTAACAGTAGCCAGTCAAAAGCACTGCTGGATAAAGACCCCACTTAACTTCACCTACTATTTTAAAACACTTGGTAGGTGCCAAGGAAGATGTCAGCAGGTGCCATTACACCCATGGGCACGACATCGGGGACCCCGGTGTAAAACATGGTTCCAACTAACAGGTGCTAACCTGTGGTAGATACACCAGGAGGTGACGTTTGAGGTTCATCTCAAAAGGACCAAGAGGAATTGTGGGTTTGCCTCTGGCTCGAGCCAAAGCTACACAAGGCCCAGAGGACCAACACTGTCATGTTGCAGCCCTTCACTGTTTTTGAACATGGCTTGCGATATAGTGGCTAGCCTCCAAGCTCATCTTCCTTCCGTGGTTGAAGCAGACCCTTAATCAGATGATTTGTAGACCACAACGACAAGGCTTCGAGGCGTCCAGTATTGCTGCATGGGCAAAACAGCTTATAGGGGCTTGCATATTTGAACAACAGAAATGTGTTGAAGGATGCCCAGAGAGCACAAAACGAAATGGCAAAGGCTTTGTGCGCTCCTGGGTTCATTCCTTTATGAGGGGAGCTACCTTTGAAGACCGTTCTGGATCAAAACATGGCTGCAAGACCGACCGGCGCAGATTACAGGGAACGGCATACGACTCCCACTGGAAGAACTACGCTGCCTGCCAAATTGTTTCCTGGCATAGATCTAAACTGGGCTTAAATGGTCTGGGAATCAGGGCTTTTTAAATACTACTTTCCCACATCTGAAATAAGAAATATTATGGTCCATTTTCATGAAGAGTCGGGATTTCAATTCTGGTCTCCCAGAACCTAGTCAGACATGAACACAGCACTGGCTTTCTCAAGGTTTTCCCGAAATATCCTGATCTATATGCTCTCCACCCTTAGAAACAGGGCAAGTGTCTACTAGAGCTGGGGCTTTCCTCTGCTGCAGTGCCTCAGATCTAGAACTTCCTTCCTGGAGCACTTTGCTTAGCGCCAAACTTTAGGTACCAGGTGAAAATGCTTACCTCAGCTTTCCTGGATTTATTTATTTTTATTTATGTCATTTTTAGTCGGCCTTCCTCACTGAGACTCAAGGCGGATTACACAGTGTGAGATTACTACAATCAGTATCAAGGACATTTCCATAAACAATGCCATAGAGTAAATAAATACAAGTTTACAAAGACATAGCATTAGCAAGAATCCGATACAGAGTTGAAGAAATGCTGAAACAGAACATAAGCAATTCTAGGACTGACGTTAGATAACATGAAGCACAGGTAGCACGTATTTAATTTGAAGTACGTAAGGCAACAGAGTGGTGAAGTCTATGGTCCCTAACGCATTAGCGAAGCATCTGAGACCCCCTCCCTATAATGCAGCCTTCCTGTCTGAGTAAAAAGCCTTTTTGGAGAATTTAGTTTTGCATCGTTTGTGGAAAGCCAGGAGAGTGGGGGCTCTTCTGACCTGACCAGAGTGGATGGTCCACTCTGCAGTCTCTCTCCTGGCCTAGTTTGGTAAAAAAAACCACCTCCTATTGATCTGGTACAGTTCCGGTATTTATCGTTCTCGTGTTTTTTTATTGGTTTGGCTTTTTCACTATCAGTTGATGATTCTGATTTTGGCCACTTCCGCACATTCCAATTTGGGGTGGGTGGGTGTTTCCCTGTCCCAAAGCCGCGTCTTCCCTATCCGCTTGAAGAATGCACCTTCCACAGGCATCATCCTCATGCGCATTTTGTGGGTGTCTGTCGCCGGAAAAGGTCCCCGAACAGAAACTGCATTCTTTATCTGCGCCTCATCACAAGTGACGGTACATTCCCATCCAACTTTTTTTTTTGAGCGCATGGGGATTGTGCTCTTCCATTGTCTTGTCTTTCAACTTTCCTTTTTTTTTTTGAGCGCACTGCCATTGTCCTATACCATTGTCCTGTCTTTCACTTTTGTAGAAACTGGGCATGTGCAGTACTCCGTTCTCTACCATTGATTTCCTGCTCAAAAACTGTTTAATAAATATGCGAACAGTAGAGTAGCGTGATTGCACGACTCATTATCCTACTATATAAAAGGCAAACCATGTTCCCCATCATTCACTCCTTATCCCCGTGGAGGCACAGTACTCAGGGATAAGAAGCGAGTGGGAGGCAAAATGGTTTGCCTCCCTGGGGCCTCCAGAGGCCCAGAAGGGCAGCTGCAGAAAGGGTCAGCGTGGTGGCAAGGACCTCTCACACAGCAGCAGGGGCGGGGCTCCCCACCACCTCTGCGGGGTCTTGGGAGGGCCACGCACAAGCCAAGCAGTGGCCGAGGGGTTGGAGAAGGGAGCCCCTGCTCTCTTCCCTGATCTCCCCCCCTTGACTGATGCCATGGGGAGAGGCACACGGGGTGGGGAGCGCTGCTAGGGCCCGTTGTATTTTCCCAAACAATGGGCCATATTGCTAATTTAAAATAAAATCAGAAATGGCATTTGGTTCTCAATGTTGTTCCTAGACTGATAATCTGATTGCTGAGTGATCCAGTGTAGCAAGCACTGCAGTATCCCATGCATCTGACGAAGAGAACTTGATTCTCGAAAGCTTATGCTACAATAAAATTGGTTAGTCTTAAAGGTGCTACTGGACTCTTTTTGATTTTGCTACTACAGACTAACACGGCTAACTCCTCTGGACCTCTGTATACACAGATATCGTAATAGCGCAAGGACCATTAAAAAAGTAAAAAAAGGAGGGAATGATATGATCGTGCATGTGAACCAGATACATGTGTGGGAGGGGTAATGGAGAGAGGAGGGGTTGGAGATTTGTGGGAGGGTACTTCAAAAGCGCGAAAAAAGCTCCAAATGCATCGATAGGCAGATAATCGCGCGGAAAAAGCAACATCAAAAATGAAAATGAACTAAAACAGGTCTCACAAAAAAAAAAACACTTGAAAACCTGGATCATCATGACCTGCTCGCACATGGGAAATGACGACGTGTGTCATGAGTAAGAAAGCCTGCCAGCGAAACTCTTTGTACTGCTGAAACAACCTAAACTATCTTGTGAGTTTTGTGCTGAATGGGCAGATATAAATGTTTGAGGGAGAGAAAATAAAGTCTCCCATTAAAATGTAGCGGCAGTCTGAAGCTGCGAAGTTTCTCTGCCAGTCAGAAGAGACAATTCCAAGCTAGATGGACATCATAGAAGGACAATTTCATAGGAATGAGTCCATGACCCAAGGCAAGCCACAGGTAGTCCCCAATCCCCTTACCCAGCCTATAATTCTATGCCAGTCCCTTATATATACAGGGAACTACAGAGAAGCTTACTGGAAATTATGGACCAAAGAAACCTTCCCAGGAAAGCGAGTTGGCAAATCTACAGAAACCACAACATGCTTTCTAAAGGATTTTACAAGAAAAGATTTTTGATTGGCCTGAACGTAAGTAATACCATTTATGTAATTTAAACCTTAGTAACTTAACAGAGACTAATGGATACCCCATTAAAAATGCCACTTGAATTCCCAGAGCGTTTAAGAAGGGATTAGACCGGGGGGGGGGGGGATGCAAAAGCTCCCAAACTGGCCAGATCTTGATTGACCAGGTTTTGTTTTCGTCCAAAGTAAACGCTTAAGAAAGCAATAATGTTAATCTAGCTGACCTACTAATGGGTTGCAGGACAAACCTGGTTAGAGACATTCTAAGGAGAAGCTGGATCTTAAATAGCTAAAGATAACATAATATTGTCAATCAGATGCGTCTCCAAACGGCTTGCACAGACTGGTCACACATCAGAAAAAGAGACCGATGTTTAAAGCTCTTTTTAAATCAACTGTGCCGAAGAATTTTGTTTTTGTCCTCTTTTCGTTCATATCTGAAGAAGGGAGCTTTGACCCTCAAAAGCTTACACTGTGAAAATCTTGTTGGTCTCTATGATGCCGCCGGACTCAAATCCTACTGTACCGAAGAGCTAAACCTTGCACATTTTAAGGACCTTTGGGCTCCCTCTCCTCTGAACTACCACAAAGAAAATGTCAGAAATGGGTACAGTAGTTCTTAAGACTATGGCATTGTTTACAGAAATGTCCTTAACACTGTACGGAAAGGCCCTTGATACTGTACGGAAATGCACTTGATACTGATTGTACTAATCTCATACTGTGTAATTTTGCCTTGAGTCTCAGTGACAAAGGCGGTCTATAAATAAATAAATAAATAAAGCAAGCAAGCAGGGGATGCTAACAAGGGAACAGAGAGAGGAGTTCACACTACGGGGTGCACAGAGGGGGGGGGAAAGCAGATAATCCAGAGGCTTTAGATGGTCCTGTGAGAAAGCAAACTTCCGAGTATTCGTAAGGGAAAGCTGTTAAAACCATTTGAGAAATGGTAAAGCTCTCTCTCTCTCTCTGATTCACCCACCACAAGCTAAACTCCCCACCAGCCATTTCAGAAGGCAACAGATGGATCTTCATCTGATACCTCTATAAACACAAATCCATACTATACACTCCCACACAAGCCTTGTGTTGCGGTAGCGCTCACGTGCAGACACGAGTCCATTCACATATTCTTTGGAATACAACAATTAAGATCTCCCCACATGTCACTAGAAACACACCCGAGATGATGGAAGATAATCAGGATTCTGACTTGAGCTGCAATTAAGACTCTTTATTGGCATTTCAGTCACTCCAAATTCCAGTTTCAAGAGCTCAAAGCAATCTGTTAAGCTGCTATGCCGTTACTCATGTCGAACAGCAGCACTTGCGGAGGGGAGGGGGTTATTTAAGGATATCAAATGCAAACTCAAACTAAGGGGGGGGGGAGAACATTTTTCTTGTCAAACAACATCCTATTTTTTGCTAAAAAGGAAAATTTTGATTGGAGGTTAGCTCGTTCTCAGATTAGTATATTAATTATGAAAGAATTCAAAGGCATTCTCCAAGCGAATTCAAAAGCAATGACGTAACCATTTAGAGTTCCGTTCTTTCCCTGCTTCTTGGAGACTCCAATCCCAGCTCCAAAATCACAGCATCTCAACAGATGGCATAACGAACAAGCCGCGAACCCCGGATCTCCCGCACTCTCTGGCAGTGCCGCAAGATGGTCAGAATGCTGTGGAAACGCTTGTCTGCCTTCAGCTGTGTGAACTCTTCGATGTCAGCCTCCACGATAAAGAACTCACCTGGAAAACACAAGATTTCCTTTGGATGCTGAGAGTCACGATTTTTGAAATCGGTTCAAGCATTCTTTGTGCTATGGATACATGACCAACGCGATGGCTCTGGACCGAAGAATGGGTCTCCGAAGAATCCTGGGAACTGACAGTTGAGCACAATGCTGAGAAACCTCACAAAAATACATCTCCCCGAATTCCAGAAGAGAACATGATTATTAAACTAGTTGGAGCTTGTGGTCATCTAAGAGTCTCTCTACACGAGACATCTGACGCAGGAAGAACACATGTTGGGAGATGCAATGTTAGCCAGGAAGGGTAGTTGAAAAAGACAGAGCAGCCAGCAGGGCAAAGGCTTTGCTATACACTGGAGCTGTGTGAAGGGGCTGTGAAATGCCAGAAAGGAAACTTCAGCCTGTTATAACCTCTCCAGATCCAAACCCAGCTCTAGAAGACAGCTCCAGCCCATTTCCATTCCTCGCTGCCCTCTGGTTGCAATCCCACAGCTTGAGACTGGAGAGGTGAAATTGACAAAGCCTCCAGGGAGGCAAAAATGAAATTAACAAACCCTCTGAGGAGCGATCTCTGTCAGCTGTCTTTTAAAACTACACTTCCTGGCTAACATTGCATCTCTCTACACTTGACGAACACGCGCTGTGATGGAAACTGCCGTCAAGCCATAGTCTACTTATAGTGACCCCTGCTGGGGTTTTCACGGCAAGAAACTATCAGAGGTGGTTTGCCATTGGCTGCCTCTGCATAGACACTCAGGTCTTCCTTGGAGGTCTCCCATCTAATTACTAACCAAGGCCTGTCCTGTGAAGCTTCTAAGATCTGATGAGCTCACGCTTGCGTAGGCTACCCAGGGCAAGTGTGGCTACACTCTCAGTGTAACAGAGGCACAGTTCATGCTATCCCTCCTTCTGGGAGATGACAGTAATTCACTTCGTCCCCTCTCCATCCCTCCTGGCCAGCCCAGTGCTTTTATTTCCTACGCCATTGAACTACGGAGCCATAGATGAAACAGTGTCATGGCTTCCTTTTCCACCACTTTGAAGCCAAGAAAGGGAGCAGGGTAGGTTTCTCCCCCCAGCGTGGAAAGCCAGAAAGGAACAAGGACGACTGCCTGCAGTTGGCGACACTGGTGCTTTATAAAACATTCAAGATAGGTTTACCACTAGAGATGGGCACGAACCACAAAAAAACCGGATCATGAGGTTTGTGGGTCGTTGGTTTTCACCAACCAGGAACCACGAACTGGCACAAACTGGGCAAGTTTATGAACCAGTTTGTGGTTCGTGGGGTTTAAATGCCCCTTTCCAGCCACTTAGCAGCAGCAGGCATTTGACAGTTTAAAGGGGCTGGGGTTTGGGTAGTTTAAAGGGCCCTGCGGCTTGCAAGCAGCAGGTCCCTTTAAAGGCAGGAGATCCTCCCTGCTGCCTGCCAGCTGATAGTTTAAAGGGACCTGCCACTTGCAAGCCTCAGGAAAAGTTTATATGGCCATTTCCCTGGGGAAATGGCCATTTAAACTGCTCCTTTACAATGCAAACGAACCAGTAGACCAGTTCGTGGAAGTTCGTGGAAATGAGCTTCCACGAACCACTGGTTCGCAAACCACGAACTGGCCTGGTTCGTGCATTTTTTTGGGTCGTAATTCGATTTGTGCCCATCTCTAGTTTACCACTGGCACAGTCAACTTTAAAAGCGAATTAGATTAATGAAGGTCCATCAGTGGCTACTAGCCATGGTGACTAAGGGGAACCTCCACATTCAGAGGCAGTCAACCTCTGAATACCAAAGCCAGGAGGCAACATAAGAGAAAGGCCTCGGCCTTGGGCATAATTTGACCTGGGTGCTTTTCTGGACTTGAGGAAACAGCAGTGTTTCCAGTCTGATCCTGTGGGACCGGACCAAGCCGTATGAGTCTGTCTGTCACCTCGCCCCAATCCTGCAAATTCACATGAGACACACTCTGCTGGGGACTTCTGCCACACGAATACCCTTAAAATGAATGGGAACCGTGCAGGAGTGCAGCTTGTGATAACTGAAGCCAAGATACTGCAGAAAACCTGCACGGGGGAACAGAAAACATTAAACCCCACTGAATAAGTCCTGGAGGCTGGGCATTTGTGTGTGTGCCCGCTCCTTGGTTCTGCAGATAACTTAATGGCTGGGCCTGGCCAGAGGCTCGTGGCCCGACACGTGCTGTGGCAGTGGAACCACAGCCAGCTTGGGATGCCCCTGTGGCTTGCTGCCCACTCGACCCTTGTATGGTGGGGGAGGCTGTTGGGCGGGCCTGTTTTTGTACATTGTACACCTATGTTTATTTCACTTTGTCAGCCATTTTGAGAACCTAGCATGGGAGAAAAAGTATTCTAAATCAATAAAGAAGTTTCTTGGTAGACCGTCCCTCTTTCCGCTGCCCCCCATCCTTGTTGGATCTCTCCAACGCCCACTCTGATGTCCTATTGTCTGGAGAGGCCTTTTCAACCCAGGGGTCTGGAGACGGAGCCCTATGAGGAAAGGCTGAGGGCCTTGGGAATGTTTAGTTTGGAGAAGAGACTGAGGGGGGACATGATTGCTCTCTTTAAGTATTTGAAAGGCTGTCATTTGGAGGAGGGCAAGGAGCTGTTCCAGTTGGCAGCAGAGGATAGGACCTGAAGCAACAGGCTTAAATTACGTGCAGAAAGGTACCGGCTGGATATTAGGAAAAACTTTTTCACAGTCAGAGTAATTCAAAGGTGGAATCAGCTTCCTAGGGAGGTGGTGAGCTCCCCCTCACTGGCAGTTTTCAAGAAGAGGCTGGATGAATATTGGTCAGGGATGCTTTAGGCTCATCCTGCATTGGGCAGGGGGTTGGACTAGATGGTCTCTGTATGGCCCCTTCCAACTCTGTGATTCTGTGTGAAAGATGCCTTTTGAGGCTAGCAGGGAAGAGGAGAGAGAAACAGAACACAACTGGGAGAATCACGTAGGGGAAAACCTTAGATGGACAAGCAGGCAGGCCCCACAAGCAAAGCCGGTCTGCTCAGCCGTGCCATTGTGACAGGCCACGGTCACCACGAAAGAGAATCGCTCCGCTCCATTTCTTTTATCCAAATCCTCCCTGTGTGACTGAATTTCCATTTCAAGCCCACTCACAGATGGGAGGGCAAAACGGTGCGAAAGCTATTTATAAGGCTCAAATACTATTTTACACACCAAATGGAAAAATGAAATTTTCCTCCTCGACTACAGAATTGGTGCTATTTATGAAAAAAAAAAATCCATCGTTCTGCAGAGAGGATCTCCATCTGTTGCCGTATGACAGCCCGAGCCAAGAAGGAATTCAAAACCTTCTAGCCGCAGCCTGAAATTGTACTTAATGAGAGTAATTTACAGACTCTAAGGCCCACAAACGTGATGTTATTCTTCAGGAATTTTACCTGGTCGTGTTCGCACAAGTTCACCTGGGCTGGGGCTTCCTGGCTGTTCCTCCAAGTACGGAGACAGGCAGGAGTTCAGTAGGTGCAGCTTCCCTTCAGTGCAGAAGCACTTGGAAAAGCTGCACCTGTTGAACGGTGCCAGATCAGGAAGACGCAGATGTAGCTTTCTGTCAGGTACAAACAGGGCAATCCTGTTCCAAGATCCCTGTGGACTGGTTCACACATGCACATGTGTGTCACTTGACCATTTAGCACTTGAGATGTGCAAACTGACCCCCCTGGAAAGTGCACCTAGTTCAGTCCTTAGCGTCTCCAGTTAAAAAAAGGATCTGGTAGGAGGTGATGTGAAAGATCTCAGCCCGAGAGCCTGGAGGGTCACTGCGAATCAGAACAGACAAGAATGACTTGGATAGATCCCCACTTGACCCAACAGAAGGCAGTTTTATGTATGTGTGTGAAAAGAGTTCTTCAGGCCTCCATCCCTGTTCAGTTGGCCTCTGGATAAAAATTCCTAATGAAAATTACTAACTTCTTGTCACTGGTTTGAAGATTGTTCCAATCGAGTGGGGAGATAGACGAGAACTTGGGTCAAGGCCTTTTCCGTTGTGGCTATACAGAATCATTTATCTGCTGTGGTCTGTCCTCCCGGACTGGGTCCGAAAATGTTTTATTTAAGCTTGCTTTTAAAGTGTAGCAGATAAGAGTCGTGGCGATTGGCAGATATGAGAGGACGGAGGCCTCCGTAGGGTATACAGGACTTGCTTTGAGCTGGGCAGTGGCGTTGTTTTGTTCCACGAAGAGTTCTTTTAATTTATCTCAAATTTTAATCTCAATTCTTCTTTTAACTGCTATTATTTTTTTCTTTCTAGTTTATTGGTTGTGGACTGTTATCTTAAAGTAGCTTCTTTGGCAGGCTTAGGTGTTTGGGGATTATTATCTCTGCCCTGAGCCCGCTCAGCGGGGAGGGCGGACTAAAAAATCTAATCTAATAATAAATAAATAAATAAACATTATTCTTGTGGGGGGGGATCCTGACTTGCTTTAATTAGTCTTTCTGTTGTGTGAGAGGGAGGCAGCGGGAGAGTCTGCTGGTAGGAGAGAAGAGACTTATGATAAGGGGACTTCCACACTCTCTCTTTCACACTACGGCTAGTTATGGATATAGTTATTTTACAGAGATTCTGTTAAATGGTACTGAAGTCTGATAGCTAGTTATGAGTAGGAAAAGAGGACCCTTTCTTGCCTCCTCCCAAACAAAGCTTGATGGGTTTTTTTAAACCTAATATTAAGATGAGTAACAGATTTATAATGTCTTGCAGACAGCAGTGATATTGAGGAGCAACTGCCTACAGAAGTGGAGGATATTGAGGAGTGATATTGAGGAGTAACTGCCTACAGAAGTGGAGGATAACCGATGAGGAGATAGTAATCTTTTAGGCTATCGACAATTTAATGAAGTTAGACAGATTACATGAATTCGCTGTGCATGGCATTGCCAGGTGGCCCACTGATGAGGGGCAAATTCCTGCCCTTGCCCTCCCTTGCCCGTGATTCATCCAATAAGCAGTGGGAGAAAAATGGGGAATCACATCACAGCACCACAACAGTGCTATTGGGGAAATTCCTAGAGCATTGTGGGCAAGATGACATCATAGAAATATCTTGGAGAATGGCGTGAGAAGTATGATGTCTGTTTGTCCCTGTGCATCAAATTTCTCATGCCACTCTCCAAGATATAAGGACAGATGGACTCCTATTCTAGCTGTATCTGAAGAAGTGAGCTGTGGCTCACGAAAGCTCACACCCTACCACTAATTTTGTTAGTTTTACAGGTGCCACTGGACTCTTGCTCTTTTCCACTACTATAAACAGACTAACACAGCTATGCATCTTGATCTCTCTCTATGGAAGGCATCACATTTAGCCGTACAAAATGGAAATCCATCAACCTTGTGAAGAAACTTGCACAGATACAAACAGACATCATATTTCTCATGCCACTCTCTAAGATATAAGGGCAGATGGACTCACATTCTAGCTGTATCTGAAGAAGTGAGCTGTGGCTCACGAAAGCTCATACCCTACCACTAATTTTGTTAGTTTTACAGGTGCCACTGGACTCTTGCTCTTTTCCACCGTTACAGACAGACTAACACAGCTTCCCATCTTGATTTATCAGAGAATTAGCTACGTTTTCCCTTCCCGTGCTCCACCCCCCGCCCCCCGCAAGCTGAAGATCGTAGCCAAAGGAAAGGAGCACTGGGGGAGTTCCCACAACTTTTTTTTTTAATGCTCTGGTTGCAAAGGATTGAGAACAGCCGTACCAGATAGATTAAACATCCATTTTAACTGTGCAAAGCAAATTTCAAACGCACCTTTCGTATCCTTAGTTTCTTCTTCCTGGAATCTGAAGTAAAGGTTCCTGACAGCACTGGACATGGTTTTAGCAGACTGGCGCATGATCTTATACTTGCTGGCCACCGCCTTATTGATTTCTTGGATCACTGCGTTCACTTGATTATACGAGAGACGGCCTCGCATGTACCTGTGGCGAGAAGAAGGAGACAGTGCTCGTGATCTGGGAGGAAAAACGATGCAAGCTCTGAGAACCTTACACCTGAGCGCACATGCATGTGTGACATCCAGGGGTTAGTTTCAGGTGGGTAGCTGTGTTGGGCTGCATCAGAAGAGCAAGATTAAGGTCCAGTAGCACCTTAAAGACCAACTATATTTCCAGGGTATGAGCTTTTGAGTTAGAGCTGTCCTTATCAGATAGGGAGTACCAATACAGAATCACAAGAGACAATAGCCAAAGAATATATCGTGACGTACTAACTAAACCATAAATCAATTTTCAAATATAAATGTCTTATTATTTGTAATATTTTCTCGTACACACAGACTGCCTTCAATATATATCATTACACACAAACTTCCCACTGCAACGGCTGTACAAAAAGTGTTAGTGCATACGTAAACATAAAGTCCTATGAACAATCATTTCATAGCTGTGGGAGTTTGTTATCGCCCTCCAGATCAGAAAATAGAGGAGGATTATAAAATGATGACAGGATTAAAGATGGCTGCTAAACAAAAAAACTGTGTTGTAATGGGTGATTTTAACTACCCACACATTGACTGGGCCAATGGGTGTTCGAATCGGGGGAGAGAAAGTGAGTTTCTAGACTGTCTCAATGACTGTGCTATGGAACAGATGGTTACAGAACCTACTAGGGGAGAGGTGATCCTGGATTTGGTCCTCAGTAATGCTGAAGACCTGGTGAGAGATGTAAATGTGATTGCACCACTTGGGAACAGTGACCATAATGTTATTGAGTACAACATATGTATAAATAGGAAATTGCCAAATAAGACCAACACAGCCATGTTTAACTTCAAAAGGGGTAACTTTTCTGAGATGAGGGGGTACGTGAAGAAGAAACTGAAAGGGAAAGTAAAAAAGGTCAAAACACTTGGGGAATCTTGGAGACTATTTAAAACTACAATCCTGGAAGCTCAAATTAAATATATACCGCTGGTTAGGAAGGCACAAATAGGTTTAGGGAAAGGCCAGCATGGTTAACAAGCAATGTAATAGAAGCTGTAAAAGGTAAAAAGGATTCTTTTAGGCAGTGGAAAACTAGTCGGAGTGAGGTTGATAAAAAGGAGCATAAGCTGTGGCAAAAAAAGTGCAAGTCTGTGATCAGACAGGCAAAAAGGGAATATGAGGAGCATATTGCAAAGAACATAAAGAAAAACAATAAACAATTCTTTAAATATATTAGAAGTAGGAAACCAGCTAGGGAGGCAGTGGGGCCCTTGGATGACCAAGGCGTAAAAGGATTACTAAAGGGTGATAGGGAAATGGCCGAGAAGCTGAATGCGTTCTTTGCTTCTGTCTTCACTGTGGAAGATAAGAAGTGCATGCCCACTCCGGAAGCACTGACTTTGGGAGGGGTTTTGAAAGACCTGAGTCACATTGAGGTGACGAGAGAGGAGGTTATGCGACTGCTAGATAATTTAAAAACTGATAAATCACCGGGCCCAGATGGCATACATCCAAGAGTTCTGAAAGAACTCAAGTGTGAACTTGTAGATCTCCTCACAAAAATATGTAATCTGTCATTAAACTCTGCATCTGTTCCTGAGGACTGGAAGGTAGCTAATGTTGTCCCCATCTTTAAAAAAGGTTCCAGGGGAGATCCGGGAAATTACAGGCCAGTCAGCCTGACGTCAATACCGGGTAAGTTGGTGGAAACTATTATCAAAAATAAAATTAGTGGGCACATTGATGACCAAAAGCTGATGAGGAAAACTCAGCATGGGTTCTGTAAGGGAAGATCTTGTCTCACCAATCTGTTAGAGTTCTTTGAGGGAGTGAACAAACAAGTGGACAAGGGAGACCCGATAGATATTGTTTATCTTGACTTCCAGAAAGCTTTTGACAAAGTTCCTCATCAAAGGCTCCTAAGTAAGCTCAGTAGCTATGGGATAAAGGGCCAAGTCCTCTTGTGGATCGAAAACTGGCTAATTAATAGGAAACAGAGAGTGAGTATAAACGGGCACTTCTCACAGTGGAGGGTGGTGAGCAGTGGGGTGCCACAGGGGTCGGTATTGGGTCCAATGCTTTTTAACTTGTTTATTAATGATTTGGAATTGGGATTAAGCAGTGAAGTGGCTAAATTTGCAGATGACACGAAATTGTTCAGGGTGGTGAAAGCCAGAGAGGATTGTGAGGCACTCCAAAGGGATCTGTCGAGGCTAGAAGAGTGGGCATCCATGTGGCAAATGAGGTTCAATGTAGCCAAGTGCAAAGTAATGCACATTGGAACCAAAAATCCAAAATATAAATACAAGTTGATGGGGTCTGAACTGGCGGAGACTGACCAAGAGAGAGATCTTGGAGTCATGATAGATAATTCACTAAAAACGTCAGCACAGTGTGCGACTGCCATAAAAAAAGCTAATGCTATGCTAGGGGTTATTAGGAAAGGGATTGAAAACAAATCAGCCGGTATCATAATGCCTCTGTATAAATCGATGGTGAGGCCTCATTTGGAGTACTGTGTACAGTTCTGGTCGCCACACCTTAAAAAAGATATCATAGCACTGGAAAAAGTACAGAGAAGGGCAACTAAAATGATTAAAGGGTTGGAACACTTTCCCTATGAGGAAAGATTGAGGCGCTTGGGGCTCTTTAGCCTGGAGAAAAGACGACTGAGGGGAGACATGATAGAGGTTTACAAGATAATGCACGGGTTAGAGAAGGTAGAGAAAGATGTGTTTTTCTCCCTTTCTCACAATACAAGAACTCGTGGGCACTCTATGAAATTATTGAGCAGTCGGGTTAGAACAGATAGAAGAAAATACTACTTTACACAAAGGGTGATAAACACATGGAATTCGTTGCCACAGGAGGTGGTGGCAGCTACAAGCATTGCCAGCTTCAAGAGGGGACTGGACAAATATATGGAGCAGAGGTCCATCAGTGGCTATTAGCCACAGGAGATAGATGGTATTCTCTTTGTGGGGAGGTGGTGCTCTGTTGTCTTGGCGCTGGAAGGAAGGCAGTGGGAGGGCTTCTGGTGTCCTGGCCTCACTGACAGTCCTTTAGATGGCACTGGATTTCTAGCCACTGTGTGTGACAGAATGTTGGACTGGATGGGCCACTGGCCTGATCCAACATGGCTTTGCTTATGTTCTTATGTTCTTATCATTAAGGTGCTAATAAGGCAAGATAAGGCATATACGGCAGCAAATCAAAACATAAAGTTCATAGGAGAAATGCCAGGTACAGCACAAAGGGCGTAGATGGAAGGACCATCTGACGGGCAGGCCGGTTCACTTTCTTAATCCCGTTTCCGTTCTTTATCAAAGATGGTTGAAGAGCCGATGTCAATTTCAAGTTCTAGAAGCAAGCCATTCGTGTATTGATAATACAGACATCAAGGGGTGCTCCCAAGGAAGGCTACGTCACGATATAGTCTTTGGCTATTTATCAGATAGGGAAGCATTTCTTGCAAGAAACTGACACCAACATTGCCTGTTCCTATCACCACCTGTAGTACAGGCCACTGCAACGGCGAGCAAGTACAGGCCACACGTCTGAACCAACAACTTAAACTTGACAAAGGAAGCAGAAGCATCTAAAAGCTGTAGCTATTTTATTTCAGAATCATCCACAGGAGCAGTGAGCCTGCCGCTGCACACCAGCGGCTCTGTGCTCCATTTCACATCCAGTTTAAGAAATAGCTTTTCAATTTTATAGCCCTACGCTGTTTTGGCCCTTCTTTCTTAGACTATTTTCATGCATTACATTATAAGCTGTTTTGGCCATCGAGCCTACGCTAAATTAAAAAAGAGCCACGGAAGTCCCAGATCTCTAACGCGCATTTCTGCACAAAACACCCGTTTTCAGAAACCCGCATGTGGCACATGCACTTTACATTTTTAGGTATTAATCCCTTTAAGCTGTAACATTCTTCCCCCGCTCCAGTTTAAGATCTGGCCATTGTGCTTGTTTCTGCGATCAGTGCTGGAAATCCAGCACCAAGATGGAGTCGGGGACATTGGTGGGAAGTTGGAACCTAGCGATTCTCTCGCACACGATCCACATACCTGCATCTGGGCCTTATGCATTCAACCAAGAAGGGCCTCAGGAGGGTGGCGGAGAAAGAGGGACACTTGCCTCACATGGTGATATCCCCATACCAAATACAGTGCAAAAATCTACAGGGCCACCGTGGATCTTCAAAGCATCGTTTTTTCCTTACGCCACTTTCCCACTTTACCCGATCCAAATGTGATACCAGTCAAATTGAGATCAGTTGACAGTTTGAGAAATACTACCTGCCAAGCTCAGGGGGAAAAGACAGCAGGGTCTTAGCATGATGTAAGGGGCCAGCAGGCTAACCGAAAAGTGTTCGATGTTAATAAATGTGAAAGCAACCATCTGCCCACGCAAAGAAATAAAGGAAGGAAAAAGAACTGGGCTGAATAAATGAGAACACACCTGGGGCAAAAAGGAGACAGTTTAATACATGGCAGCCAAAACTGAAAAAGGGGAGAGAAGGAGAGAGGGAGGGAAATCACAACAGAATGAAAAAGCAAAAATCAACCTTGCTGTGCAATGTGGAAAGCAGACAGCTATGGATGCTGATTTGTAGCAATTGTCTAGCACTTTGCATGGATTTCAAAACACGGAGCAGTTTGGGTGTCGGCCTTGGATTTGGAAGCCCCGGGTTCCAATCCCCATTCTGACATGAACCTCACTGGGCAGCCCATGGGCCAACCACACACACTCCGCTGCACCCACCTCACAGGGCTGTTGTGAAGAAAAAGAGAGGGGAAGAGAAGAAATATTGAGAGGCAGAATTAGCATCCTCCCCTCTTGCTCTTTCCCGTAGGGGGAATTGTATGGCTGAACCTGAATACAGCTGGATCTCTCTCTGGGTTTAGAAAATTCTGCATTCAAACACACACCGGTTACCTTTTTTTTGTTCCTTCACCTCTTCCCACAGCCATACATTTTCTTTGAAGCATATCACATCCTTGGCTTCAGAGACAACATGGGTGTAGTCTCTATGTTTTCAGGGGCCCTTTGAACAGGATTAGAAATGGACATGAACTGAAATATGAACCAAAGTTCATCATGAACCAGGCCATTTTTTTGGTTCGTGAACCGTTGGTTCATCGGGGCACATTTTTGATGAACCGCAATGAAGTGCTATGATTTTTAGGCTGGTTCATTTGGTTCGTTTTTTGGCTCGTCGCTGCAGACAGCCTGGTGCCAATCAATCAGTTTCCTGGGCAACCGGGGGAGGGGCTTTCTGCCGACCTTCTGCAGATTCAGAAGTGACGCACTCACGAACCAAATGAACCGGTTCGTGAACCGGGCAATTTCATGCCGGTTCATGGTTCGTGAAATGCAACAAACCACGAACCACAACGCACTGCCATTTTTCCGGTTCGTGCTCGCCTCTAAGCAGGGTTCAAGAGGGCTTTTTACTCAGATAGGAGGACTGTACTGTAAGGATGAAACCTATTAGTAAAGGAATAAGGAGGGACCACAGATTTTACTACTATTGCTGTAAATATTGAGGGATCGTAGACTTCACTAACATTGCTATATATATGATTCCATTTGGTAGTTAGTTCCTATATTGTTTAATGTCAGCCACAGAATTGCTTATGCTGTATTTCAGCATTTCGTCAGCTCTGTACTGGATTTCTTCGAGTTTTTAAATCTTTGCAAATTTGCATGAATATACCCATCACATGTTTATTGGAATACATCTTTGATATTGACCGTACTGACCCACACCGTGTAATCCACCTTGAGTGTCAATGAGAAAGGAGGACTATCAACAACGAAAATAATACATAAATAAAACGAGAGCAGTTTTCGCCACAAGTGACTCCCCTGCAGATGGGGCAGAATTTTAAAAGACCCAACCGAGCAGGTGGGGGTTAAGAATGCGGCTGTTCCCCGTGGAATTGGCAGTTGCTTCGTATCTGGTACCAATGGTGCGAGAGAGACCTATATAGTCAGCCCCCACTCAGGTGGTTGGGCCCCTTAAATATTACATGGGACTCTTGCATGCATAAGGCCCGTTCTTCATCTCCCTCTTGGGCCTTACATTGGTTCCTGACAATACATCCAAGACACTTTCCTGCCTGCCTGACCTCTGTGCTCGAGGCTCCCTGCTCCTATGGAGATTCTCTGCTGCCATGCTGCCTTCCTCCTTGGCACCTCCTGGACCATTTCCTTCTCTCCCACCCTTCTGGTTCTCCATACCATCCAAGGTCATGTTCTAGCCTGAGAAGGAATCACATCCGTTGCAACTCATTACCTTTTCCTCCCAAATCTAATGCAGAGGAAACAAAGGGAAGAGATGCCAGAATAGTCACAGTTGTAATGCAATGAGAGAAGGAGACAAGTGGGGGACTCACGCTTTCTCCATGCCTTTGTCCTAGCTAAATGACCACTGATGAAGATCTGCACAGCTCAAGATGAAGCTGGGAAGGAAGAATGTCTCTTTTCTGAAACAGGAGCCATGATAAATGCTGACGCTTCAGCCTTATGAGTCAGACTTTGCTATGCAATTTTCTTATTACACCAAGGATTCCCAAAAGCTCATCTATATTAACTTTTAATTTGGCTCTGGTATTAAGCCGACAAAGGTATAAAGGGAAATACAGCAGGTTTTCTAAGTGGCACACTCGAGTTACGGAATGAGGAGTTTCGGCTACTGTTAGGATGCAAAGGTACTGGACAGAAAAGCCAACAGCTAGAAAGGTTCAAGAGCTGAATCACTAATGTTGGCTTCAGAGAGGGACAATTCTTGTGCCACCCCAAGAAACAAGTGAAAATGAAGCATGTCCCCGTGTCCTGGTCATGGCATCTTGATCTACTTACTAAACCCTACTCACCCATGATGCCCACTGGGTGATCTTGTACTAGTTACTCTGTCTCCATATAATCCATCTGAATGAAGAAGGGAGACGTATATACGTTGCTCTGAAGTCCTTGGACAGAACTGTAGTAGACAGAGGATCAATCCAGGACATCTGCCAGGTCATACTATTTCATTGCAAAAAGGAGTTGTAGAGCACTTTTGAAAATTAATCCACCACCAGGGATGTGTGCTTCGGATTTCCGATTCAGGTAGATTCGGTATTTCTGAATCAGCCCCAGCATTGCTGAGCTAATTTGGAAATATCGAAGCAAAGCTTTCTGAAAGCTTCAGAGCTGCTTTCTTCACACAATGGGAGAGGGCAAGAAAGGCTTTGAGCTTCAGTGTGCTCTGTAAAGATTCCCGAATCTTTACGGAGCATACTGAAGCGGTTTATGCACCTGCTATTATTCGGTTATTCCAAATTGTTTTACCACTTCGGAAAACCCGAATCTTTTTCAAGTGCACACCCCTAGCCACTATATTGGATGCATCTTCCACTTGGGATTTGGGGGAGGGGAAGAGATACCCTGTTTCCATCCTACCTCTTTCTCCCAGCTCACACGTACATGAAGGTACCTTCTTTTGAGTCAGACCACTGATCTATCGTGGTTAGCATTTCTGTTCTAATTGGCAACAGATCTCCAGGATCTCAGATGAAAGATCTTTCATATCCTCTTTGGCATGGATTTCCTATGGATGATGCAGCACCAGATAAGAAACCCCCTGTGCAAATAGCACTTCAATAAGTGAATAACAAAGCCTCAGTAAGTAGCAAGGAAGACTGGGGTGGACGGGACTATTTAGATGAGGAAAGCAAGAGATTGCCCAAATGCATGAAGCTGCCTTGCACCAAATCAGATTCTTGGTCAATCAAGGTCAGTCTTGTCTACTCAGAGTGGAAGCAGCTCCCTAAGGTCTCAGGCAGAGATCTTACACCTCACCTTTTAGCTGGATGCTGGGGATTGAACCTGCGCATTCTGAGTGCAAAGCAGATTCTTTACCACTGAGCCACAGCCCCAGAGCTGAAGCTCCAGCCCCACTAACCATGCAAAGAAACAGGCTGCAAACTGGACTGTTCGTGGCCTCCTAATTGGTGGTGTAGTGGTTAAGAGTTTGGTGTCGTGGTTAAGAGCACGGGACTCTAATCTGGAGAGCTGGGTTTGATTCCCCACTCCTCTACGAAGCCAGCTGGGTGACCTTGGGCGAGTCACAGTTCTCTGGAGCTCTCTCAGCCCCACCCACCTCACAGGGTGATTGTTGTGGGGTAATAATAACACTTTGTAAACCGCTCTGAGTGGGCATTAAGTTGTCCTGAAGGGCAGTATATAAATCAAATGTAAAAAAAAAAATTGCCAAGTTACTGCTTAGTTTCTCAGTCCTTTTACCACCGCCACCCTCGTTTATTGCCTATTTACATATTCAGTTATGGAGGGGGAGTCAGAAGGACAAAGACAGCAACTTGTACATCCTCAGCTCCAGAGAATCTATTGATACTTCTATCCACCCAGTTAGCTCAGGGCACTTAACATGCTTTAAAGAACTCTATTCCTTTGCCCCATAGCACATGCCCCTTTTTGGTTTAGCATCAAAGATGCAGAATGTAAAACTACTTCCAGAACACGCTGTTGCTGATCTAAAAAGTCCCCATTCTCCAGCAAAAGAACTTCAAAGAGAAATTCCCCCATAGAATCACCGTTAGAATTCATCAAGAAAAAATCTGAGTAATGAAAATCTTCTCTCCCACCCTCGCAAGGACCTAACAAGGATAGAGGTTTGCTCAACCATCACAGCCATCAGCAGAAATAGAGTGGCATCATGAATCATAAGGGACCTGAAGCAGCCTTATACTGAATTAGACCGTTGGTCCATCAAGGTCAGTGTTGTCTACTCAGACTGGCAGCTGCTCTCCAAGGTCTCAGAGTGGAGGTCTTTCACATCACCTCTTAACTGGTCCTTTTCACCTGGAGATGCCAGGAATTGAACTCGGGACTTTCTGAATGCCAAGCAGACGTTCTACCTCTCTGCAAGTAGCTGGTAATATTGTAATGGTGAACAGCTTATGTACTTTATCACATTTGAATTTTACATAATTATGGCTGTTTTCACACGTCTTTTAAGTAGCGCTATACTCACGGAAGGCTGCCGGCTTCCTTGGGCGATTTTTGACGCCATCCATTTACAAATCGGAGGCAGGCAGCCACGAAGGCACCATCATCGCAGATGGTGTCAACAATCGTGCGAGGAACCTGGCAGCTTTCCATGAGTATCATGCTATTTTAAGGACATGTGAAAACAGCCTATGTATTTCCTCTCTGCTTCGTATATTCCATGGCCTGTTGACCCTGTTATTTAGAACTTCCCCCCTTCCTAATCATACATACATACGTATATCCGCTTAGTGAGGACCAATACAGGCATCTGATAAAGTAGGCTTGTCCACAAAATCTCATGCTAGTATAAAAACTTGTTAAAGTCTTTAAGGTATCACGAAACTCCTCCTTATTTTTTTTAGTACAGAATGAAACTTAAAACCAAAAAAAGGTATTTCACCAGAGCTGGGTCTCACATGCATGCACATCTTCCAACCCATCACAAACACACTCGGCACACAGCAAATGTGATCTGGCTAGAAAGCATCTCTTCCTAGTTACATGTACAAGTCATTCTAATTCAAAAAGTCAAACCATAGCAACACTCAGGAGATGCTATTATACAGCTGGCCAGTTCGAGAAGGGCGAAAAAGTTCCCCAGATATTTGCACTAAAATAAAAGTGCAACTTTCAGCGAAGAAGAAGCAGTTTCCAGCAAATAGTTTTTTGAGAGGTTAGCATGGAGACAGAGAAAGCGTATTCTCTGCCACTGCTCCAAGTGAAGACTGAGCCACATTTCGATAAAGTCCTTCCAACAGCCTCCAGTTTCCTCTGAGACCACAAGCCTGGTTAGGGATATTGAAAATACTTTGGAAAGTCCCTCGTCAAAAACAGGACGAAGGGATCCTGAAAGTGGATCTCAAAAGGGCAGCGGTCTGCCCTGGTGATCCAGCAGTTTACTGAGGAGTTGTTTTAATATGGACAAGATGCCGTTCTAGAGAGTTGCGTAAAACAGCCAGAATAGAAGTGTAGGACACCCGTAGTTTCTACTAGGAGTTTCTACTACTGTAACAAACAGAAGAACCGCAGTCCCAAATAGAGAAAGGCTGGGTGACAAAGTGGAATCAGGGATTTAAAAATTGACAACAGGGCATAGGAATATGATGGGACTAGTGTAGAAAAAAAACCTATGAAATTACGGAGATTCAGGAAAAACTTTGTAGAAAGCAGCCATAATCTTTAGCTTGAACCCTAGTCCAAGACAGCGAGGAGAAAGTTAAAGAGAAGTTAACTCCTTATTTACGATGCACAAAAGGTGACTCAGTTTGACACATTCACTCAAAAACTATTGCTCTATTGAAAGACCTGCTTCAAAAGGCGAATCCTTTTTGACAGACTCTGCCGCTAGCTAACTGGAAATGTCAAAGGCTTTGCGGGATTTCTTTGCTTGCCTTAAATTGAGAATGCAGCTGTATGTTCAGTGCTGTATTTTATGTGATTAAAATAGCAATGTTTTAATACTCTGTTTATATACAAACTTGCTTCATGAGAAATACTATTTATTATTCAATTTGTGTTTATTTTTGTCATCTGGAAAACTCTTGGTTTAAAAAAAAAGTGTCGGATCCGGAAGGTGTATTCCACTAGAGGAGGCACGTTCCTCCAGCAGAAAGAGCCATACTCTGGCACAAGAGGTAAAAAGGCTCTTGAGTCGGGGGATATCCTGCTGGAAGAAAGCGCCTCTCCTAACAGAATGGATTTGCAGAATCTATCCCACCTCCTGTTAAATGAAGGAGTTTGAAGAAGCTGGACACAGAGATAAGGGAGAAGACTGAAAATATATCAAGTGAAAAAAGTCTCTCCTTTAACGAACTTTAATGGACTGTAAAGGAATCTTGTTATTGCAGTGTGGTGTAGTGTCCCATCATGCCACCATTAAGCTCTACAAGGGGGGGGGGAATCAAGTTTGGGTAATTTATTTCATTTATACCCCACCTTTCTCCCATAGACTTCACCACTATGCTACCTTACGTCCTATCTGTTGCTCCTATGTGCTACCTGTGCTTCAAGTATGATCCTACTGGGTAGTTCTATGTTGTCTAATGTCAGTCATAATAATAATAACAACAACATTCAGTGTATATTCTGTCCTTCAGGACAACTTAACACCCACTTAACACACAAAGTATGCTATTATTATCTCCTTAGCAATCACCCTGTGAGGTAGGTGGCACTGAGAGCGCTCCGGGAGCTCCCAAGGTCACCCAGCCCCCTTCAAGTGGAGGAGTGGGGAATCAAACCCAGTTCTCCAGATCAGAGTCCTGCCGCTCTTAACCTCTATACCAAACTGGCTCTCTGGAATTGCTGATGCTCTGTTTCAGCATTTCTTCAACTCTGTATTGGATTTTTGCTAATGCTCTTTGTAAACTTGTATTTATTTACCCTTGATGTTGACTGTACTAATCTCACACTATGTAATCCAATTTGAGTCTCAGTGAGAAAGATGGACTATAAATGATGTAAATAAATAAAATACTGGGGACTCAAAGCAGCTGACATCAGTCTCCTCAACAGAACATCACTGGTTGTCACCTATAGTTCCCAGCCCAAACCCATCCAACGTATCATCAGTGATCTACAACCCATCCTGGAAAACGATGCCTCTCTCACACAAGCCCTGGGTGGAAGACCTCTCCTTGCCTACAGACAGCCCCCCAACCTTTAATGACTTCTCACTAACAACCATGAACTGAGAGTCACCAGCACAGGTACCAGGCCCTGCAACAGACCCAGATGCCAACTCTGCCCACGTATCTACCCAGAAAATACGATTACAGGACCCAATGGCGTCAACTACACAATCTCTTGCTCTTACAGCAGCTCATCCTCCAATGTGATATATGCCCGTATGTGCCAACAATGCCCCTCCGTTCTGTACATAGGACAAACCAGCCAATCTCTGCGCAAAAGAATAAACGGACACAAATCTGACCTAAAAAATGGCAACATCCAGAAACCAGTAGGAGAACACTTCAATCTACCAGAACACTCCATCAAGGACTTAAAGTTCACCATAGTTCAACAGAAATATTTCAAAAACAAAATCCAACAGGAAGCTGCTGAACTGGAATTAATATAGAAATTTGACTCAGTCAGACCTGGATTGAATAGAGACTCGGGATGGTTATCTCATTACCAGAAGCAACTGCCTTCAGGCATTCCATTCAGATTCAGCAATGGAGGGAAGGGGTCACGCCCAGCCTGGACTGCACACTCCACCTCTTTCAAGACTTTTGCAACTGATTTACATTTACATGGCCCTCACTCCCTGCACCCTCTCCCTCACCACCCATATATCTCTGGCCAGTTTCTTCGTACCCTCCATGCATCTGACGAAGAGAGCTGCGGTTCTCGAAAGCTTATAAAGTTGGTTCATCTTAAAGGTGCTACTGGACTCTTTACTATCCTGTGAGGTAAGAGGGTGTGACCAGCCCGAAGTCACCCAGTAAGCTTCCATGGCAGGGGAGGGAATTGAACTGGGGTCTTCCAGATCCAAGTATGGCACTCTGATTGCTACGTCCCAGCAGAGAGTTGAGTCTCCTCCAGATAGGAAGGGTCTTGAGGGGGACATGAAATAAGAGCTGGGGAAGCAGAAGCCTCCAAAAGCCAGAAGAAAAGGGAAGGGTCAGGAAGGAGTGGACAGGAGCAGAGAGGAGAAACGTGGAAGGAAAAAGGAAGGAGACCATCAGAAGAGAAACCATCTGTCATGATCTGGCTGTGCTAGGAAGGCCTAGCAAGGCCTCAGAAGCCTGTTAGCAGTGGAAGTAGGCCTGCCTACAATTCCCAGGAGCCCCTGGGCCGTTTTGGCGCCCTTTTTGACCAATCAGAACACAGGGGGCTAGTGCTATTTAAGCCTGAGAGGGGGGAAAGCCTGCGGTTTTCTCCCAGGGAGCAGGCCAGAGGAGGTTTCTGCTAGGGGGAGAGGCCCTCATCCAGGTAGGGTGAGAAGGCAGGCCTGGCAGACAGAGGGACAGGGAGTTCAGTCGCGCTAGGGCCTTTGGTTTATTTTGCTTTCACTCATCTATTGTTGCTAATGCACCTTGTTTGCTTGTTATTAACTGACCTCCTTGTAAATTAACCTTTTGTTTGTTGTTACTCTGCTTGGTCCTCGTGCCTGTTTATTGGCCAAGCTACGGAGGTCAGAAGGGTTGGGAGGGTACTCTGGGCCTTCCCAAGGGACCCTAAACCCCAGAGTGGTGGCAGCGTACGGTGGCTCACCCTACCTGAGGCATGTCACCATCATACAAGGGGGAGTGGCGGAGCTGGGGAAAGGGGAAGGTCACACATTAATTGGAAAGAACCGGCCCACATCATTGGCTGTAGGCCTGGAGCGACACTGAATGCAAAGTGACCCACAAAGGTCCAGAGCCCGACATCTCTTACTTACGCAGGAACACTCTCAAATTCCTCGACGGTTATGAAGGGCGCTTCTTTAACGTGGTGCTTGGACTCCTTCCCCGGCTTCTTTGGGCGCCCCGGCTCAGCCTCTTTGCACTGTTCCTCCTTCTTCTCAGGCAAGCTCGCAGCACTGTCAAGCAAACAGAGACAGAGAAAGCTCGCCATGAGCAGCCACAAGCGCGCTTGACGAATAGTCTCACTCCGGGCACTTCGGGTAAGCCATCGCTCATTTGCTCCGATGAGCCTGGCGAGTAAAACGAACACGGTGTTTCTTTTGCTCCTGCTGATTTTCTCACAGCAGGGCAGCACAATAGAGATCTCAGAGGCAGGGAAAAAATTATAAGGGTTGGAATCCCATCGATCTGCTCTGCTAATGGCAGCGCCTCCCCCTGCCCCCAGCATAGGGTAGCTTGTACTGCTGCAAAAGGCGAAAACCAAGGGAAGGTGCCCCCCTCCATCAGTGGAATGGGATCCTCAGGATTTGACCCGTCAAGTTGTTTCAAGCGAGTATTCAACAAAGAACAGAATGTCCTGGGTGTCCGGGGTCTGAGTCCCAGCCCCCAGACTTGCCAGGAGGGAACAGTGGGAGGCAACGGGGAGGCAGCGGTCCTGCCGCCCCAGCCAGCAACCAGGTCCAGGACCTGCCTACTCCAGGGTAAAGGAGCGAAAGGCCAAAGCCTCAGAGGGCTGGAGGGAGCAGGGAGAGACCAGCTAGTCTCACCCTCCAGGGGGAGAAGAGGGAGCTAAGCAGGCCAGAGGAAAAGGGCCAAGGCAAGGGGAATAGGGGCCCAGCAGCAGCCCAAACAGAGCTCTTACCTGGCAGGGAGAAGCAGACACAGCAGCTCAGAGCCACGCCCCAGCCTCCATCTCAGCTTGAAGACAGCAGCTTGGCTCAGGAGATGCTCACAAGCAAGCCCCTCCAGGTGGAGCTGCTGAAAGCATTCTGTAGGAAGAGCTGGGCAGCCAGCCAAGGGGCCACAGCTGGGCCTACCTTCAGTAATCAGCTCAGCCAGAGAGGCCTGGCAGCCAGCCAACATAACGCAGCTGTTGCTGATCCAGGCAGCCCAACCAGCTACCCCAGCTGCAGCAGCTTGAGACAGCCCAGGGCAATGCTGCGAGGCCAAGGAGGGGAGTGGCCTGGCAGGCAGGACCTGCAAGGAGGGTGGGGTGCTGAGAAAAGGCCCTATAAAAGCTGGCTGGGAAGAGCTCTGGGGTGGTTGGGTGTGAGTAAGGAGTGATGGCATGGAGTGGAAGCAGAGCAGTGTGAGAGCAAAGGCTAGGAGGAGAATGGATGAAGGAGGAGGAGATGGCAGAGGCCAAAGAGGGTGAGTGGCACAGGTTGAGCAGGCCAGCGAGTGGATTGAGAGGGAGTCTGGGTGATGTATACCGCCCCTCCTTCCACAGAGCAGGGTCCTGCAGAATCCCTGGCCCCCCCTTTGATGTCAGGAGCAGACCGTGCAGTTCCCTGCCCAGTGGTGGCCACTGCAAGCCCTGACACTGGGAAAGCATAAAAATCCAGGGCAGACCCAGACCTTTTAGGATACAAAAAGATACAGCCAAGCCTTTGTGCTCCGCTTGCAAGCACAGAGGCGACAAAATGGCCATGGATTTCTTGGAGCGAACAGGGAGTGAAAAAGCAAGCAACATAACCTCCAATCCACCCTCTCGAAAGGAAGGAAGGCTTGCCCATACTGAATTTGGGGCATGTTTCCATCCCAAAACAAATTTTCCATGCATCTAGGAGTAAAAATGCCACATGTAGGTTTTTGGTCACGAAGGGCTGCATATCTCCAGAGCACCCACAACGGCTCACTGGAGCAACCTTTTCTTGGATCACTCATAAATTTGGGTCCGTCCCCCCCACCCAGATGCTTTTTTGTTTACAGAAAGGAAACTGTAAGTGGTTGTTGTGGATTTTCCAGGATTGAATAGAGAATCGGGCTGGTTAGAGACGCAGGATCTCTCAGAGATCTCTTTCTTTTGGTGCTACACCTCTGAAGATGCCAGCCACAGCTGCTGGTGAAACGTCCGGAACTACAATGCCAAGACCACGGCGACACAGCCCGGAAAATCCACAACAACCATCGTTCTCCAGCCGTGAAAACCTTCGACAATATATCGAAACTGTAAGTGGCTGTATTTGGGGAAATCGTTTACTCCTGTGCAGGAGGCGACGTTCTAAGATGGCAACCGGAGAGGGAACATCTGGCCGACGTGCCCTAACTGTAAACCTTCTGGGGTTATCCGGGTGGGCATCATGTGGAACAGGACAATGGAATGATCCGGCACAGGAGCTCCTAATTTTCTTACCGCTGCTGTAGCAACAAAAAACATACCTGGCAGGGAGTGCGTTGGGTAGGTGGAGGGGCATGTTTTCTTCGAGCTGCTGGGCTTCATTATAGTCCCCTTCAATGGCTTCCTGCAGCTCCTATCATTAAATCAACAATAATAATGAGCATTAAAATCGAGCTTTCAGGGTTCAAAGCCAAACGTGTTATCTTCTTGTAACTCTAGCAGCAGCTCTGGCTGAGATTACTATACCCATATTACAGATTGGGGTGGTGGGGTGGTGAAAGATAAGGGAGATTTCCAAAGGCTACCTACTGAGTTTATTTTTATATAGAAATTTTATTTAAAAAGAAAAAGAGATAGCAATAGAAAGTGCATAAAAACTTTTACAAGGGCTACATTTAAAATGAGATTAAACTAGCAGAAAAAAACAATCAGAATATATAATAATAAAACTTAATTGTGTAATAGCTCTCCTTCCCGCTCCTTGGTTACTTATACATACATACTTTAATACCAACTATTTTAGTTAATTATTTCCCTGCGTTTTATCTTTGTATCAAGTTACTTTAATCAATCAGTCAAAGAACTCCTTCCGTTTTTCTCAAAATTCAGCTATTGGTCTTTTATGTACATAAGTAGTTAATTTAGCCATCGGTGCATATTCATAGATCCTATCTATCCACTCTGACACATTAGGGTACATATCTGCTTTCCATTTCACTGCATGTAGCACTCTTGCTGCTGTCACCACGTAACGAAAAAGGTCTCCCTGTTCTTTTCTGACATGACTGAGTTCTTGGCAGACGGCAAGAGTTGAACTCTCAGATCACAGCAGATCTGCTACGTAACACTGGCTCTCATGAAAATGAAACAGTATTGGCCTAGGAGGGCTGGTGGAAAACTCATCGAACGGGAACAGGACAGGGTTACAACTTGTAGGAAATGGCCACCCTGTCCCTCTGGAGCCCCTCCACTATACAGAAGGGGAAGAATGTGGGAGCAGAGCTGCTGAATGTAAGATTGGCAACTCTATCTTCAGCCCTGCCCCTGTAGTTCTCCTCCTCATCTACCTCATCTCTTGCCCCCCCCCCCCGCCAGAAGCTTTCCCTACCTCACGTGTGAGAATTTTGCATTCTTTCCATGCGTGTAGAGGTCATTTTGTAGAAAAAGAGCTGGAGGAACTCATTAGCATATCTCATTAGCATAACTGTTTTGCATATGCCACACCCCTTGACATCACCGGAAGTGTGTCCTTAGCATAACTTATTCGCATGTGCCACACACCCCTGACATCACCTATCCTGGCTGTTTTGGACCCAATCCTGGCCATTCAGGGCCGAAATGGGGCCCAAAATGGCAAAAAGGGGCTGAAAATGGCCGAAAAGGGGCCCGAAATGGTCAGAATCGGGCCACTGCTGAGTGGGAGAGTGATCCACCACCCGTCAGAAGCCCGATCCGGGCCATTTCGGCCCCAATCCAGGCTGAAACAGGCCCAAAGTAGCCGAGAGTCAGGTGGGCGGGGCCACTTGACATGTGACCTCTTTGGGGAACTGCCGGAACTGTGTTCCGGCGCGTTCCCCCTCGAAATGAGCCCTGTGATGCATGTAAAAAAGGTCAAAAGCGCATCGTCCCGAACTCCGTTAACGCTTCCCAAAGACCTCCCTACGCAGATTTCAATGAACAGTTTCAGCGACCTTGAGTTGTTCTTTCTGCCTTTCCTGATGCAGACATTCCAGTTCCATCTTATTGAGCAAGTCGTTGAAGAGAAACATCTCGTGGAGAATCTTGCCAAGCACGGTCTTCAGAGACGGCTCCTGGCCTGGCAAATAAGGGAGGGAAATCATACACTTCAAGAAAGATCCCACCAGCAATGACATCCAATACATTGTCTCACATCAACTGTTAGTACACCAAGGAAAAAGAAGTGAAGAGGCACAATCATTAAAATACTCGTAGTTTACATATATACACAAACTGCAATTACAAAATCTACAGTCACTACAAGATAGACATTCAGAGTCCCAGTAAAAATCAGTCTTTCACCACAATGGGTAAGTATACAGTTCCTAAAGGTTCAAGCTGTGGCGTAACATGTCGTCCGAAGGACAGCGCTCCAAGTAGGTAAGTGGCAAGGTAAGTAGATGGCAACGAGTACAAGCCGGCAATTTCTCTTCGCTCGTTTCAGACCAAAATGTCTTTCTTCAGGCCACAATGTAACAACAGGAAAATTAATTCAGTTCAATCACCATTCCGCATCAATAGCTCCATAGGTAATCAAGTCCCATTTTCTGCATTTTTCCTTCGTCACCTCCTAGACTTAAGATTTCACACTCTGTTCAATAACCAGGCCAAATATTGTCAAATCTTGCAGCATAAATCTTTTCTGAACAAGTGAGGGAAGTCGTCCTTTTCAGATTTTTATGAGGGGATAATTCATTTAATTCACTATATTTATAGTATGTCTTTCTCAAGGCAGACTACACGATGAAAAACAATGGAAATCGTATATGACATCTAATAAGCAATGAAATAGGACTAGGATTACAATGATTAGAAAAGTTCCGCCAGGCCTGTAAAATGGAGATGTTCCACCGGGCCTTTGGCTGAGGACCAGAGGGTGTCCCCCCCTATTCCATTGAGGATCACCACCTCTTCTATGACTGCCCTCGGTCATGCGCTCTGCCCACATGCTACGACCTCTGCAGATTTTTGATCAGTATCTCAAGTAGCCGATGCATAATGGCACTTGGAGTATTTTAGTGAAAGTTTTAAGTGTGTTTTTAAAGTTGATGATTAACTTATTGTATTTTATTGATGATATGAGCCGCCCTGAGCCCATTCATAGAGACAGCGAGATATAAATCAAATCAAATAAATAATAAATAAAAGGGCAAAGAAAATATCAGACACTATTCATCAAGCGATGCAGAAAACAGAATTACCAAAGTGGAAAACCAGGCTGTAAGAACAAGAGAAGACATACAACAAATAGATCATATACAGTGGCATAGACTACAGTCCTGTTCTCTTTATAAAAGCATCTTCCTAAACCACTCTGTTACACTATAGTCCTTTATAAATATGCCTTTCTGAACAATTTTATTCTACATAATTTGTGGAATGACAGAAGCATGGACGCCTTCCTCAGGCAGGCCACTCTAAACATGCACAGAATGTACATTTCTGGAAAATGGAAAACTCCAACATTGCCTACAATGGAGGAACGGTGGATAAAAGTTTTGGAGTTTGCGTCAATGGCAAAACTTACTTTTACTGATCAGAGAGAAGACGTTATCTGCATTTTTGGTTGAATGGAAACCGTTTATAGACTTTTTACATGAAATAGATAATGACTGGATGATATCCGGATTTATGGATTAAGAATCGTGAACAACAGACAAAAGAGGGCTCTTATGTTTAACACGGAATAAGTTAGACTTTGAAAACAATATATATTTGTTGCAGAGAAAATTAGAACTTGTAGTTTAGTTTTAGTCTTTTTCTTGTCTTTTTAAACTGTATTTTTCCTTTATTGTTGCTAGCTACTTGTCTTGTTTGTTATTTTATGTTTATATGTATTGTTAGTGTATTTTTTTTTAGAATGTTGTGTTTTTCATCTTTTACGTTTACTGTTTATAGCTTAAATAAAGAAAAATTCTTGCTCAAGAATGCACATTTATGGGCAGCTGTCAATCTTACTCATTGGTAGAGTGGGAAGTGTGGGACTGTGGTAGCAAACTGTGCCCCTCACCTATGTGTGGTGTTCGCTGGAACACAAATGTTAAGCCTGAGCACATTAGCGTTGAGCCTGCACACATATGGTTCCTCTCCATTCAGCTGGAAACTGCTTTTTCAAGGTTCCCAACCATGCAGAAGAGAACCGTATACCTCTACATGTAGCCTCTATAAGTACACTCCAGCTCCATGAGGAGGTAAAGTGAGGCAGGTGGGTACAACAGCCTCTACTACTACGTCACCCAGGAGCTAGAACACCTTATACCCCTTGCCTCCCCAGGCATCCAAACAGAACGTGGCTAGCAGATAGTTTGGGAAGCCCTACTGGGTTCTGGGAGGCCCTGGCTTGACTCCACTCTCTGCTGTAGAAGCTTGCTGGGTGACTTTGGCCAGTCACACCCTCTCATCCCAACCTACCTCACAAGGTTGTTGTGAGGGTAAAATAGAGGTAAGGAAAGTGATATAAGTCACTTTGGTTCCCCCGTTAGGAAGGAAGGTGGGGTATGAATGAAGTAAATAATAAATAAATAATGTGCTGCTTCCCGCATGTTGTTTAAAGATGCCTAGGGAACAAGGAGGGAAAGAATGATGAGGGAAAGAACAGCGTCTGCTCTGGATCTAGAACTGGAAAAGCAAAAGCCGTGGCCAACTGACTAGGAAAATATCAAAAAGTGTATTAGAAAACAATTCTATCAGAGTGAATTATACAATAAGTGCAATAAACATTCCTGTATCACAATCAATGCAGCTCTTTAGGGAAGCCCCGGTAAACACCTCTCCACCCCGTCCGAAGAAGGGGTAACACAGACTGCCCTAGAGTACTTATTAGGCTATGTACTAAGCCTGATTTGGAACAATGAATACAACCAAATACAATTACAATTATGTGCAACAGTTATTGTAAAAGTACTTCACAGTGCCAATAAGGTCATAGGAAAATAAATTCAATTACTAACTGCTGAAACCAATCAAGTTGCAACCGCGACGGGTTAGCTAGCAAATGAACATCCCGTATCGGCCTAATGGAACGTAAATTCTTAAGTACCATCTACATGTAATACACAGAATGTTGTATATATGATTGTGTGTGTATGTAAATTAGTGTATATAGGATGTACTAGTAGAACAATAAAGACCAGGATTCTAGAACATCGCTCCAGGATACGACGCCAAGTGGAGGAAGCTCCGATGGTCTCTCATTTTAAAGAAAAAAATCACAAGGACACGGACTTTGTTTATTCTGTGCTTCATGTAAGCAATTGCAAGGACCCGCTTTTAGCACAAAGGGACCTCCGAAGGAAGGAGGCATGGTGGATCCATAGACTTTGTACTGTTGAACCTAAGGGACTAAACTTAAACTGTGACTTTACTGCCTTCTTGTGAGGACGGATCAGGACTCTGGTGCTTTAAATTATTTTCAATGCCCTCAGGCTTGATGGTACTTAAGAATTTACGTTCCATTAGGCTGTGCTTACGCCTGAGAGCGAGCCGCCATTATGCTTTTGATTTGGAATACTTGTGAATTGTTTCTGCAAGAAGTGAGTATATGCCTACAAGATATGGTGGGAATATGTGCAATATTGGAATGGATTATTGATTGCTATTTTGTATTTTTCAGTTGTAACTGCTTGGAAGGAGAATCCGATACGGGATGTTCATTTGCTAGCTAACCTGTCGCGGTTGCAATTTGATTGGTTTCAGCAGTTAGTAATTGAATTTATTTTCCTATGACCTTATTGGCACTGTGAAGTACTTTTACAATAACTGTTGCACATAATTGTAATTGTATTTGGTTGTATTCATTGTTCCAAATCAGGCTTAGTACATAGCCTAATAAGTACTCTAGGGCAGTCTGTGTTACCCCTTCTTCGGACGGGGTGGAGAGGTGTTTACCGGGGCTTCCCTAAAGAGCTGCATTGATTGTGATACAGGAATGTTTATTGCACTTATTGTATAATTCACTCTGATAGAATTGTTTTCTAATACACTTTTTGATATTTTCCTAGTCAGTTGGCCACGGCTTTTGCTTTTCCTTTCCTATATACGTGGCTCTCTCGTTGGGGTTTATCTGGATCTAGAACTGGCAAGATGTAGGTGGTGAACAGTGGTTGTAAAGGTGGCGACCAAAGGCAGTAGTCTGACATGAAACCCTTTACAGATCTATCGCCATACATTTCAATGAATAGTTACTTGAGTTTTTTAATTACAAAATATATCCTGACCTGGAAAGCCCAGACAGGCCTGATCTTGTCAGATCTCAGAAGCTAAGCAGGGTCAGCCTTCGTTAGTAATTGGATGGGAGACCTTCAGCGAAGACCAGGGTTGCAGAGGCAGGCAGTGGCAAACCACCTCTGTTAGTCTCTTGCTATGAAAATTCCGCCAGGGGCCACCATAAGTCAGCTATGACTTGAGGGCACTCTCCACAATTACAAAATGTATATACCCTGTCTTTCTGCCCTCATCAGAGCAACCTGATGGATCAGGTAGAAAACTTGTACAGTAATTCCCCCCTGCCCAAAAAAAAAAATCCAAAAGAGACTTTTGCGCCTCGTTTGCAAGCATATGGATGAGATTCTCTGTGTACAGATGCGTGCTTGAAGAAATGGCTGGCTGCCTACTTCACTTTTAAAAGAGAGGTGCTTAATTTTCAATAATTGCTATTACTTGGCTTTATTTCCATGTAAAATTTCTTCAAAACTATGAGAAGCTCTGGCGTTCCAGGATAAAAGCCAAAGAGGGAAAAAACCTATTCACAATGATAGAAGTCTTATAAAACTTTATTAACAGCTATAATAACTCCATCCGACTATTTTCAAAACAACGACCTCCTTTGCTTTTCTCATGATCTTAAGTACCAAACCCATGGATGACTGAAGCAGCTTTATTTAGAGTTTTAATAAACTTGATGCTTCAACAATACTCGATTTATTTTATTTATAAAGTCCACCTTTCCCACCGAGACTCAAGGCAGATTACAGGATCTAAAGCAGAGCAATCAAACAGCCCAAGACGACCCACGAACAAAGCAACATGAATACGATTACAGAATTAGAGAACAATGGGAACAACAAACTAAGGCAAGTTTTTGACTAGTTGAGTACTCAACTATATCTGACCTTCCATCTAACAACAAAAGGCCTTTCCACCCAACCAGTCATGATTGTTAGGTGGGGGGTCTCCAGAGGCAGCAGCGTGGATCCAACCATCTTTTCCACTGATGACAAAGGGAAGAAGCGTCCCCTATGACCACCCAAACAGGTAATGCTGTGGCTCATGAGACTGCATGAACAAAAACCATGTGAGATAGGAGCTGTAATAAGGAGTGGAATTGGGTGAGATTAAATGGAAAAGCTGGTTGGAGCGACACTAGCGTACCTGTAAACGCCTGATACAAGGGAACAAATGGGAATGTATTGACCTTCATGCTCTGCATTTAGGCTTACGAGGATGTATCTAGCTGGTTGCTAAATGGAAATTGGACGTGATGCAGCAGGGTTTTCCTAAGTCCAATTCATGCACCTGCAATCATTGCGGGTCATTTCAGGTTTCAGACCTCAAACAACTCACCTGCAGCTAACGGGCATTCTCCAAACTCATCATGCTATCTTACCTATCTTTCTTAACCGAAGTAATGTCTTGATATTTGAAATCTTGGTATTGACGTGGGAACACAAGCTATTTAAATCTGGGGAAGCCCCTGCTAAAAAGAAAAAAAGCAAGATTATTATCTCTGATTTTAACAGATGCTGAATTAGGAAGTTAAGCACTTTTTAGTCAGCTGAAACAACCAAGGACAGACAGAATATAGAAAATCAGCAACAGAAAAAGCAGTACTAGACATCTTGGAGGTAAGTTGGAAACTTAATGAAAAAAAACCCAGCAGGATCAAGAGGCAAAACCCTCCCCAACTCACCCCCACCCCGCAAACTACAAAAAAGAACAGCATAGCTCCAAAGTTCCGAAGAGTTTATTGTCTATAGCCGTATGCCATCACAATTTACCAAACATCAACTAATAAACAGTTAAATCCATTATCACAGTTTGTAAAGGTTACTTAAAATTAATTAAAACAGAATAGTATGCCAAACTATCCCAGGAATCACGTAACAGCCTCATTCAGTACCACCTTAGATCTTTTTGGCTGTGAGTGCAAACTGAGAGACTCTATAGGACACATGATTATCAGTGTCAGATAACAAAAACACAATCCTCTCGATTTCAGAATATGTGTTTGTGAATGATAGGATTCTGGCCAAGAATTTAGCTCTGGGTACACTATATAATGGACAATAAAGTAGGTAGTGGGAAAGGTTCTCCACTGTAGGTGACAGCGTAACAAAGATCCCCTCATTGAGTCTGAAGAAGTGAGCTCTAATTCACAAGAGCTTATGCAAAAATAAAATCCTGTATTTTTTTATGGTACACCTGAAGACACAAGCTTGCATCCTAGAAAGCTTACACAAAAGTAAAACCTTGTTTATCTGGAAGGCACCATAAACCCCACTACTTACCTTAAACAAGTAGAAAAGAGCAAGAGTCCAGTTGCATCTTTAAGACTAACAACATTTGTGGTAGGGTATGAGCTTTCTGAAGAAGTGAGGTGTGACTCACGAAAGCTCATAACCTACCACAAATGTTGTTAGTCTTATAGGTGCCACTGGACTCTTGCTCTTTCCTACTGCTACAGACAAACACAGCTACCCATCTTGAGCTATTACTTTAAACAAGCCAGAAAACAAAACCAATAAAGAGATGCTGCCCCAGACAACCCACCTACCCACACCCCATAAAAATTTAAGGTTGTCAGCTCTGGATTGAGAAATTCCTGGATATTTGGGGGGTGGATCCTGGGGAAGGCAGAGTTCCAAGAGGAGAAGGACATCAGCAGGGATGCAATGCTATAAAACCCATCCTCCAAAATCTGCTATTTCCTCCAGGGGAACTGATCTCTGTGGCCTGGAGATCAGTTGTAATTACAGATCGCTAGCCAACAACTGGAGGTTGGCAACCCAAGGAGCGCCCGTCTAATGGATCTCTTTAGCACCTGCCTCTGACCCTCTCCCCAAATAGGAAATACAGCATTACCCCCTTCCCCGGGAAGCTCAGGGGGGCTCCTCTTCTCTTTCTCTTCCATCTCCAGCACAGAGAACGTCGTTCCCTGCAGCCTGGATTCAAAACACCCGCCCAAGCAGCCAGCTCTCGCGAGCACAGCACAAGTCACGACGCCAGACGCCGCTGGAAGCCCGGAAGTTACTGCTTCCGCCCTTAGTGCCTATTGAGATTACTTGGCTAGAGCGTCCCGCCTGAGCTTCCGCAGGAGCCCGCTTTCTCGTTGGTGGAGGACCTGGGTCTAGTTTCCATTGGAAGCCCAGAGAAGCAAATCTCGTGAATTTAATTTAAAACCCTTATCATGAAATTGGAACTGCGATTGCGTGCCCTTCTTGGTTGTCTTAGCACTGTGGAAGCAGCAAAGGAGAAATGAAATATATGAAATATATGTATTTATAAATATAAAAATATATTTATAAAAAATTAAACATATATTAAAAAGAAGTGAAATATATGAGATATTTGTTTATATTTATTTATAAATATATAAATATATTTATAAAAATAGAAATAAAATGTGTGTGTGTTATGTGCCGTCAAGTCACCTCCAACGTATGGTAACCCTATGAAAGAAAGACCTCCAAAACGTCCTGTCATTAACAGACTGGCTCAGATCTTGCAAACTTGAGGATGTAGCTTCTTTTATTAAGTCCAGCCATCTCATTTTAGGTCTTCCTCTTTTCCTACTGCCTTCATTTTTTCCTAGCATTATTGACTTTTCTAGAGAGTCTTGTCTTCTCATAATGTGACCAAAGTACGATAGCCTCAGTTTTGTCATTTTAGCTTCTGGGGAGAATTCAGGCTTGATTTGATCTAGAACCCACTTATTTGTCTTTTTGGCTGTCCATGGTATCGGCAGAACTCTCCTCTGGCACCACATTTCAAATGAATCAATTTTCTTCCTGTCGGCTTTCTTCACTGTCCAACTTTCAGAACCATACATGGTGATAAGGAATATCATATTTTGGATTATCTTGATCTTGGTTCCTGGAGAGACATCTTTATCTTTAAAGATCTTCTGTAGTTCCCTCACAGTTGCTCTTCCAAGTCTCGATCTAAAATGAAATCATCTATTTTATTTATTTGTAATCTACCTTTCTCACTGAGACTCAAGGTGGATTGCCCAGTGTGAGTCAGTATTGCAAAGGCGTTTCACTAAACAGTGTAAGAGGGTATACAAATTCAAAATTGTAAAGATTTAAAAACCAGCAGAAATCCAATACAGAGCTGAATAAATGCTGAAACAGAGTATAAGCAATTCTAAGACTGGCATATTAAACAACATCATAGGATCAGACTTACAGCAGCAAAGTCTATGGTCCCGATGCGTTTCTTTGAGGCCACTTCTTTACAGTACAGCCCTCCTATCAGAGTCAAAAGCCCCACTGCATAATTCAAATCCTGGATTTTAGCTTTGTGGTTATTTAACAATACCTTCCCCAACCAGAACAAATTAAGGAAGAGTCGGTGGCATCAAAATCAGATGCTGAAGAAACTTCTTTTAGAAACCAATCGAGTAAGGTAAGGCTAAAGAGAGCCAGTTTGGTGTAGTGGTTAAAAGCGGAAGGACTCTAATCTGGAGAATTGGGTTTGATTTCCCACTCCTCCACTTGAAGCCAGCTGGGTGACCTTGGGCGAGTCACAGCTCTCTGGAGCTCTCTCAGCCCCACCCACCTCATAAGGTGTTTTGTTGTGGGGATAATAATGACATACTTTGTAAACTGCTCTGAGTGGGCATTAAGTTGTCCTGAAGGGCGGTATATAAATTGAACGTTATTATTATTATTATTATAAAGAAAGGAGGAGCAGTTAGTGCTGATGGATTGCTTTAAGTACATGCTCCTATGCACTACCTGTTACTTTAAGGATGACCCTATTGGGTAGTTCTATGTTGTCTAATATCAGTCCTAGAATTACTTTTGCTCTATTTCAGCATTTCTTCAACTCTGTATTGGATTTTTGCTAATTTATGTCTGTGTAAACTTGTATTTATTTACCCTATGGCATTGTTTATGGAAAGGCAGACTATAAATGACATAAATAAATGATCTGCAGAAGTAGAGATGTAAAACTGAGAAATTTGAGGGGAAATTGCAATGTATGCAACACTTACTTTGCTATCAAACCTAAACTTCTTTTACTGTTTGAACAATATAAAACACATCATTGATAGCTTAGGGAGCACATGCAATTGTTTTATTTGACATAGTTTAACAGTATAAATATCTTCATTTTCCGTAAGGAAAGTGGTAAGTATACCCAATACTTGAAAAAGAGTTGCAATTGTCTGTACCATATGCTACCATCAACACACGTGTATCTTTAATTTTTGCTGTCTAAGAGGTAGGAAAAGGAAACGTTGAAAGTAGAAAACAAAGTATTTGTATTATTGTGTAATGTATTGTATTGTATAATGTGTGTTATTTGGACTGAGACCCTCTCATGGAGTCACAATAGGTAGGACTGCCAGCATGTTTGAATATTAAGCTACACTTTTATAAAATTGGAAACAGTGAACTCTTTTAACAATGCATTGTTATTAAACACATTGTACCATATCAATTGTTGCCAAAATTGTTTACATTTGAACAAAAAAAATCTTGAAAAAATTGTTTATGGCTGCAAAAGAGTGAGATTAGCAACCATCCTCCCAAATGTCCACTTTTTTTCCATGAGAAAAATTACGAAAGTCCTCAGACATTTTCATGGGGTACATTTGGAATGAGTGAAATGCTGTGTGAGACAAGGTTTTTCTCACTCGAAAAAGAGAAAATATGATGCAGAAGGGTGTTTTTTAGCAGTTCTCCCAAATGTCCTCAGGTTTTCGCCCACACTGGAGGACCTGGGATCCCGAGGCATGTTCCTCATTCTAAAAGAGGAAATAACTCATCGAGGGTTTTTTCTTCTTCCCCCAAGTGCTCCTCCAAATTTTCCCTTGAAAAAGAATGGGGGGGAAACATCACATACACAAAAATATTTTCCCCTAATTTTCCCATTCCTTTCCCAATGCTTCAGATCTCTAGGATGAAGTCTTAACAAGTTCCCCTCTACTCAAAACACTTAGCACAGTGATTCTCACGGGCTGCCTGTGGTTCTTGTGAGCAATATTTCCAAATGTGGCACCCAATCCAAGTTCCAGGAAAGCACCATAGAATCGTAGGGTTGGGAGGGACCCCAACCCCCTACACAGTGCAGGATCCAGAAGAGTTGGCCATGTTAGTCTGTAGTGGCAAAATAGTAAAGAGTCCAGTAGCACCTTTAAGACTAACCAACTTTATTGTAGCATAAGCTTTCAAGAGCCACAGCTCTCTTCGTGCATCTGATGAAGAGAGCTGTGGCTCTCAAAAGCTTATGCTATAATAAAGTAGGTCAGTCTTAAAGACGCTACTGGATTCTTTACCACAGTGCAGGAAATTCACAAATACCCCCCCCCATACACACACACACTGAGTGACCCTTATTCCATGCCCAGAACATGGCAAAACACCATCAGGATCCCTAGCCAAAGTGGCCTGGGAAAAATTGCTTCCTGACCCAAAAGTGGTGATCAGCATTACCTTGGGCATGTAAGAAGGGGCCATGAGAACTAAGCACTGATGTAACCCTTCCTGCCCTCCCTCTCATGATCTACCTGGGTTCATCGAATCAGCATTGCTGTCAGATGGCCATCTAGCCTCTGTTTAAGAGAACCTCCAAAGAAGGAAAGCCCACTGCCTGTTAGGGCTTGTGGTTGCTATCTCAAAACGCTGCAGAGACTGAAAGGCAGGTGAGCTGCAAGCCTCCCTGAGCTGCAGATGGGGGTGCATATAAAGGACTACCCTCTCACACAACTCCCCAGCCTTCTCTGAGGCCGCCACCTCTCATACCAGTACCAAGGTTGGGTGCAAAGAAAATGAAGTGAAACCACCAACACCACCAGGGCAGCTTCCCAGGAAAAGAGCAAGCCGGCCACAGTGGGTGGAGGAAGATTTTATTTCCCTTTCTCAACAGCCAGCTTGCTTTCCTTTGATCACTTTCATGCCCTCAGCTTGAGCTATGCGCTTCATGCTGAGGAGCGAGAAGACAGAGGAAGGCGTCAGATACACAAGGCCTGGTTAAAGGTCAACAGTGGTGGGGAGAGACAACTCTTCATGCTCAGAGGTACTCTGGTAATTTAAAAAGTTGTCATTTATCTTAGTTTATTTATTGACTTCATTTATTATACCCTGCTTTTTTCCCCATTGGGGACCGAAAGCAGCTTATATTGTTGTCCTTTCCACCATTTCATCCTCACAACAACCCTGTGAGGCAGGCTAGGCTTAGAGTGTGTGTCTGGCCCCATGTCACCCAGCAAGCATTGCGGGCAGAGAGGGGATTTGAACCCAGGTCTCCCAGATCAGAGTCCAACACTTCAACTGCTACACCGTGCTGGCACATTGTGTTCCGTGGGGTGGAGCACATGGCATAGATTAGTCACGGGGCACTTCTTGTTGCTGGTAATTGCCAAGGTGGCTGTCTGTGAGCCATGGAGCATGCACCACTGATTTAAATGTTAAATAGGATGAGAGAAGATCATCCCCACAGGGTGAGAAGCAACTGCCCCAACTCCTTCCCTGGCTAGAAGGTAGACCAGAACTATTGCAAACAGTGCCTTTCACCCACCAAACTAGCCCCATGGCCTAGAACTGTAGTGAACAGTGCCTTCCACCCACCAAAGTAGCCCCTTGGCCCAAGAGATACTACAGCTATGAGCGTAGCTTGTTGAGAATCAACAAGATCACAAGCAGATCCAAGCAAAAGCTCTCTCCCAGGACAATCAAGGCACTTGTAGTCTAAAACCAGATGTCCAGTCAGAAAGGATTGCTAATGCTAACTCTCAGTTGGGAAGGACCTGGAGATTTCGGGGGTGGAGCCTGGGGAGGGTGGGGTTTGTGAAGGGGAGGGGCTTCTGCAGGGCATAATGCCATAGAGTCCGCCCTCCAAAGCAGCCATTTCCACCAGGGAAACTGATCTCTGTGTCGTCTGGAGATCAGTTGTAATTCTGGGAGATCTCCAGGTCTCATGGAAGTTTGCAAACCAGGTCTGAATATGCTGTCTCACACAGGAAATGAACACTATGACTCCTTCCTCGCCAATGTACTCAAAAACAGTCAGATGGAGGCTGACATATACTGTCCTGCAGGGCTTTTTTTCTGGGGGAAAAGGTGGTGAAACTCAGTGGGTTGCCCTCAGAGAAAATGGTCACATGGCTGGTGGCCCCGCCCCCTGATCTCCAGACAGAGGGGAGTTTAGATTGCCCTCTGTCTGGAGATCAGGGGGCGGGGCCACCAGCCATGTGACCATTTTCAAGAGGTTCCGGAACTCCGTTCCCCCGCGTTCCCCCTGAAAAAAAGCCCTGCTGTCCTGCCTTCAAGGATTCTTTTGTTGAAATAAAGCTCTATGGCTAAAAGTTTTTCTTGCCACCGAGCAATACATTTCAGTGAGGCCCATGTTGTTGTACAGCACCTGGCATTTTTTCCACTTCACAAAAACAGAAGAGGAAGCAGCTGGGGTAAGGAACACACACACATACATAGAGTTTTAAAAACAGTTTCTCTTTTATAGACAAGTTTCACTCTCTTTCAGCTATTCCACATCCATTAAAACAATAAAAACTGTCATTTAATTTAAATGATTTTATTTAAGAGGAAGGACCACCGTTTCTTTCTCTTAATCTTGTTATTCTTCAAGAAACTTCAAAAAAATAAAGCAAAGTTGCTATAGATAAATAAAAAAAGGCTGTCACTTTATTTTTCTTACATAATTTTGGTAAGTCTTCTACGCACAAAAAAACCACAAAGTACATTATACATTAAATAAATGTTAACTGCGGCAGAAACAAGCGAAGCAAAACAAAACACAATATGATAAACCCTGCATTGAGTCTTCGGTATAATATCCTTTTAAGTGACTATTCAAACATTGTTAGGGTTGCCAGCTCCAAGTTGGGAAATTCCTGGAGATCTGGGGCGTGAAACCTGAAGAAACCTGGAGAAAGTGGGGTTTGGGGAGGGAAAGAACCGTGGCATGGCATAATTCCATAGAGCCCACCCCCAAAAGGAGCCATTTTCTCCAGGTGAACTGATCTCTGTGACCTGGAGACCAGTTGTAATTCCAGGAGATCTCCAACCACAACATGGAGGCTGGCAACCCTAAACATTGTTGATTTTTATTTAATATTTGGAACAAGTAGAGTTGCCATCAGACCTGGAGAAAATGCATGCTGTCGCTTTAAAAGAAGCTTAATGTGTGGAAATGAGCAGCAGAAGTAACATCCTAGTAAACTTCTCTTAAAGGGACAGGCCATTTCATTCTCCAGGCAATTGGAAACACCAGGAATTACCCTGTTTTTTCATCACAGTCTGAAAATATACAGTACAGAATCGTTAGTACTGAATTTAATGAACATTCCATAACTCCTAGCAGACAGAATCCAACACACACAAACACATGCTGAAGTCTAGTGAATGCCACAGTATACTGGAACGCCCCCAGCGGAATCAATCCAACCAGACACTTTCGCTTTCATGCGCACTCCAGCAGTTTTAGATCCAAGAATCTTGAATGCAAATATTAACAAGGCAGTTACATGGGCTCATGGATCTCAGGTTCCTAGGGTCCCAGTTTAGAGATCTTCAGTACTACGACACTTTACACAGCACTGCTGACAGGTAGATGGAATCATATGGCCTACCAATGCTGATAAAACACCCACTATTAACTCAAGTTGATCACACAGTGCGTAGAAGTGCTACATTGAAAATGATGGGCAGGAGATTTGGGACTTGCAAACGAAAGCACTTCATAAAACGTCAAACCGATTTGTGGAACTCACTGCCACAAGATGTGGTGAAATTTTAGATGGCTTTAAAAGAAGATTATAAAAAAATATAGTAAGGGACAGGTCCGTAAAAGGCTGTTAGAATGGTAGTTAAATAGAACTTCCATGTTCAGAGGCAGTGTTACCTCCGAATACCAGCTGCTGTGGAGGCAACAGAAGGGAAGAATTGTTGCCTTCATGCCCTGCTGATGGCTTCCCGGGAGCTTTTGGCTAGCCTCTTTGAGAAATGAGAGGCAGGACTAGAAAGGATTTTGGTCTTCAATAGGAATATTATGTTCATTCTCACACCCAGGTATCTAAGTGATGCATATAATATTGCAGATGTTGGAAAGTTGGTGCATATTGACATTCACCTCTGAACGCTGATAACTGCAAATGAAATTTAAAAACATCCACAGACTGAGCAAGTGAAAGAGAGAACAACATAAGCTGACAGTCACCTATATGAGATCATTTGTGTGATCCAAGAAATGGGAAGGTAGCAATCACAAAATTCATTGGCGACTGAAAGCAATTATTGTATTTCAGGCCTCTGCCATATGTAACAAATACAGAGAAATACATTGCATTTCATCTGCTTCAGGGAGATACATCCAAAGTATGAGGGACTATACAAATTGTCTCTTTAAGTAAAAGAGAATTAAAAAGAGTCATCCATCGAATATTGGAATGATAGATCAATTCTCTTTTCTGGGGAATGGCTCCATCTACTGATTCTTCTAAGGAAAGGTATTGACTGTATTTTTGATATATAGTTGAAAACACTCTAGCTGAATCACCAGTAACTTAAAGACATTATTTCACATTTTTTAAACACAGTTTTTGAAAGCTAATGCAATCTTCGTTCTGTTCAAGAAGATTTTTTTAATAAAAGCAAGCAAACTTTTTGTCTGTTTGGGGTATCTTTTCCCAAGTCTGTTGTATCATGAAAGAGCGGAAGTGTTCCATCTTGCCATCAAGCAAATACCCCCGACTGCAAGGGGTCATATCCGTTATCTCTTTTGCAGGTCAGCACGCAGACACTCAGCATGCCGAAGAACTGAAATGATAAAACAGTTAACAGTATGTTATTAAATTGAATCTTTCATGATTTTTTTAATATGAATTTTTATTAAGGATTTTTAAACAGGATATAAAAAAGATAAAGAAAATTTTAAAAGAACAGAAAACAAAACAAACATGAATATAAAGAAAAATATAGGAATAACCTACAATTTGCTCTTTGAAAGATATTTAAATATTACATATTATACACTCACTCCAAAATTACCATAAACAAATAACTTCCCCTTTCCCCCTAAATATTGTCCTTGCTTCTTAATCTTCAAAAACACAAATCATCATTTCTTTTCATTTCCTGCGAAGAGACTAAAAGGAGTTTCCAGGGAGCAATAAATTTAGATAAAAAGAAGTAAGTTTGGCCATATCTGCAAAGTCTATCATCTTCACCAGCCATTCCTCTATTGTAGGTGACGTCATAACTTTCCATTTTTGAGCACAAAATAATCTCGCTGCTGTTGTCCTGTACAGAACAATGTACCAAGTAGTTCTAGTTGTTTCTAGCTGTCTGTTCATTAGTCCTAGCCAAAAAAGCCTCTGGTTTCATAAATTGAATCTTCCGTGTTGATTGCCTTTACATCAGAGGGATTTACAGTTCAAAAGGTGCATTTTCCCCCAGCCACTAAGGCGCATGTCACAGCCATTTATGTCGGTAGTGATTTTTCCACTCATTGTCTTGTTTCCTTCAAGAAGCTTTTGAAAACAGCTGAGATGGATTGGATGTAGAGTTGCCTGCCCCAGGTTGGGGAATTTGTGTAAATTTGGGGGTGGAGCCTGGAGATGATGGGGTCTGAGGAGGAGAGGGAGCTCAGCAGAGTATAATGTCTTAGTATCCACCCTCCAAAGCAGCCATTTTCTCAAGGGGAACTGATCTTTGTCATCTGGAGATGAGCTATTATAACTCTGGGTGATCTCCAGACTCCACCTGGAGGTTGGCAACCCAAACTGGGTGGCTGTTTCTTTGTCAGGCAAGTTCAAGGTAAATACTCTGCTCAGTGCCTCTTCCCAGGGGAGCAAGCTGGACCCCAGTGACATATCAGTACTTCCAGGGCTCATTTCGAGGGGGAACGCACAGGAACGCAGTTCCGGCAGTTCCCTAAAGAGGTCACATGTCAGGTGGCCCACCTGATTCTCGGCCATTTTGGGCCCGTTTCAGCCTGGATTGGGGTCAAAACAGCCCAGATTGGGCCTCTGACGGGTAGTGGATCACTCTCCCGCTCATCACTGGCCTGATCCTGACCATTTTGGGCCCCTTTTCGGCCATTTTCAGTCCCTTTTTGCCATTTTGGGCCCAATTTCAGCCCTGAATGGCCAGGATTGGGTCCAAAACAGCCAGAATAGGTGATGTCAGGGGGTGTGGCATATGCAAATCAGTTATACTAATGACACACTTCCAGTGATGGCAAGGGGTGTGGCATATGCTAATGAGTTATGCTAATGAGTTCCTCAAGCTCTTTTTCTACGACATGACCCGAGTACTTCCCTCTCAATGTTTGGTTGGCTTGAGAAAAAAAACAATCTCCATTTTTTTTGCCCAGTCCAGAGATGGAAATATTGCTGAGCTCTGCAATAATGATCACTCTCTTTTTTTAAAAAAAACATGGTAAGTCACCCCACTGAGTGCCAGTAAAGAAGGGAGAAACTGAAGGAAGGACTAGGCATGTGCCTGGCTGGGAGTGGGGAGGCTTTCACTTAGAAAGGGGGCCTCAGCAAACTAAAAGTGGCACAAAATTCTCTCATACTGCTTTTGGCAGGAGAACATGGCTTCCCAAGCTGGACTGCTCGGGAAGCTGCCCCAGAGCTAAAAGCAGTAAGCTTGTGCACTGTTTCTAGAATGGCAAGTGCAATGATTTCAAGTAAATGTGTGCATGTGTCTTTAAATGCTTGGTGTGAGATAGGTGAAGAGTGGGGTTGAAAGAGAGGGATGAGTGAGCGATATAATTGGTTGATGACTGAGAGCAGAACTACAAGTGACAAAAGGCACAGGTTGGACACTTGTCAGCTTCCCTCAAGTTTTGATGGGAAATGTAGGCAGCTTGGCGGAATGTTGGACAAGTGACAGCTGAAAAGTCCATTGGACAGCAGTCGGAGAGAGAAGGTTCAGGACTAGGATGCCTACATTTCCCATCAAAACTTGAGGGAAGCTGACAAGTGTCCAACCTGTGCCTTTTGTCACTTGTAGCTTGGCCATGAGAGTGTGGGCGGAGTTAATGCAGTTTTAGACTGAGAGTGGAGAGCAAAAGTTTCAGTCAGAAGAAAGCAGGCTAGCTGTTTGCTGCCTGAGTATGTTGAAGTATTTATGAGAGAAATATAACCTGTGTGGAACCTGAACTGAGCATGTTTGTGAAAGAACACTCAGGGCCAAACTACAAGTGACGAATGACACAGTTTGGACACTTGTCAGCTTCCCTCAAGTTTTGATGGGAAATGTAGACAGCTTGGCGGAATGTTGGACAAGTGACAGTTGAAAAGTCCATTGGACAGCAGTCGGAGAGCCAAGCTGCAAGACCAGGACGCCTACATTTCCCATAAACACTTGAGGGAAGCTGACAAGCGTCCAACCTGTGTCATTTGTCACTTGTAGCTTGGCCCAGTCAGGGAAAGAGAGGCCAGCTGTGTGCTGCCTGAGCAGGTTTAAGCATTTCTGTGAGAGAAATATTTAGTCAGAAGAAAGAAGACTAGCTGTGTGCAGCCTGAGTAACTTTAAGCACGTCTGTGAGAGAAATATTGAGTCAGAGAAAGAGGCTAACTGTGTGTGAAGCCTTAGAAGAGATCTGTGTGAATGAGTTTATAGGAAGTAACTTTAAGAACTGAGAACTACATTTATGAAACCGATATGCTTCTTGAAAAAATAAAGGTTTACTTTGTTTTTGTTATATCCCAGAGTAGCTGTCATTGCTATATCCCATTCCTATCCTCAGGGCCACATAGAACCACGAAGGAGCCTGACGCTTGGGCACGTTACCAAAGGGAAAATTTAAATAATATCTTGGAATATAATATTCCTGGTGGCATCAATCTACCCAGAGGGTGTAAGGGAAACGTTAAAGGTAAAATCTACCCAAGAGAAGTAAAGGGAAGAGACAAACAGAGGTGGTTTGCTATTGCCTGCCCATCTTCCCTGGTGGTCTCCCATTCAAGGGCTAACCAGGGCCAACCCTGGTTAGAGTCCAAGATCGGGCGATACCATTCTGCCTTCCTTCCCCTTAAACCCCCCCCCCCCATATTTTAAACTTTGTGATAACATACCTTCACAATGGCAAACCCCAGAACCACAAGCATAGCGTAGCTGAGAACACTCTCTATCGTAAATACCATTTTGTTTGCACAGCCCTACAGGGAGACAAGGGAGGAAAAAATAAAAAGTTGTAGTTGTTAACAGATTACAGCACTCACCTGTAAACAAAACATTTTCTAAAAGCCTCAGTCAGGTTGCAGAGTCATCATTGTTGAGAATTAGTGGGCCAACCGGGACGCTCTTTCTGAGTTGATCAGGCAAAATAACCTCACCGTAAGCATCTTGCATTTCCAAAATGTTGCCGCATCATTTTAATTAAATGCTGTTATTGCTGAAAGGGGGAAAAGGTCCGTGGTGTTTCTTTAAGGGAAAACACCACAGGGCCTAAGGAGGGGAGAGGAAAGATGCAGCTGGCACAGAATGGAAGAGGAAGCAGAAAAGAAGGCAGAATAGGGTGGAGAGCTGGGTGGATAGGAGGGTTGCCAACTCCAGACAGAGAAATTCCTGAGGATTTGGGGCAGAGCTCAGGTCAGGCAGAGTTTGGGGAGTGGAGGGAGTTCAGCAGGAGGAGATGTCATAGAGTTCACCGTCTAAAGAGGTCTTTTTCTCTAGGGGAACTGATCTTTGTCGTCTGCAGATCAGTTATAGTCTGGGGAGGACTCCAGGCCTCACCTGGAAGTTGGCAGCCCTCGTGGGTAGGTAACTTGGGCGGGGGTGGGGGGTGTCCAAGGAGGTTGGTGGGAAGAGTTGGCTGAAGAGGAGCTTGTAGGCAGTGGGCCGAGAAATCAGAATCTACATGTTGGGGGCCCATAAGGAACTGTAGGAGAGGGGAAGGAATGAACAGATAGAATAATCCACTCCCACCTCCAGGATACGATAAGCTGCTGTTTGCCTTTTTTAGTCCCTTAAGATCTTTGAGTGCAAAAAGCATGCTCTGACCTTATCAGGCCAGCTGGTTTGTGTTTGTGGGTCTTTTCTAATTTATCAATTAATAGGTTTGGATCTCATGGTAGAATTACTAGGTCCCCTTACCCTCCCAGCGAGAGGGGGGCACCCAGCACTCACTCGTAACAGAAGTGACATCATCGCACAGGCACGTTCGTGCTTCTTAGTGGCCGATCTGAGCCCCAAATTGGCCCGTTGCGAAGTGTGGGTGCACTCCCAGGGAAGCGCGATGTCACTCCTGGAATAGGATGGGAGTGACATCATCACACTGCCCTGGGAGCATGCCCTGGGGGCCTGTTCCTCCACCTCTCTCCCCCCTCACCAGCCAGGTGAGTGGTGGCAGAGGGTGGAGGATGGGAGCGGGGGATCCCCTGCCCCCACTGGGGACCTGGGATCCTTGACTGAATCCACACGTCCTCGGAGTGTCCCGGCGTTGCGATAAACGTTCTCTAAACACCCAGAAGTATAGCGTCTTTCTAGAGTGACTTCTGAATCACGCTAGAAAGATGCTATACTTCCGGGTGTTTAGTGAACATTTAGCGCAACGTCGGGACATGCCAAAGGCGTGTGGATTTGCCCCATATCTCATGGGTCTATCCTTCTGACAGCACTGGAAGTCTCCAAAGCAGGCGTCTCTTCTGCTAGCAGCAGAACGGCTGCCATTACAGGAACAGATCCACAGGATTTAGCCCCATATTTGGCTCCAAACCTAGTGATTTCCCCCAAGTATATGGAAACCCCAGCCTTACCGATGGGAAGGCCCATTTTTCTGTCTTTGTGATAGGCAATGAAAGTTGCTATTGGAAGGAAAAGGACGGAGCCCCAAGAGCACTCACAGGGGATACGAAATGTATCCCCCACCAATGCCCCCTGCTTCTTCTCCCCTTGCTCTCCCTCCTCCCTTGGGGTTAACTAGTAGGTTCAATCAGCTCCCCGCATTGACCAGCTGAGGGGAGGGGGGATCTGGAACTGAAAGCACAGAAGTTCAATACCCTCCCTCAGCCAGCTGGCAATATTACATGGGGTTCCCTAGCAATCTCCCCCCAAATGGTGACTGAGATCTTGCAACACAGTGTCAAGAGATCCGGGTCAGTATTTCTTTTTTGTGCAAATTGTGATGTACGTACATGTGCAGCCACTGCTTCAGTCCCGCCCCCCACCCCTCTACGTTTTTATTAAGTTTTAGATTTTGCTTTCCACTAATGGCCTACTTGGCTGTTTCCACTCTACTCACCTCCAATCGGAACACTGCGGAACGTTGTGAACAAAACCCTGAAGATAGCGTTTTCTCGCGCGAGTTTTGCACGACATCATGCAAAACTCACGTGAGAAAACGCTATCTTCCGGGTTTTGTTTGCAACGTTCCGCAGCATTCCGATTGCAGGTGAGTAGTGTAGAAACGGCCCTTGTGTGGAATTTTTGATCCACACATTAGGCGCTAAATAGGGAATTAGATATATTATCCAATGAGTGGCAAAATTCAGCAAGGAACAGAATTTTGCCAATTCTTAGCTTCAAGCTTCTAGTTCACTATTATGGAGATATATATTTCTGACGTGTCCTTACCGCTGTATTGAGATACTGCAGCTCACTCAGCTGTCCTGTGCAGTTCTTACTAAACTCTTCCTTGCAGCAGCTCACGGGAATGCTGTGGTTGCCGGTAGAATTGTACCAGGTGCTACCAATCCAATCCGTATAGTTGCTGATTCCACAGCATTGAAGCTTTAACGGGAGAAAAAAACAGAAGCAAAAAACAGAGGTCAAATCCCTGCCCCTCGAGAAATGAGGACATTACTTAAGCTCTTTAAAATACCAACCCTTTTAAAATAAATATTCCAATTGTCCATTCTCTCCTGAAAATTCGGTTCTCCAAAGCTGTTCCCTGCTCATGCATTCCCTTCCTACTCCCTTCCCGTGCACAACACACTTGATAGCTTCTGGAAACCTTCAAATGCCAATTTAATCAAATTGGATCTAGTTGCCTCACTACAAAACCGAGATTCTAAACCAGAAATCAACCACTGACTTGAAGTCAAAACTGACAATCGCTGTATTTTTATAGACTTTATTTTCATTAATTCATACCAAGCCCCAGCCTGATTTTACTTACAAAGATCGATTGGTGACACGCAAGCCAAAAACATGCAGCGGCTGAGATTGTGAGAAGTCTGTTCTTAAAGGGAGCATACAACATATACAAAAATGGCCCGTGAAACTGCTAAAACTTTTAAAACACGCAGAAAAGTCCAAGCCACAGACTGCTGCATGCAGACCTTGCTTTTACCGCAGTGTCTTGTACCTTTGTAATCCACTCTTGGCATCATTTAGGGTATGTCATGCCTTAGTTTTCTATTTGCATTATTTCCTAATTTCTTGTCATTAATTAATAGAAAACAAATCCTGGGAGAAAAATTGCAGCCACAACTGAGAGATAAAATGGCATATTCCTGTTTGCACAACTATTCTCCTACCTCCACTTGTAAATAGTCTATGGCATGTGACTCAGAGTTTTTCCCATCATACTTCTTGAAAATCTGTTGCAATGGTTCACGGAAATCACTTTTAACCTGTAATAAGAAAGAATGGATGTTTTGTGAATTGGTCTCCAAACTGAAAATCCTATTTATCAGCAAAGCTAAGCAGTTTTCTTGTGCTCTTTACTTTTAGAGTACATTTAGACTTCAGGAAAAATTATACCCAGTGTGGTATAGTGGTTAAAGTGACAGACTACAATCTAGGAGGCCCAGGTTCGAATCCTCACTCTGTCGTGGAAGCTTGCTGGGTGACCTTGGGCCAGTCAAACACACTCAGCCTAACCTGCCTCACAAGGTTGTTGTGAGACTAAATGAAAGACAGGATAATTACGTAAGTCACTTTGGGTCCATGTTGGGAAGAAAGGTGGTGTACAAATGAAATAAATAAAATTCTCAGGGTCACAGAACCAAGCCAGAGGAGCGTCAAGTGGGTCAGGAGGGAGGAGGGAAAAGGGCATGAAGTCACTCCCCAGTTCAGCAGATCTGGGCTTGTGGAAGATGGATGACCAGCAAATTCAATTCCTCATTCCTGTTCTCTCCAGCCCCTCTACCTGCATGATTGTTCCTCTGCACAGTTCTTGCTACCCCAGAAAAGATCTTCTCAGTGTTCAGAAAGGCCTGCCCAAATGGACATGTGGTGGTGGTGGAAAGTGCTGCCAAGTCATAGCTGACTTACGGCGACCCCTGCTGGGCTTTTAGAGACAAGAGACTAACAGAGGTGGTTTGTCATTGCCTGCCTCTGCAACCCTGGTCTCTGTTGGAGGTCTCCCATCCAATTACTAACCAAGGCCAACCTTGCTTAGTTTCCAAGACCTGATGAGATCGGACTTGCTTGGACTACCCAGGTCAGGGTGGTTTGGACATAGGACATAAAGAATTGTGAACAGTTTCTTTCTCTGGAGGCTGAAAACACTGTAAGAAGATGCACTTATACCTTAAAGGCAGGGCTGTCACTCGATTAAAGAAATTGTGATCAATTAATCATGAGTTTTAATTAAATATACATATTCAGGGCTTTTTTTCAGCTGGAACGCGGTGGAACGGAGTTCCGGCACCTCTTGAAAATGGTCACATGGCCAGTGGCCCCGCCCCTGATCTCCAGACAGAGGGGAGTTTAGATCGCCCTCTGTGCCATGGCGCGGAGGGCGATCTAAACTCCCTTCTGTCTGGAGATCAGGGAGCAGGGCCACCGGCCATGTGACCATTTTCACTGAGGGCTATTTAAACTTTAACCCCCCCCCGTTCCAGCTGATCCAAAGTGATGTCATTGAGCAGTCCTGGAAGCATGCGCGCACTTTGCGCGTCCACATGGGGTACCAGGGGCACCGCCTCCTGCCAGGAGTTTCCCCCTGTGCTGGCAACCCACTGAGTTCCACCACCTCTTTCCCTAGAAAAATGGCATATTGTGTCCTGCATTGCCGCAGCAAGATTCAAATCAAACCCCTCAGCAAAAGACCTGGGTGATGCTGGCAACAATCTCTGTGCTTTTTTGGCAAATTGGCACCCTTCTTCTCGGGCTGCACCAAGGAGCGTCTTGAGTGGCTCGGCTGCACAGCCAGCCCGGAATATGAACAACAGTTCCGAAGAACAAGAACGCCCTTCCTTTGTTTCAGGCAATGTGTGTATTTGTCACAGCGGGCACCCTCTCCGAAGAGGTATTCCCCCTTATATTTACAGAACCCCCCTAATTTACAAAGGGGCCTGTTACCAACAGACTTGCAAATACATACTTCACAAAAATAACACATTATTTTTAAACAACCCGCTGCTTGACTTCCAGTCAAAAGATGTAAGCTGTGAATTGAATTGACTAATTAATGGACTATTGCAGCCTTTCACATAAAAAGAACACACACTTAATACTCGGTTTCCATACAATACAGAATTTCTCCCAGCCCTTCCCCACCTAACAATCTTTGGAGATGAAGCGGCAAATTGATTCTTGTTACTAGAAATTACAGTTCTTCAATGACTATTTAATATTTCAAGAATAAGTTACAGATACAAAGGAGGGCAGATACTGGACTAGAACTGGGAATCTCATATTGAGGAGAAGTTCACCATAGCGAGCCACCCAGCATGCTCGAGTCCCACTAGAGACCATAGAGATGGAATTCCAAACTCTGCAATTCGCAAGCAGGCCATGGTCTCTGGGTTGGTCAGGGATAAGCACTCCAAACCTTCTGCTCTCGCCCAGCGTCTTGCCTGGTGCATTCAGATTCTGGCTCACAAACACATGTGAGCTCCGGGTTGGTTGTTTCCTGGCATGCCCCCTTGGAGCCCCCCAGTTGGGCTGATTCCACACGGCTTACTTGAAGCCAGGACGTTGCGGAACATGCTGGAAAAAAGGCGGAAGATTGCGTTTTCTCGCACGAGTTTTCAGACGGTAAGATGAATTCACAGTTATGAACCCGTTTTTAACACGAGTCCAGAGAAAGATATGACTATTTTCACCCACCTTTGCTCTGTAAACGAATCCCAGGGCAAACACAGACACTTCAGCAATGAAGATCAGCAAGATAATGAACAAGAACTGAAATAAGGAAAGAGGAGACAGTTCAGAAAACACAGACAAAAGAGCTTGCACCGTTCTGGACAAATACATGAAGAAAGGAGATGGAATTACGTTTCACAGAAAGTCCACCCAGACTCATTGGACTAGTCTCTTCCATTTACTCTGTGCATATCAATAGTCAAGTTGATCTGGGACCGGACTTTCACTCCTTCAAGCTGTGGCTTCTCCCAGGCCTCCTGCCTGGGTCACCCTAGGGTACACTAGCAATCCACTCCTCTTATGAAGGTAACTCTTTATCAAGGGTTCTGCATCTTCCTGGGATCTCTTGCCTGTGTCTGAACCAAGCTTCCACTAGCCAAAAGAAAGATTTATCTTTCTCTTGGAAAGCTTTCAGCAGTTAGTCTTCAGAGCTGTCAAACAGCTAAGTTCTTTGAACCACCTTTATCAGTACATTTATTTATACAGGGTTCAATATTACTTTGCAACTCTTTATCAAGCACACAGACACCTGTCTAGAGTTTATTTCACTTTATTGAAAGTACACCCTAGTTTTTTAATGAAGCAAGTAATTAAAATATAAATGGTTATTAATATAAATCCTATAAAAACAGAACACAAAAAGGCAATAAGAAATAAGTTTGCTAACATTTCCTAATTAATTCTAAGTTTAACATGATCAAAGTTTCTATGAAATGCATAGGTAAAGATAATCTCACCTAGATTTTCTCGAGATTTCTTCCATCAGATCTATCTGAATTCGCATTTTTTATACGTTATCATATACAAATATCTAAGATCTTTTTCATGTGATAGCACAAACAAACGATAATTGGTTTGATGCTTCGTTGAAGATTCATAATTTCTATTGTATAACCTTCCAGTTAGTAAAATATGACATTATATTCAAACTTGCAAAACAAAACTATAAATCTCTGAAAAATGTCAGAGTTAAGTTAAGAGATCACTATTGGTTGAATCTCTGATAAAGGAACATTAATCTAGATACAGTCCACTATTTTAATTAACTGTCAAAAGATTAAAGCACACCTGTTAGAATTACTTAACACTCAAAAAAACACACAGACGGTTCATGCAAAGTTTGAAAGTTCATCTAGAATACAAGTACATGGCCTAGTATTGCTCAGTATTGATTATTGCCATGTGCTTTTATCTATATTGGTGCAACATTCCTAAACTCTATTTACCTAATATTTGGACAACTTCTTATTCTCCCCCAAAGCTATGGATCACGTATGGGCAAAAGGCAAGGCTATGATAACCCTGGAAGCACTCTATTACTGACTCCTCGATTCCTATTAAAAGAACGTGGGGTGGGCCCAGGCAGGGCCAGATCAAGGGGGGGCAGGGGGGTAGTCTGCCCCCGGCGCCACCAGGAAGGGGGAGCCGGGAGCAGCTGCCAGCTGCCAGAGGGTGCAGGCAGCAGCGCTGGCAGCCTCGCAGCCCCCCCGTGCTTGCCGCGCACCCCCTGTAATGCAGGGCAGGCAAAAGGCAGTGTGGGGGGCTGGGGGGCAGCCCACGCCATTCGCCAGCCCCGCAGGACAGGGGGCAGCCGGCCGCCCCCTGTCCTGCGGGGCAGGCGAATGGTGCGGGCAGCCTTGCAGCCCCCCGCGCTGCTTTTGCCTGCTCTGCAAGACTGGGGGCAGCCAGCTTGCCGGGCCGCGGAACGGAGGCAGCGTGCGGGGCTGGGAAGCCACCCGTGCCATTCGTCTCCCCGCAGGCAAATGGCGCGGGTGGCCTCACAGCCCCCTGTCCTGCAGGGCAGGCGAAAGCAGCACGGGGGGGGGGGCTGTGAGGCCACCCGCGCCATTCACCTGCGGGGAGGCGAATGGCGCGGGCGGCTTCCCAGCCCCGTACGCTGCCTCCGTTCCGCCCTGTGTGATGACGTCACACAGTGCGGGGAGCGTGTGCACGCTATGCGCATGTGAGGTAGCCGGCCAAGGGTTGCCCCGGGCGCGGGCAACCCTAGATCCGGCGCTGGGCCCAGGCCATGAAGTACAGAGCGCTCACACAGCGTGTGTCCCTAAAGTGCCTGCTGGGCGATCAGTGGATGAGTGGGCAAATCCCTGGGAGTTTGCCCACTACAAGCGGGCACCCGGGAACCCTATACTGGACTCTTGCTCTTTTCTACTGCTAAGCTAAGTGTGTTATTTTCTCTCTCACACTCACACCACCCAGCAACTCCAAAACACCCATCACGTTCTCTCTTCAGTTGATTCTACTCTGCAACCCTCCTACTAGTTTATGGAGGCCTAGTTCTTTTTTTGCTTTAATACTGGTTCCAGCTAGCAACCAATGCCCAGGGATCAAGGAGCTTCTACTGGGGGGTTAGGAGAACCAGTGTGGTTAGAGTGCTGAACTAAGTTTGGGAGTGCCAGTTTCCAGCCTCCACACGTCACAAAGCTTGCCGGGTGACCTTGGGCCTGTCATTCTCTCTCAGCCTAACCTACCTGTATCCGCCTGGGCCAGTTCCACCAGAACTGTGTCTCATGAGCCTCTAGCTCCTCTTGTCCCCAGAAGCTCAACTGGGAAGGTGAGGGGAGTTCAGCACCTGGGTCCTCCCCCTTCTCGCTTGTCTGGGCATCCCTTTTACTCGCTTCAAGCCCTTCAATACAAGGCAGGTGAACCTTCTTCAGGCCGTTTCTGCGAGGTTTTAAACAGAGCATTCCAGCTCCTCTCCACATCTCCTCTCAGGTTCTTCTGGCCCATCTCCCATTGCCCCAGAAACCAGAGTGTTACATCAGTGACTGGATGCCGTGGCAACAGCCAGGCTCAAGTGGGCATGTTGTGGAGTAGGCCCTTCCTGCCAGACCCTCCCCTGTGGCCGGGTAAGGTGAGGGCCCTGGAGTCCACACAAGGTTGCGGTGAGGATAAAGAGGAGGAGTGGAGAATCACACACACACACACACACGCTGCCTTGAGTTCCTTGGAGCAAGGGCAAGATAAAAACATGCTAAATAGAATGATAAAAACCTGTTCCAAATCAGTACTTTTTACGGTGATGGCAGTAGGGCTTTTTTCAAGAAATACTAAAGGTAAAGGTAGTCCCCCTGTGCAAGCACCGAGTCATTACTGACCCATGGGGGGACGTCACATCACAATGTTTTCTTGGCAGACTTTTTATGGGGTGGTTTGCCATTTCCTTCCCCAGTCATCTACACTTTATCCCCGGGAAACTGGGTACTCATTTTACCGACCTCGGAAGGATGGAAGGCTGAGTCAACCTTGAGCTGGCTACCTGAACCCAGCTTCCGCCAGGATCGAACTCAGGTCATGAGCAGAGCTTGGACTGCAGTACTGCCGCTTACCACTCCACGCCACAGATACTAAAGATGTAAAAAAACAACCCTGTCACCCCTCCCCCACAAAAGACAGTCATTCCAAGACAATGCAGCTGCAAAAAAACACTTTCTTCTAACTCAGACTCTGTCTATATGTGATGCCTTGACACATGTTTGTCAAGTGCAGGGAGATGCAATGTTAGCCAGGAAGTGTAGTTTTAAAAGATAGAGCTGGCAGAGATTGTTCCACAGACGGTTTGTTAATTTCGTCTTCGCCTCCCAGAAGGCTCTGTGAGTTCATCTCTCTAGTCTAAAACTGTGTGGGATCGCAACCAGAAGGCAGCAAGGAATGGGCTGGAGCTGGCCTTCCAGAGCTGGGCTTGGACCTGGAGTGGTTATAATGTTCTGAAGTTTCCCTTCTGGCATGTCATGGCCCCTTCACACAGCTCCAGTGTATAGCAAAGCCTTTGCCCTGCCACCAGCTTTGTCTTTTAAAACTACTCTTCCCAGCTAACATTGCATCTCCTGACATGTGTTCTTCCCACGTCAGATGTCTCATGTAGAGAGACTAAGTCTCGCCTGGAAGATGGCCCCATACCTTGACAAGGCAGATCTGGCCACCTGGATCCATGCCACAGTAACATTGAGACTAGACTACTGTAATGCACTCTGCATTTAGTGCAGGATTCTGCAGCTCGGCTATGATAAGGAACTAGACGGAACCACACCATAACAGTTACTAGGCTCAATTTAAGTTATTGGCTATCACATACAAAGCCCTTCATGGCCTCAGTCCTTCATATCTGTAGGACTGCTTCTCCTCCTACGCTCTGCTATGACAACTCCATGCATTGGAGAAGGGTCTGCTTCATGTGCCGATCTGCCAATAGGCAAAATCAACAACTGTCCGTACACGTGCATTCTCTGTTGTGGCCCCCACTTTATGGAATGGCCTGCCTGATGGGGTTAGGAAAGCTCCCACTTTCTTGGCTTTTTGCAAACTCTGCAAAATTCGATGTATTGTCGAAGGCTTTCACGGCCAGAGAACGATGGTTGTTGTGGGTTTTCCGGGCTGTATTGCCGTGGTCTTGGCATTGTGGTTCCTGACGTTTCGCCAGCAGCTGTGGCTGGCATCTTCAGAGGTGTAGCACCAAAAGACAGAGATCTCTCAGTGTCACAGTGTGGAAAAGATGTAGGTCATTTGTATCTACTCAGGAGGGGTGGGGTTGAGCTGAGTCATCCTGTAAGAGTTTCCCAGGGTGTGGAATGCTAATGGCGAGAGGCTTCACTGTATCCTGAGGAGGTTCTTTTGCATATGGATTGGTACTTGATGTGCTAATCTTCTCTGCAGGGCTATTGTCGGGGATAGAATGTTTTGTTAGCCTGGTGTTTTTCAGAACTGGAAACCATGCTCTGTTCATTCTTAAGGTTTCTTCTTTCCTGTTGAAGTTTTGCTTATGCTTGTGAATTTCAATGGCTTCCCTGTGCAGTCTGACAAAGTAGTTGGAAGTGTTGTCCAGTATTTTGGTGTCCTGGAATAAGATACTGTGCCCTGTTTGCATTAGGCTATGTTCAGCCACTGCTGATTTTTCAGGTTGTCCAAGTCTGCAGTGTCTTTCATGTTCTTTTATTCTTGTCTGGATGCTACGCTTTGTGGTCCCGATGTGGTCCCGATGTCTTTTGGTGCTACACCTCTGAAGATGCCAGCCACAGCTGCTGGCGAAACGTCAGGAACTACAATGCCAAGACCACGGCAATACAGCCCGGAAAACCCACAACAACCATCTGCAAAATTCAATCATTCAAAAGGGCTTTACTACACAGATACAGCTGTACTGTAACAAAACGGTTCAGAAAGATATTTGAGGAAAGAGTAAGGGACTGTGGTCTATACTATAGCATATAATTCGTACCATCTATTGTTGTAAGTTGCTAGGAAAAGTGGAAGGCGGTAGGAAAAGAGGAAGACCTAAAACGAGATGCATTGACTCAATAACAGGTCCTCCAGTTTGCAAGATCTGAGAAAGTCTATTAATGATAGGAAGGTCTGGAGTCTTACGTTCATGGTGTCGCCTTGATGGCACATTACACATATTGTTGTAAGTAGGATCCTCTCATGTAATTTTTGCATTGTTTAACATGTCACTTACGTTTTGCTTCACTTTTGTTTCTGGTAGGTTCGAGATTCTTTAAGGTGCCCGTGGATTTCTGTTTTATTTTGCAACAAGAGACTAACACAGCTTATCCCCCTAGGACGACCCAAACCTACATTTAAAAAGGAAATTTCCGAGGCCAGATGCAATACTTACAACTCCTAAGCCAATCCGGGACTCGCGGAGGGTGGAACAGCATCCAATCAACCCGATAACGAACATCACTACAGCAACACAAATGATAATGACAGCTGGCAGGAGGACATATTGGTCCTTAAAGATGGGGTCGTAGGTCTTGTAGGTGTTGAGAACATAACTGCCGACATAAGCGAGTCCAGCTCCAGCAGCCTTTAAAACGTAAAACAAAGTACAACATGTTTGTTTAGTTTCAGGTGGGCAGCCATGTTGGTCTGCAGTCGAAGAACAAGATCGGGGTCCAATAGCATCTTAAAGATCAACTAGATTTCTAGGGTATGAGCTTTCGAGAGTCAAAGCTCTGATGAAGGGAGCTTTGACCCACAAAAGTGCCTATCTTGAAAATCTAGTAGATCTTTAAGGTGCTATTGGACCCAGATCTTGCTCCATGTTTGTTTAGAAAACATTCCTGTTACGGCTTTCTAAACTGAACTGACTCATTCTATTAGTTGTTTTCTTAAAATTAAAATTAAAAAAGACAGTCGACACCATGTGTAGTTTGAGCTTAAAAACAAAGAATTAACTTTACTAGGAAAACATAAGAAAGAATTACAGCATGAGAGAAATACTGACTTAGCTAACAGACCACATGTTCTCAGTTGATAGGCAGAGAGACAACTGCTGTTTTCAAACAGAAAAGAATGTTCAAGAATATGTAAATGACCAACATTTAAAACAGCCAATAAGCAGGTCAAATGCCCCCTCATTATATTACCTCTATAATAACTGAAATGTTGTTAACTAGTAATCTCCAACACAATCGAATGACAGTTCCAACTGGCACTTACTGAGCAACCCTCTCATTGTGAGCAGGATGGACTGTGACACAAACTATCTCCAAGTTTTATTTATTTATTTTCATTTATTGTCTGCCTTTCTCACCGGGGCTCAAGGCATATTACAAGTACAATGGAACTATTCAGTGCGCCGGTTACAAAATACAGTAACGTTTGAAGGATGACAAGGTTTGATTCTTAACAGCAAAGATTCCTAGAAAAAACAAAGCTATTCAGTCGATCAGCAAGAGAATTACAAAATACGATCATGACATTTGAGTCTAACAAGGTTTCCTAGAAAAACAACATAATGCAGTAGAGCTGGGATTGAAGGGCCATTTTCTCACACACCCATAAAATCGTGCGAAACTCACAGAACGAAACATCTTCCTAGCGCAATTTCCCGGCACGATCCCCTTTATCGGTGCAATGGCATCAGAAATCGCACCATTAAACAGAAGACGCTTCGTTCCATGAGTTTTGTGCTATCTTCTGAACACAGAACTCCCAGTGTACATCTGGTTTTGACAAAATCTGAGAATTCTGTAATGTAGAATTTGGTCAAATATTCCTTTTTCCCCCATATAAATTTTATTGAAAGTTTTTTAAAAAACAAATACATGTTTACCAAAAGATAAAGGGAAAAAAGAACCCAAAAGAAAGAAAAGATAAAGAAAAAAGAAAGAAATTAAAAAATGCACAGGAAAAAACTTCCAATTTTCTCTATGACAAATATCAGCATAATTACAGAATTCACACTTGTGCTCTTGTTATCTTGCTTGGTCAAATATTCCTGTCCCATCACCCCATCTCTTGCCAGGCCTGAGAGTATGAGCTGCCTACAACATACTTTGAAGAAAATTTGCTGTCAAATGGAATGTGCCTCACCAACTTCCAATATGTAGGACCAGGGCTTTTTTTCAGTGGGAACGCGGTGGAATGGAGTTCCGGTGCCTCTTGGAAATGGTCACATGGCCAGTGGCCCCGCCCCCTGATCTTCAGACAGAGGGGAGTTTAGATTGCCTTCCATGCCGCTCCAGCACAGAGGGCAATCTAAACTCCCCTCTGTCTGGAGATCAGGGGGCGGGGCCACTGACCATGTGACCATTTTTGCCAAGGGCGATTTAAACTTTAAAAAACTCCCTCCTTGTTCCAGCTGACCCAAAGTGACATCATTGTGCGGTCCTGAGTTCCACCACCTCTTTTCCCAGAAAAAAAGCCCTGTGTAGGACCATATGGATCCAAGATTACTCTGGTTGGACCTAAAAACAACAGTGGGCATTCTTGAACTCCAAGCATGGACCGGAAATGACTGAGAGGGTAGGTGGGATCCAACTCAAATCACTATCAGAAACGACATAGAGGAGGGCTGGCTTCCATCTATTTGGATTGGGGTGGGGGAGCTTCCCGAGAAGAAATTCTTTTGGAAAAGAGCTCCTGGCATATGAAGATCAGTGGAAGGGGCCAAAAAACGGAAGCCTGGGCTTGTCAATGTCATTATTTTGTTTATTATACTTCCCCTTGTGGTTAAAAAGCACCCAGGACTGCTTAAAATAAATACAAAAATCCATTTAATACAATACAATTCAATAAAAGCCAAACAGCAATTAAGAAGATATGCTGAGTTGAGCCTGAGCTTGACTAAAATTTCACAAGGCAGCAACGATACAGAAATCAACCCCTTCACACACAATCAAGCAATATGTCAAAGCCATACACCACTTCAAAATAAAACCCAGTCCCTCTTAAGGGGCTATCTTTGCCCCATAATTTGAGCACTGAACAAATCCTTTTGGAAACATCACTGGACTTCTTGCTAGGAAAATAGGGTGTGTGAAATTGTAAAGGTTTTTTTTAAAGCTAAAACCACAAAGGAAAATTATCTTAATGGAAGAGAGAGAGAAATATATGTTCCCAAAGGATTATTATAATCCTACAGCAATCTAGCAATTCCCATTTTTTAAAAAAAAACGCTCACCAGTGTAGAGGAGGGGAAATGGGCTGAGGCAATGAAAATTCTGGAAAAACAGCTGTGCAGATGCTCTGTTGCCGCTGTGAATGGGTCTGCATTCTCAGCACCATTAAGAGCTACACAGAGAATTGCTTCTATGCGAAAGCAGCTCAAGAAGTCAAATAAACATCTCTCAGTGGTCAAGCATCTAATGAAACCTGTAATATTGCTGCATCAATCTTCTGGCCATTGATATCGTTCTCTTATAATCTTTTAAAATGCATCTCAAGCATAAGAAGGAAATTAAATCAGAAGCATGGCAGAGCCGGCATTTCTTCATTTAGAAACCATGGCTGACCAACAAGCAACCACAGGGACTTTCCTTCTGTAAGATGCAATTTTCGTAAGAGTTTCTTGTGAAAAGCAGCAAGACTTTTCCACATGGTGACAGGCTTGCGGAGTTTCCCTGTGGCTGCCGAGACAGCACAGTGGCAATGGGGCTTCCACATGACAGGATTCCCCAGTAGGTTTTAAAAAAATAGCAATTGAATAGTGTTATATCAATATACAATATTTGCATCAAGGTCCCTGAATTATCAGCTTTTCACTTCATTTCTTGTTCAGCAATTAGCTATCTGTTGCATTCTGACTGTCAAATTCTAACCTGAGCTGTCAATAAAGATTGAAACCTCACTTTTCATTGGTGTGGGGCAGTCATTGGATGGGTCTTGAACAGAGATGGACTCAAACCGAAATACAAACTAAAGTTTGGCACGAATTGAGCCAGTTCGTGGTTTGCGAACCGACGGTTTATCAGAGCCCATTTCTGACGAACTGCCACGAATTTTTGGCTGGTTTGTTTGTTCGTTTTTCAGTTTGTCACTGCAGACAGCCTGGTGCTGATCAATCAGTTTCCTAGGCAATGGGGGATGGGATTTCTGCAGATCTTCTGCTGAAGTGACCTTCTGCCAACCCGGAAGTGACAATTTGCTGACCCAGAAGTGACATTTTCAAGAACCAGGCAAACCGGTTCACAACTGAGGGAGGTTTGTGAAAATTCATGGTTCGTGAAATGCAACGAACCATGAAAGGCATGGTTTTTCCCCCCACAGTTCATGCCCATCTCTAGTCCTGAACCTTATTTGCTAAAGAACAGCCCGGGTTTCCATCTCTGTGCACCACCAGGACAGGAACTCAAAGACAAAAATCTCAGGTGCTTCTCTAAACACCGAAGGGAGAAAGAGCAGCCACACTTGAAACAGCTGGACATGCTATACCTGCCAAAAATCACTTCTCTATACAAATTTTAAAGCAGTGATTCCTGGCCCTTTTGAACTCTCAGATAGCTGCTGCACTGTCCTCATTTCCCAGGTCCCTTCCACAAGCTGTCTCTTCAGCTCTGGCCTCTTTAAGCTTGCCTGCTGTGCCAGCCATTCCTCATTCCAGGTCACCGGTCATTAATTCATCCCTCCAGTACCACCTTTGCTGCTGGGTGACAAACCTAATCTTGTTTCTATTGACACAACTCCTGTGTCTCTGCAGGGCTTCAGAGGTAAAAAGAAACCTATGGCAGAGGTCACAACAGAGCTGGCAGCCTTTGCCATTTGCTCTGCCCACACCACAGAGCTCATCAGTTGTGCAATGCAACCACGATGCCAGCATGTTACGAGATTAAGAATGATTTCTTTGCTCTGAATTGCTACACAGAAAGAAGGAAGACAAAGTATATTGTTCTCTGAGAAGGAAGAAAGCATTGAGCTTTTGACCTCTCTATCAACCTCTTTAGGTCAAGGTGAGTAGCTGTGTTTGTCTGTAGCAGTAGAAAAGAACAAGAGTCCAGTAGCACCTATAAGACTCACAAAATTTGTGGTAGGGTACAAGCTTTCGTGAGTCACAGTCCACTTCTTCAGATACCAATAGATTAAGATGAGTAATCATGTTAGCCTGTCTGTAGAAGTAGAAAAGAGCAAGAGTCCAGTAGCACCTACAAGACTAACAAAATTTGTGGTAGGGTAGGAGCTTTCCTGAGTCACAGCTTACTTCTTCAGATACATTCAGATACAGCTCACTTCTCCAGATACATTCTAGCTATATCTGAAGAAGTGAGTTGTGACTCACGAAAGCTCATACCCTACTACAAATTTTGTTAGTCTTGTAGGTGCTACTGGACTCTTGCTCTTTTCTACAATCCCTTTAGGGTTTCAGCGTCAAGGGGAACAAGTGAATCTGCCTGACACAAAGTTGGGTACCACTTAGGGTTGCCAGCTCCAAGTTGGGCAATTCCTGGAGACCTGGAGAACGTGGGGTTTGGGGAGGGAAATGACCTTGGCATGGCATAATTCCATAGAGTCTACCCCCCAAAGTAGCCATTTTCTCCAGGTGAACTGATCTCTGTGGCCTGGAGACCAGTTGTAATTCCAGGAGATTTCCAGCCACTACCTGGAGGTTAACAAAAGAATTCAGGACCACCTAACGACACCCACTTCAAAAGTGAACACTCATATATTCAATACAATTATTCAATACAATTACAATTTGCCAGATTACATGCAATTCGTACAATATTCAAAATCCATTCACAATACAAAGTTATATTAATCCATACAGTCTTTGTGACAAGACCCAAAAGTGCTCAGTGCTGGTATAACAAATAGTCCATAACCACAGCTATATAGCTAAATACATGAATCCATAAACAGAATAACTCAGTCCAATGCAATTCAATGCAACAATATAGCTGGCCAGGAAGGCACTGTAGGTCATAAATCGTGTAGAATTATCCATCTGACGGGAAACCGGTGCAGAGTCCCGTTTCTGGAATCCCTTTCTCAAAGATGGTATATGTGCACTCCAACGTATCCTTCAGCCACTTTTGACTTGCACGTAAGCCCTCGGTAACATAACGGCCAGTGCTGAGTCGAGCGAAGGCTGTGGTTACGGACTATTTGTTATACCAGCACTGAGCACTTTGGGGTCTTGTCACAAAGACTGTATGGATTAATATAACGTTGCACTGTGAATGGATTTTGAATATTGTACGAATTGCATGTAATCTGGCAAATTGTAATTGTATTGAATATATGAGTGTTCACTTTTGAAGTGGGTGTCGTTAGATAGTCCTGAATTCTTTTGTTAACTTACTCTGTCAGGACTCTCCAGTTTCTACTACCTGGAGGCTGGCAACCCTAGTAACACTGCTAACTCTGGCTTGAGAAATCTGGGGAGATTTGGGGGCAATGCCAGGAAGGGTGGAGTTTTGGGAGGGGGGAGCTGAGTTCAGAGCTCACCCACCGAAGCTGCCATTTCCTCTTTAGTCTGAAGATCAGCTGAAATTCTGGCACAATTTCAGGCCCCACTTGCAAGTTGGTAAACCTAAAAGTCTGACTACTGGTCCCATCTCACTCACTGCTGTCAACTAGAGTTGCCAACTCTGGGATGGGAAATCCCTGGGTATTTGGGGGTGGAGCAGGGGAAGATGGGGTCTGAGGAAGACAGGGAGCTCAGCAGGGTATAATTCTGGATACATTTACTTGGAATTATTCGAGGGACACATTTCTTAGATATGCTCAAGGCAGTATAGACAGGGGCTTGGCTAGTCTCCTGTTTCTCTGCGCAGGGGCAGAGGCACACTTCAGTGCAGTGGTATGAGGGCTGCATCCCGAGCAAATAAGTAAAAGCAAAAAAGAACAGCAGGGTATAATTCTTTAGGGTTCACCCTCCAAAGCAGCCATTTTGTCTAGGGAAACTGATCGCTGCAGTCTGGAGCTCAGTTATAATTCTGGGAGATCTCTGGGCCCCACCTGGAAGCTGGCAACCCTAGTCTGCAATGTCTGGATTTGGTTCTCCAGGGCCTCAGGTGGAGAAGGGTCTTCTCCAACACCTGTTACCTGACATGCTTTCTAATGGGGAATTGGACCAGGGACCATCACATGCAATGCAGGTGTACTGCTGCTGTGGTAGTAGTGGAGAGTGCCCTCAAATCATAGCTGAATTATGGTGACCCCTGGTGGGGATTTTCATGTCAAGAGACTAACAAAGGTGGTTTGCCGTTGCCTGCCTCTGAAACTCTGGTCTCCATTAGAGATCTCCCATCCAATTACTAACCAAGGTCAACCCTGCTTAGCTTCTGAGATTTGATGAGATTGGGCTCATCTGAGCTATCCAGGTCAGATTGCCACTGTACCACAGTTGTTTCCACCAAAGCCCTGCTTGTAGGAGACAAACCACAACACCGCAGTATAACCTCAGGAAAGATGCTGTGACTACAGTGCTGTGCCCAGGAGTCATTTCATAGAAAAAGAGCTGGAGGAACTTATTAGCATAACTCATTAGCATATGTCACACCCTCTGACATCACCTATCCTGGCTGCTTTGGACCCAATCCTGGCCATTCAGGGCCGAAATTGGGCCCAAAATGGCAAAAGGGGGCTGAAAATGGCCAAAAAGAGGCCCAAAATGGTCAGGATTGGGCGGCGGCTGAACAGGAGAGTGATCCACCACCCATCAGAGGCCCGATCCGGGATGTTTCGGCCCCAATCCAGGACGACATGGGCCCAAAATGGCTGAAAGTCAGGTGGGCGGGGTCACCTGACATGTGACCTCTTTGGGGAACTGCCAGAACTGCGTTCCTGCACTTTCCCCCTCGAAATGATTCCTGGCTGTGCCACTCTGCCAGGTGCTTGCATTTGCAGTTCTAGTAATCTGTCCTAAATTAGCACAGTAGGGAGGAATAGCAAGCCAAAGTTTTAAAAAAAAAGACACACTTGAATACTCACATATAATATCTAAAAGACATGGCTGTAGAAGAAGTCAGCTTCATGGCAAATTGAAACAGGCATGAAACAGATTCATGTGAGGATGTAGGTCAGGACATTAATTTGTCATAGTTGAAGAGCTTAAATGCTTCCTCTTCTGCCCAGCTGTCTCAGAAATCCCAGCGCTCTCGCAAAAGAGCTTACTGGGCCTCATTCTTCTAACAAAGACCAAGATTGTAGGGTTGGTCCCTCCATTTCCTAACATTAATCTTTCCAAAAGATGCTTAGTGCACAAACACACCCATAAATCTTTCAGTGATGTGCCCCAGTGCTTTCATTAGTGGAAGTGAAACGGTTTAGTCTTCCTCCCACGTTTTGCATACGTTTACTTGGAATTTAAACACCACTGTTATCAGAGGGACACGTTTCTTAGCTATGCACAGGACAGTCTAGATGGGTGTGTGTGCGCGCATGCGCGCGTGCGTGCTGGTGGGAAGACTGCATAACCAGCAAATACGTAAAAGCGACTCTGCTGGGTGAGGCTCTAATCTGTTTAGAAGAGTGGTATATAAGCGTATATAAATTATTATTATTCAAATTACACGCAACACAGTCAATAATAAAGATCACATTATCATTGATTGGCTTTGCTGAGCTGATACATGTTTCAACCAGAGACCTAAGTATCAACCAGATATTGGCGTAATATGTACATTATTCCAAATAGCGCCATCTTTTGCAGTTCTGTAGGTGTTATGTCAGAAAGCTGCAGTTCTTTCATATAAATTGCAAAGTTTTTCAAGATGGTTCCAAGTGCCCCAATGACAATGGGGACTACTGTTGCATTCTTCTTCCATAGTCGGGTGGTTTCTATCGCCAGATCCCTATATTTAATCATTTGTTCTTGTTCTTTTTCTTCAACTCTGGCATCCCCAGGAATTGCAATGTCGATTATCCAGACTCTTCAATTTTCCACGACTGTTATGTCTGGTGTATTATAGTCAAGGTGCCAATCAGTTTGAATTCTGAAATCCCACAAGATCTTGACTTACTCGTTTTCTAACACCTTTTCCACCTGATGTTCTCATGAATTCTTTGATACTAGCAGACTATACTTTTTACTCAATGACCTGTGAATCAGCTTTGCATCATCATCATCATCATCATCATCATCAAAACCCCATACTGCAACAAGAAGAAAATTACAGAATGGTTGCACACTGGGAAATTGCATTGTACTTTTAAAGTTGCCTGCTGGATTGTGCTGCAAATCCACCAACTGGTTTTCTTCTGGTACTTTTGTCTTCCTCCAACCTGCAGAGGACTGCCAAGCATGTAGCACATATGGCTGCCAACCTCCAGGTGGCAGCTGGAGGTCTCCCAGAATTACAACTGATCTCCAGACATCACAGTTCAGTTCTGTTGCCCCTTGAACTTTCTACCCCTTTATCCCACAAACTTGAAACCCATTCCTATTGTTCCCGGGCAATATGATGAGTTCATAGAGGGGTCACATGGCAGCCCTACAACAGAGTCTTTCATGTCACATCCTAACAGATCCTTTTAACTGGAGGCACCAAGGATTGAACATCCGAAGCAGATGCTCTACCTCTGAGCCACAGCTCTGTCCCAGTAATCCTCTAGCCTACTTTTTGTTTGTACCTACATGATTTGGTATTATTGCAGAATGCGCATAGGTTTTCTCGCAGAATTATATGCACCGTTGCAAAATACGGACATGTTCTTGAAGGTAGGCTAAAGATTTCCCTGCCAATTGCACCTCTCTACTTGGCACACTAATATTGCTTATTTGGTGTGGGAACTGTATATCACAGCTTTTCTCGTGTGAAACTATTTGTGAAGATTAACCTTCTGAGATTTAAAGTTGTCCCAACCATAACGTACAATTCACATTCACATATCGGACATTATTTTAAAATTAAAATTCCAGCATAACCTTGGTGAGTAGTGTAACCAGACCCCCTGTAAATGGTTAGCTAATCTAGTTTGCCTATGCCTGGCAAAGAATGTTTTGAATAATACCATAGAGCACATAAAAAAATGGAACTCTAAGCATGTGAACTGCCAATCCTGCTCAGCTTGAATGTGTGCACGAAATAAGTCAGAAGCCAAAGTCATAACAATATCCAGTGCACAGCGTCTCTGTAGGTATGATTGCTTTGGAAGCCTAATAAATCTTTGAAACCATGGACAAGTATGTACAAATTCTCAGAATGCATGTCTAGACTGTACAATTGTTAATAAAAAAACAACATTCCTCAATTTTCTTGACTAGAACTGAAAAACAAGGTTGGGTCAAGGTCAAGGAAGATGCTTCTGAAATAAAATGGATGTTGTCACGTTTTAACACCCAGGGCCACATGGCCAGAGCTGAAGAAAAAGGCCTGGGATCCTTATAGCCCTTGATATTTTTAATACACACAGCCCATTCAGTATACCGTTTGGACTAAGAGCGGAACTACAAGTGAAAAAAGGCACAGGTTAGACACTTGTCAGCTTCCCTCAAGTTTTGATGGGAAATGTAGGCATCCTGGTCTTGCAGCTTGGCTCTCCGACTGCTGTCCAATGGACTTTTCAACTGTCACTTGTCCAACATTCCACCAAGCTGCCTACATTTCCCATCAAAACTTGAGGGAAGCTGTGACAAGTGTCCAACCTGTGCCTTTTATCACTTGTAGTTCCACTCTAAGACAGGAGAATCTGGAGTTCATATCTCATGCCTCCATTAGCAGTCACACACATACCACCTCCTCACACTGAAAAGATAGTTTATTGATGAAATATTATAAACCCCTTTGTCCGGGATCTGAGACTCAGCCCCTGGACTTACCAGGAGGAGGGGACGGGAGGCCGTTGGGGGACAGCCACCCAGCCACCCCAACAGGCACCCAGGACCAGAACAGACCAACAACTGAAGCGGGGAAGGAGGCATCCCAGCCACAAGAGGGCAGAGAAGCACCCAAGCCTCAGAGAGTCATGAGAGGCAGGTGGAAACCAGCTAGCCCCACCCTTCGGTGGGGGGCCGGGGGCCAGGCAGGGAGAGTGAGGAACCCCAGGGGGGAGTAGACCTGAGGGAGGAAGCGCAGGAAGCAAGGGCAGTCAGCTAGCAGCCTTACCAGTCAGGGAGGAGAGGCAGCCAAAGCAGCACAGAGCCACACCCCAGCCTGCAGGCTAGCTAGAAGGCAGTAGCCTGGTCCAGGTGAAACTGGGAGCAAAACAACCCCAGGTGGAGCTGCCTGAGGCACTCTACAGGAAAAGCGTGGCAGCCAGCCAAGAAGGCACAGGTGTGCCTGCCCCAAGCAGCCAGCTCAGTAGAGAAAGCTTGTCAACCAGCCAAGGAGGAACAGGTATGACTGCCCAGGGCAGCCTGCAGAGCAAACCCAGGTGCAGCTGTCTGAGTCAGCCAAGGGCATGGCTAGAGTGCAGGAGGGGGCATGGCTGACAGGTGGAGCAGGGAATTGGTGAAGGGATAAAAGGGAAGTCCACCCACAGGGTGTGGTGGGTTGTGTAGGAGTTTAGGAGAGAGACAGAGCAGCGGAGAGGAGGTGGCAGAAAGAAGAGGAAGAGTAAGTCCGGAGGAGGGAAGGGGCCAGCTGTCATGGAAGGGAGCCGGGATTCTGTCAGGTTGAGCGGGCCTGTGAGAGGACTGAGAGGGTGCGAGGGCGAGGTATACCCCCCTCCTTCCACAGAGCAGGAGCCCACATAATCCCTGAAGGTAACCCTGGTCCAAAGTCAGGCATGCTGGTGCCTCACCGGGCAATACCCAAGGCAGAACCTGACACCCTTCCTCGTATGCCTGGCTAAAGGCAGAGCAGATGCCAGCTGAGCAGAAGCGTGAAACATTACCAGAACATGAGTCAGAGGTGGTTGACTGACTGATGCCTCCTCCACGTCCTGGAGAGACACAGAGATAAAAGGTTTCCTAAGAAGATCCTTGTCTAATCTCATCAATGCCCTGCTATACTTCACCTTCATCCACCTATCCTAATCAAAGCTATTCAGCAAGCCTGGTAGCTTCCCCATCTGGTACTTACCAGGTCATCAAGTGATTTTTTCACCTATAGTCTATCCCAGAGAGTCACTTCAAACCTCTCCCAACTTACTGTTCTACCTCCAGACCAACCATTAAGTTATTGTTTTGGGGAACAAGACATCAGCTTGCCCCAGGGAACGTTTTGCCCTATAATTGGGCTCCTCAGCCAGTTTTTAAAGAGTAATCTGCCGGAAGGAATGCCGTTTCTGATTTCCACGGTTCAAAATACTTGCGGAAAGCAGAAACTCACTCATTTCTAGCAAAACCACTTGAGTAGCTGTGAGGAATTAATTCCATCGGACTACCATTCATCACATCTTCCAAATAGCAGCGTCTGTGTTATTAAGGGCTGAAGAACTACTGGCCCCGATGCATTTAAGGAAATAGAGACAGAGCAGTTAACTGCCTGGTTTTGAGGTTCAGCCTTCTTCAGATGTGCATTTTTTTGCATGGATGGGAGAAGCAGTATACCTTTAAAAACTACAAGTCATGCAGAAATCAACAGGGAAGCTCTTTTCATCACCACATCCTTCTATAAACTGTCTTGAGCCTCAGCGAGAAAGGGAAATGATAAACGAAGTAAAATAAAAAATAAATATCCCTTAACAACAACAACAACAACAACAACAACAACAACAAAATTTGATTTATATACTGCCCTTCAGGACAACTTTATGCCCACTCAGAGCAGTTTACAAAGTATGTCATTATTATCCCCACAACAATAATCACGCTGAGGGATGGGTGGGGCTGAGGGAGCTCTGAGAAGCTGTGACTGACCCAAGGTCACCCTGCTGGCTTCAAGCGGAGGAGTGGGGAATCAAACCCAGCTCTCCAGATTAGAGTCCCACGCTCTTAACCACTACACCAAATTGGCTCTTGTGGTTCCTTAAAGACTAACCGTATTTATTTCAGCATGATCTTTTGCAGGCTACGTTCATGCAATGGGCTATCTCCAGGCAGACACAGACATACACAGGGTTACAAAGGCGGGAAAGGTTGTAAACAGAAGGTTCAAAGGGCCAGGAAATTCGGGAAGGACAAGGTGAGATATAATTAGATGTAATCAAGAAAAGGACAGCACCAACTAGTTCTTAATCACATCTGGAATTTAGTTAATTACATCTTACCTTGTCCTTTCCACATTCATGGCCCTTTGACCTTTCAGCTTACAAAAAAAGAAAAGAGTTCTTTGTAACACTGTATACGTCTATCTACTTAGGGTAGATCCATTCAAAGCATCTGATGATGTAAATGCTAGCCCAGAGACGCTCATGGTAGAATGAAAACTGGATCGTCTTTAATTAGGGTTGCCAGCCTCCAGGTTGTGACGGGAGGGTTCCTGGAATTACAACTGATTTCCAGGCCTTAGAGATCAGTTTCCCTGGAGAAAATGGCTGCTTTGGAGGGTAGACGCTGTGGCATTATACCCCATTGAGGCCCCTCCCCAAACTCCACTCTTTCCAGGCTCCACCCCCAAAATCTCCAGGAATTTCCCAACCTGGACCTGGCAACCCTATCTTTAATAGGCTACAAGACTCCTGTTTTGTTTCGGCACAAACAGCTTGGCACAGCTACTCTTGTAGAAGTACAGCATTTTCTTGACTTAGCCCATTCGTTTTGAACCTGTTATGTAGCTAGAAATCCTCAGAGCTTCCTTTGTCAGGGGAAAAGAAAATCACCCATTAATGGTATCTTTCAACACTTAAAATGCAAAATTACTTAGGAGCAAGTCTCAGAGAAGCTTACTTCTGAGTAAACGTGCTTCGATTGTAGCCTCCACATCCATTTCCTACAGAGCAACTGGTGGGGTTGTTTAATATATTTTTTTTACCAGTCTCTGCCAGCAAAGATTATTTGCAAATGTTGGCAAGCAATAAGGGCTGCTAACATATGCCAAGCAAAAATTCACCAGCTTTCTGCCCTGCTTATCAGGCTGTTAAAGACACAGGCACCAGCAAGGCACCTTTCAGGTCAGAACACGGTGAGAGAACATCGGACTCCACACAGATCGGGCAGGATTGCTCCATAGTTCTTTCTGAAGTGCAACATTCATGAATGTTTTCAGGTAACTTGAAGAGAAGCAGGTGGGACTACCAGAAGTAAGGATCATATTTTGCTTCCTCTGGTAGGGTCAGTGGGTTGTTTTATCATCTGCTCCGTAACATTCGTTTCATTTGGGCCACTTTTAAAAATCAGACTGGTCATTTCAGAGCCCGAACTCTGCTCTGCTCACATCAGATGTTTCAGAGTTATGGACATTAAATATCTTCGTAGGGGTGGTAGAAAGTTCCATCAAGGCACAGATGACTTACAGCGATCTCTGCTGGAATTTTCAAGATCAAGGCTGATTCCGCACATGTTGGATAATGCACTTTCAATGCACTTTATCAATCGTTTGAGGTGGATTTTTTGTTCCGCACACAAAAGAATCCATTCCAAATGATCTATAAAGAGGATTGGAAGTGCATTATCCAACGTGTGCGGAATCAGCCCAGAGCTGATCAGAGGTGGTTCGCTACCGCCTGCCTCTACATAACAACCCTAGTCTTCCTTTGAGGTCTCCCATCCAATTACTAACCAAGGCAGACCCAGCTTAGCTTCCAAAGTCTGATGAGATCAATCTTGCCTGGGAATCCAGGTCAGGGCAAGTATCTGCATCGCTTACTCAAATATCTGGATGCGAGACAAAGCAGACAAATATCTGCTTTGCCTCCCAGTGATGGGCCATGGACTTGTTTTGGGATAGCTGTGTATCCTAAACACATGGAGGGCTCGATTTGGAACAGGGCCATGCCATGGAGGAAGAGAGGGCTTATGCCTTCTCCCATGCTATCTTCTTGACCCGAAACAGCCCTGGGAAGCTCTTGTTCGCTCCAACGGGAAAACTGACAAGATGTAGCTGATGGAGCAAACTGAGTCTTCAGGGAAACAGCTCAGAGGGACATTCCCAGAATATATTGATGATCTGACCTGGATAGGGTTGCCAGCTTCCAGGTAGAGGCTGGAGATCTCCTGGAATTACAACTGGTCTCCATGCCACAGAGATCAGTTCACTTGGAGAAAATGGCTACTTTTGGGGGTGGACTCTATGGAATTCTGCCATGCCAAGTTCCTTTCTCTCCCCAAACCCCACTTTCTCCAGGTTTCTCCAGGTTTCACCCCCCAGATCTCCAGGAATTTCCCTACTTGGAGCTGGTAACCCTAAGATGTACACAGGTAAAATGTAAAAGTAAGTTAATAACAACAACTGCGCTTATATAGTACTCTTGTAGACAGATTAGTGTCCCACTCGGAGAGGTGTGAACAGTGTTATTATTATCCCCCCAATACAACTGGGGAGCTGGGGCTGAGAGGAGCGGCTTACTCAGGGCCACCTGCAGAGTTCATGGCAGTAGTGGGAGTTGAACTAGCAGAGTGCTGATTTGCAGCCCAACCACTTAACCACCATGCTACAACAGCTCTCAGTTAGGAGTCCCATGTAAGAGGAGAATATTTTTTTAAAGTTCGTTTCTTCCCAGTCCTTCATCCAGAAATGCAAGATCAAACAAGGGCCTTTCTGATTGATTAAGTCTATTCCTCATCACCGATTAGGGTGACCAGATGCTAAGGAGGCCAGGTCCCCGGAAACTTTACTAGATATGACAAAATTTGAATTTCAACTTCTCCTGCAGGAATTCACTCTTCTACAAAACTCTTAGAGACAGAAGAGATTGTTACCACAGGTAATCCTAGATCCAAAACAATCTTGAAAGTTGCAGAAGTTGCTTGTCCACAAGCAAAGCTAAACATTTCCTTGCTCAGCCACAGGTACCTCAATTGTTAGTCGTACGTGTTCCAAACAAGATTAGAGGCAGTTTTTGTTAAGCTTTGCTATCTGGCTGCTGCAGGCAAGTGGCTACTTACAAGCCTGATTGAACGCAGAAATTTCCATTCATTACAAAACATTGCAGACCAACTTCCTCTTAGGGACGCATCTGTCTTGAGTTAAACCACATATTATTTCTTCCAAATCTATTGCAAAGAAGCGGGAATTCTTTTTTTTTTTAATCAACCTCCATTCAAGGGCAGTCATGAAACGTCATTCAACATCCTTGGGTGATGTAATTACTTCAAAAGTCCATTTCTGTTTTGGACAGAGTGGACTCTTTTGCAACAGTTCGTGTAACCACCACCCGAGAACAGGATATCCTGTCTTTACAGTGTCTATTATTTGCTTCACTTTCAAAAAGTGTGTTCACATTGGCCATTTCCACACACGTTGAATAATGCACTTTCTATGCACTTTAGCAATCCTTTGGAAGTGGATTTTTTGTTCTACACATGGGCTGCTTCCACACACGTTGGATAATCCACTTTCAATACTCTGTAGTGAACATTTGAAACTGATTTTCCATGTGTGGAACAAAAAATCCACTTCAAAAGGATTGCGAAAGTGCATTGAAAGTGCATTATTCAACGTGTGTGGAAATGGCCATGGAAAATCAGTTCCAAATGTTCACTAAAGAGTCTTGAAAGTGGATTATCCAATGTGTGTGGAAGCAGCCATTGTGGTTGCCTATTTTTCCCCCTAGCAGGGCTCCTGTGCCCTCCTCAGCTCTGTGGCAAGCAGAAACACAACTGCTCAAGGATTTTCCTAATCAGTGCATTTGCTTGATGGCGGCCTCCACTTACGAAAGTCACAAGAATCATACCAGAATAACAGATGAGCAACGTATTAGAAAACCTCTCACACATTATGTACAGGCAAGATCAATGATTTTTTTAAAAATAAAAAGAGTTGTCTGTTGTTCAAGACACAGAAATACAGCTAGTAAAAATAAAGTGACGTTTGCCAGATGAAGTTTCACCTGTCATGGAAATTAAAATGATGGGAAGAGCTTCCCCTGGCCTAGTTTTGTGTGCATCAAGTCACTGTTAAATTCATATGAGCAGGGCTTTTTTTCAGCTGGAACGCGGTGGAGCGGAGTTCTGGAACCTCTTAAAAATGGTCACATGGCTGGTGGCCCCGCCCCCTGATCTGCAGCGTGGAGGGCAATCTAAACTCCCCTCCGTCTGGAGATCAGGGGGCGGGGCCACCAGCCATGTGATCATTTTCTCTGCGGGCATCCCACTGAGTTCCCCCACCTCTTTCCCCAGAAAAAAAGCCCTGCATATGAGTGATCTTAGTTGCTAGAAAAGGTAGCAAGCCTAGCTAGAAAACTAAAGAGAGCGAAAGTTAAAACCCACCTGTTTTTACATTCAAATGGCATCCCCCAGCCCCATCTTTATAAAATCCCATTTGTCATGTGGAAACACTCTTAAGTTTAGCCTCCGTTTCCCCTACCATACAGGGGTTTCGGTGTGTGTTGCAGTCTCTGTGTCAAATTGGATCACAAGGTTGTCCAAATATGATTGCCAAAATGCAAGTGTCCTTAGTACCACACACACTGAATTTGGCCCCTTTCACAAAGCATAGCTCTAGGTCTAGATAATAGAAGTGGCTATACTTGGGTAGCTTCTTGAGGGTCGATTTGATCTTCTGCTCTCACACCAGAGTGGGAATTTGGGGCCATCTGCATGACGTCATCCCATCTCTGTTCTCCTTCCATGGTTCCCCTCTGCTTTGCTCCAATCTTTCCAAAAACCCTGGAGTCAAACAGTGTTTGCGCCCATGTGAATAAGAAGGTGCAGATCTTCCCACCCACGTCTGGCATCATTTTCTCTCCCCATCACTTCACGCCTGCTGAACTTTTTATTGGCTTTTGTTTAAATTTTGTGGTATTACCCATTTTTAAAAATTCAGCAAGAAGCCCTCCAAGTAGCAGGGGGAGGTGGGCATGAAGAGACGGAGAGGAAAGAATAGAGAAGCAAGCGGTACGTACGTTTTCTTGCCCTTTCGAGTGCCTGTGCAATTCACAGCAGCAATGAGTCCACAATGAATTTCTCTCAAATTTTTATTATTATTATTGGAAGCAGGCTTGGCTAAAAGGGGGGTCTCTGGGAATCCATTCATTGTCTCTAATACCATCATCAGCTATATCAGCTCTCTGGGAGAAATTCAAGCAATGGAAAAGCTTCCCTGGCCCACCAGAAATCCAGCCAGGGAACAGCTTCATGCCCTGAATTTCTGCCAGTCATCCTTCAAAACAACAAAGCCTTGCTGGGGAAACGAAGGTGGTAAGCAACATTGATTCAGAAATGCAGGAGGGACCAAAGAACTAAACAGGCTGAAATTCCTACAAAGAAACACTCGTGGAGCTGCCTCACATCAAGTTAGACCTTTGGCCCATCTATCCCAGTACTCCAGAAAGCAGCTGTCCCACACCTCAGGCAGAGGTCTCTCCGAGCCAAGATCTTTTTGCAAAGAACTGAATTCGAAACACGCATGCAAAGCACAAGCTGCAGCAAGCACAGAAAGCCCTCGATAAGACAGAATTAGCTCATCCCATCTCCAATCACCACCCCCAACAGAAAAGAGGCATAATGAAAACATTAGTGGATCGCGCAAGACAGATACGTGAGCCGCACTTTCTCAATGAGGAAATTAATCATCTAAACCACGCACTTCAGGCAAATGGCTACTCCAGAAATGAAATCCGAAGAGCAATCAAACCCAGGGTGAATCAAACAACCAAGGAAAAACAGTCTCCTACAGGAAAAGTGTTTTTGCCATATATCAAAGGAATTACTGATCAGATGGGAAAGCTTATGAAAAAGCATAACCTTCAAGCAGTATTCAGACCCACCCGAAAAATACAACAGATGCTACGATCAGCAAAAGACAGCAGAGACCCCCTCACCTCTGCAGGAGTATACCGTATACCCTGCAGCTGTGGACAAGTTTACATCGGGACCACAAAGCGTAGCATCCAGACAAGAATAAAAGAACATGAAAGACACTGCAGACTTGGACAACCTGAAAAATCAGCAGTGGCTGAACATAGCCTAACTCAAACAGGGCACAGTATCTTATTCCAGGACACCAAAATACTGGACAACACTTCCAACTACTTTGTCAGACTGCACAGGGAAGCCATTGAAATTCACAAGCATAAGCAAAACTTCAACAGGAAAGAAGAAACCTTAAGAATGAACAGAGCATGGTTTCCAGTTCTGAAAAACACCAGGCTAACAAAACATTCTATCCCCGACAATAGCCCTGCAGAGAAGATTAGCACATCAAGTACCAATCCATATGCAAAAGAACCTCCTCAGGATACAGTGAAGCCTCCCGCCATTAGCATTCCACACCCTGGGAAACTCTTACAGGATGACTCAGCTCAACCCCACCCCTCCTGAGTAGATACAAATGACCTACATCTTTTCCACACTGTGACACTGAGAGATCTCTGTCTTTTGGTGCTACACCTCTGAAGATGCCAGCCACAGCTGCTGGCGAAACGTCAGGAACTACAATGCCAAGACCATGGCAATACAGCCCGGAAAACCCACAACAACCATCAGAATTAGCTCGTTTCTTACCTTTTGACCTGCCCTTCTTCTAAAGAGCATGTCCACATTGTCCTCACAACAACCCTCTAGGGTAGACCAGTTCAGGTAAAAAAGTTAGTTCAGAAAGAGAGTCCAGTAGCATCTTACAACAAACAAGATTTCCAGAGCATAAGCTTTCGAAAGTCAAGCACTCTGGAAATCTTGTTGCTCTTCCTCTTCTGCTATAGAGCAACACAGCTACCCACCTGAAACTATCTTCATGGAAGGCTGGTTCACAGTCACAGAGAGTTTCGTGAGCAAAAAGAGCTTAAAACTGTGGGGTTCAATGGTCAGAATGCTGGATTTAAACAAGGGAGACGAGTTCAAATCTCTGTTCCATAACAAAGCTATGCTACGGTGACCTTGGATCAATTACATAATTTCAGCCCGACCTACCTAACCTGATCTATGGTACAGCCACATTTCAAATCCCATGTGCCACTCTTGTTACTGTATCTTGAAATGGATATCGCAGGGCAGACGAAAAGGGGAAACAAGACAATTAAAGGGCTGGAGAAGGGTTACAGAGAATGGGACGTTTCAGTTTAGAAAAAAGATGTCTAGGAAAGGACACGACAGACGTTTGGGAAACTAAGCATGGCATGCAGAAAATAGAACTTTTTTTCTTCTCTAGAAGTTGTGGGAGGGCACCCCAGGAAACTGACGGGCAATCAATTCAGCACAGCAAGAAGGAAATACTTTGCTCAACGAGTTAATGGGAGCTACTGTAGCACAGCAGCAAAGTGGTTGGTCTGCGAGTCAGCACTCTGCTGGTTCGAATCCCACTGCTGCCATGAGTTCAGCAGGTGGCCTTGGGTAAGGCCCTCCTCTCAGCACCAGCGGTACTGAGGGGATAATATAACACTGTCCTTGTTCACCGCTCTGAGTGGGACACTAATCTGTCTAGAAGAGGGGCATTTAAGTGCAGTTATTATTATAAACATAGTATTCACCACCAGTGGACACAGCGATGGCAACAAACATGGATGTCTTAAAAAGGGGATTAGACAGATCTGCGCAGAAGTCCATCAGTGGCTACTAGCCATGGTGATTAAATGGAACCTCCATGTTCAGAAGCAGTCAACCTCTAAATACCAGTGCTGGGGGAAGCAGCAGCAGGGGAGGATCTTAGGGCCAAGCTACAAGTGATGAATTGCACTTGCCTGGCAAGTGAACAGACTCGCGTGTATTCCTCCCTGTTCACTTGCCCTCCACTTGCCCTCCACTTGATCACTACGTAGAGTGCAAGTGGAGCACAAGTGAGCAGGGAGGAATACACGTGAGTTTGTTCACTTGCCAGGCAAGTGTCATTCGTCACTTGTAGCTTGGCCCTTAGTCTCTCTGCTCTGTTTCTTTGGCCCTCCAGGGCAACTGATTGGCTGCCATGTGAAATAAGATGCCGGACTCCCTGGACTACTGATCTGATCCATAAGATACCTTTTAGGGTTGTTGTGAGCCATGTAGGTTGCACTAAACTCCTTATGAGAACAGCAGAATAAAAAAAAACATTGTTATTGTAAACATTATTAGTACTACTAACTACAAACAACCCAAGACTTCAGGGGTTAAAGCTACAATTCTGCACCCGCTTCCTTGGAAGCTGGCGGAATCAGACAAAGCAAACTTCCAAGCGAACTTGCACAGACTCTGCTTGCTAACCCGCCACACTCTGTTAATCAGCATCAGTTGCTTTTTTTGTTATGGAGCTTTAAGAACAGCAAAGGGAAAAGATTTCTCCCATCCACTTACCCAAAAGATGAGGCTGATGGCCAGCAACACACTCTTCGAGGTGATCACTCCGCAGTCCATGTTTGGCTCCTGTGTACGGGAAGAAGGAAAGAAACAAACGCTCTGTTGGTGCCTGCAGAGCTCTGTAATTGCACCTCTGGATGGCTGGTGAGCGCACTCTCAATTCACCCGCATCTCTGGGGCTCTGAGCAAAGCATTACCAGTTATCACATGACACCCCCCTTACCCTCCCCCAGTCACATGCTCTTTTGTGTACAGTGCGAAACAACACTTTACTGTAGCCTGGATATTCTTCCTGCCCAATACTTAGCACTGAATGTGACTCACAGGGCTACCGTGAACCTTCTAAACTAGTGGCAGAAGGGGAGGGAAGACTTACCAAATGGTTACTAATAGCAAGCACTATAAAATGACTAAGATGGGTAGCCCTGTTAGAAAAGAGCAAGAGTCCTGTAGAACCTGTAAGACTAACAAAATTTGTGGTAGGGTATGAGCTTTTGTAAGTCACAGCTCACTTCATCAGATACGTGAAAGATCTGAAGAACTGAGCTGTGACTTATAGGGTTGCCAGGTCTGGGATGGGAAATTCCTGGAGATTTTGGGGGGTGGAGCCTGGAAAGGACGGGTTTGGGGAGGGGGGGCTCAGTGGGGCATAATGCTATAGAGTGCACCCTCCAAAGCAGCCATCTTCTGCAGAGGAATTGATCTTTGTTGTCTGGAGATCAGTTGTAATTCTGAGAGATCTCCAGCCGCCACTTGGAGGCTAGCAACCCTACATGAAAGCTCATACCTTATCACAAATTCTGTTAGCCTTATAGGTTCTAAGGGACTCTTGATTCTTTTATACTGCTATAAAATAACTGTTCTTCAAGAAAGTCAAAGTTCATTTGAAGGGAAATCAGCCTAGCCTACCTCACAGGGGTGTTGTAAGGATCAGATAGACTGAAGTTGGAGGAGAACCATACACACTGTCCCGAGCTACTTGGGAGAAGGGTAAATAAGTAAAGAAATGGCAGTTTTCTGCAGCTTTTCCATCCGGTCCTGTAGCTTTGCCTTAAGCTGCAGTCAAAGGCACAAGAACAGCCCAGGTTTTTCCTGATCAGTTGGCAACCCTCCTTCTAAAGTATGAAGATGCAAGGCAGATTATTACCTGATGTTTACTCAGGAGCAAGTCCCACTGTTTTCAGTGGATTTTACTCCCAAGTAAACATAGTAGCCTTTCCAGTGATTCTGACCCAATTTCAAACTAAACCGGAGTTTTAGAGTGCATTAAAAACTAAACAACCCCCACCCCCTTTATTCCAGCATAAGCTTTCATGAAAAGATTATACTGGAATAAAAATATTTCTATAACATGCCCCGGGAAAGTCCTGTTTATTTTGACAACAGATGAACACATCCAGCCTCCTAAAATTATTTGCTTTATTCCATAAGCAATGTGTTTTATATTCTGGGTAAAGGACTTTTAAAATCCATTTTTTACTCTTTATTACCGATTTGAAAATCGGTAATGAGAATGCTAGAAGCCTTTTGATCAATAATGAAACAGCATTCTAAATTTGGTAACTGTGTGCCTTGACTTTATTTTTCAAAAGCCATAAATATTTAACAGCATTCAAAATTAGGAATTTGGGGGGGGGGGGTGTTGTTTTATTATTTACTGAATGTTTTGCACGTGCTCACAATTAGGTTGCCAATTCTGAGCACGTGCAAAACTTGAGGAGGGGAATTTCCACTGTTCTCCAGACTACAGACGTTCGTTCCCCTAGAGAAAATCACAGATTTAGAGGGTGGACTGTATGGTATTATACCCCTCTGAGGTCCCTCTACCCCAAACCTTGCCCTCGCCAGGCTCCACCACCCAAATGTCCAGGAATTCCCCAATACAGAGTTGGCAGCCCTAACTCAAAATCAGCGAACTTGCTTAAACAGCCACCCATCCATCTCTGGTCTTGCTGTGCCGTTGTGGTGTTTCTGCTGTGGTCGGAAAGAGGACACAGCTGCATTTTGACACAGGCCCAAAACTTCTCTGTTTTGGAGGAAGACGGCTCTTTGCACAGAGTTCTGATTTAACAACCACCGATCTGGCACAGCCAGTTACATCAACGAGACTCTGCAGAGAATAAAAACATTTGGATAGATGGGTCTTCTTGAACTGATGCTCCCCAGAAAGAATGCAAATTAGGACAAGGTGAATGCTTTAAAAAAAATGACATCCGCAGTAACAGAAAGAAGAGTTCAGATTTCAAAGCATATACAGGATTAGAGATTCTCCAGTTTCACTTCAATGGGATTTTGCTCTCAGGGGTCTCCATATTTAAAGGCCATCCTGGCTTATTTCAGCACAGAAAACATTAGTGATTTCACTATTCCTTGGAAGTTTAATTAGTCCCTGAGCAAAACTGAAACGTTCAGTTTCCTCCTGACTGTGTCATGTTAGGCTCACAAGATTTCCCCCACGTCACACATTTTGCAGCGGCACGAACTATCCTGCCTCCAAATTCCAAAAGCACCCACAAGCTCAACGTGGTTTGGGACCCTGATATAGTCAGGCCTCCCTAGGCAGACATGAAGTTATGAAGAAAATGTTTTAAAAAGTTGTAAACACCAGGCAAAGGAAGCACAGGGTGTATGATGCAATTATGTAGTTTGAATGTAATTAAGAAAAGTACAGACTTCTGTGGGGAAAAAGGTAAGGGGGTAGTTTAATTCCAGGAACTAGCTATTCTAGCAACAGGAATTAGGGTTGCCAGCAGAGCTGGAGGAAAATAAATGTCCTGCCCCTTTAGGAGAGGCTTAATGTATGGAAATGGACCTCTGAAGCTTTTCATGGCAAATAACATCACCTAGTAAACAATACCCCAAGGAGTCTCTTAAAGGGACAAGACATTTTACTCCAGGCAGCTGGCAACCCTAAAGGAACTTGTAATATGGATCACGACCACCAACATTTACACTCATCACCGCTTCATTAGTCCCTTTACCAAAAATATTTGGAACAATATGGAGATTTCAGATCCCCTGAAAATAGCCATTTGTCTTGCATTTCTTAAAAGAACAGGTGCATTTTAAGCTGTTGCTAGTGCTCTGAAATACCATGCACTTCCTTTCTGAATTATTTTCAGTTTCCCTTATAGAGTTCTGAGTGAGTAGCCATGTGGGTCTGCAGTAGAACAGAGAACGTGGGCCCAGCGGCACCTCAGAGACCAACAAGACTTTCAGGATGTGAGCTTTTGAGGGCCAGAGCTCTCGTCTTCTTATATAGTTAAGTCTTTAGATGAATAAATACACACATGATCAAAGCACCATGTATCTTTCCTTTCGTGAATCACAGATTAGAAAGAGTCGGTATCAGTCTGAGAGAGAAACATCAGACCTACGGCCGTGTGTGAAAACCTTCCAGTGCGGCAGAGTGCTGAATAACGTCAGATTCAAGTCTCTGCTACTCCTTATGATGGTTATTGGCAGGGCTTTTTTTCTGGGAAAAGAGGTGATGGAACTCAGGACCACACAATGACGTCACTTTGGGTCAGCTGGAAGAAGGGAGGAGTTTTTTTTAAGTTTAAATCGCCCTCGGCCAAAATGGTCACATGGCCGGTGGCGCCACCCCCTGATCTCCAGACAGAAGAGAGTTTAGATTGCCCTCTGCACTGCTGCTGTGCGGAGGGCGATCTAAATTCCCCTCTGTCTGGAGATCAGGGGGCGGGGCCACCAGCCATGTGACCATTTTCAAGAGGTGCCGGAACTCTGTTCCATCACGTTTCCGCTGAAAAAAAGCCCTGGTAAAATGTAAGTTTTTAGTGTGTTGTTTTGCAGAGTGTAATCTGGCCTGAGCCTGCTAGTCGAGGAGGGTGGAACAGAAATAGAAAGTAAATAAATAAATAAATAAATAAATAAATAAATAAATGTATGTCCATTATGTAGTCTGCAAACGTATAAGTTTTTGCTGAGGCTGTACATTGACAGGAAAAATAAAATATATTTACTTTATTTATTTAGGATATTTCTATGATGCCTCTTCAGAGTCCTGCTCGACTCGGCAGCTTACTATTAAAATAATATAACAAATATAAAAACAATATAAAACAATAATTCAAATATATTGAAATATTATTTAATACTGAAATATTGAAAAAATATTATTTATTTAATAATTTGATAATTAATACATTAATCTATACAGCTAATAATTTAATATTCCATGCATTTAATATTTTTATATTTAACTTTTAAAATATTTTAAAGATCAATATTTTTTAAAGCCGTTGGATATAAAAGCATAAAAACTAACCATAAAACAGAAGCAGCGCATTTGAAAAGTTGATAAGATAAAACCCCTAATTAAAAGCCTTGATCAAACTATGTGTTTTGGCTTGGTGCCTAAAAGAAAGAAAAAGCAGGCACCCAAAGAGCTTCAAGAGTGACGGTGTTCCAGAGGGAGGGTGCCACCACAGAAAATGCCATCTGTATTCACCACCCACCTCGTTTCTGAAGGTGCGGGCACAGAGAGGGGCATGAGAGGCAGATTTTAATTGGTGGGCTGTATAGTACTGGAGGAGATGCTCCTTCTTTTACAGCAAGGGTCCTGCTTTCTGTCTCTGTAGAGTCTTGGTTTGTTCTCCACCTGAAGAAGAGTTCTGCGTGACTCAAAACCTTGCTTCCAGAATGCTGAATTTTTCATTCAACAAATAAAGGTCATTTATTCTGCATTTCTTGTGCTGCTACAACTATGAACGCATTCATGACCAAAGGAGGGAGGAGCTGGAACTTCTAGCACATTAACTTATCCCTTATAGCAAGATCTGGGTCCAATAGCACCTTAAAGACCAACTAGATTTCCTTGGAAATCTAGTTGGTCTTTAAGGTGCAACTGGACCCAGATCTTGCCCTTGGACAGTAGACCAACATGGCACCCACCTGAAGCTACCAGCCTTTATATGAAGTCTCACCACAAATCTCTCTCTCACTACAATTCCTTTTCTTTCCGGCTCAATCACAATATGTCAGAGCCTGCCTGGCGAACATAGCCTTCACTCCACTTTAACAGAGAATCAAAAGACGTGTTCTTCGGCTTCAGGCAAGAGCTGTACTGTGTGGGTGCTCAAGCACATTTTTCTTAGGGGCAAACAGAAGTAAATTTTCAGCATGAATGTCAGAGTTCTACTCACATAGGAAATGGCCTCTTAGCTTATCCCATATATTTGGGCCTGAAGCTGTTCCACTCATCATCTAGACCAAAGCTGGCAGATCTGCTGTTCAAAAACCAAAGAATCTTGTAGCACTTTAGCAACACAGATTCATCACGGCACAAGCTTTTGCAGAAAAAAACACACATCTCCTCCTCCAAAGCAACAACCACCAAATAGAACAAGGAGCAAATCCAAAGCGAGTCTATGCAGAAGCATATCCCATTTTATTCCACGCAGTTTACTCCTGGGAAAGAGTATTTTGAACTGCATCCATAGCCTGTGCCCAACTGGCTGCTGTTTCTCTTCCTGGTCTTGTCAGAACCAGTGGCGTAGTGTGGGTTCCAGGCACCCGGGGCAACTCCTGGCCGGTGGCGCTTCTCTCACCACGCATGTGCATGCGCGTGCGCATCGCATGTACTCCCAGGACTGTGCAGTGACATACTTCTGGGAAGTGATGTCACTGTGCAGTCCTGGGAGCGCCTGCTGTTCCTGCCCCCTAGGAGCGCTCCCACGATTCGGGCCCCTCACCTCCCCGCCTGTTACCTGGCAGTGTGCTCCCAGCCAGCAGCCGCTGCAGGAACCGGAGGGCCAGCTCGGCACCCAGCGAGCCGGCTGCCCCCTTCAGCACAGCAGTTGGCCAGGGTGGTGCAGGCGGCTTCCCAGCCTTCCCATGTGTGTAGTGCTCACACTGCTGCTGCTGCCAGCTCTGTGCACTCTCAGCCAGCAGCTGCATCCGCTGCTCTCTGTTTGGTGGTCCACGGGGCAAGCAACCCCCCCGTCCCCTCTAAATACATCATCGTGCAGGCCACATGCTGCCCCCAGCAGCACTCCACGCTCTGCAGGGGGCCAAATTGGGCCCGATTTGGCCTGAATCGGGCCACTGCAGAGCGCAGGAGCGCTGACAGGGTGGCACAAGGGGCGTTGGAGTGCTCCTGCACTCTGCAACAGCCTGATTCAGGAGGTATGTTCTTCTGCCTTTTCCCCGCCAGCCAGGTAAGCGGGGGTGAGAGGTGGAGGGTGGGAGCGGGGGATCCCCTGTCCCCAGTGGGGGACTGGCAACCCTAGCCCTGATTGGCTCTGGAGTTACCGAGTGATGATTGAGACCTAAGAAAAGATGTCTTCTATCTGAAGAAGTGAGCCGTGACTCACGAAAGCTCATGCCCAACCACAAATTGGTGCTACTGGACTCTTGCTCTTTTCTACCACCTCACTCTGTTCCCTTCACCATTCTTTTTCTTTCTGAGGGACAGTTACGCAAGTATGCCAGAGAGAAGCTGAAAGCGTAGCATGTCTCTGTGCCAGACCAGCCAGGCATGGATGAGGGCTCACATGCTAATGGGTGAGACAAGCAACAAACGGAGGCCAGTGAGTGATCGGTATCTAAGCTTGTGTTTTAGTTAAGCAGAATTTTATGTAGCAATAGTAAGGTTTTCTTGTTTTATGTCTGTTGACTTTGAGTGCTTTATGCTTTTCCGCAACACTCCTTAAACTAATAAACTACAGTTTATTCAGGGGTCATTTCGGAGAAAAAGAGCTGGAGGAGTTTATTAGCATAACTCATTAGCATATGCCACACCCCTTGCCATCACCGGAAGTGTGTCATTAGTATAACTGCTTTGCATATGCCACACCCCCTTACATCACTTATCCTGGCTGTTTTGGACCCAATCCTGGCCATTCAGGGCCGAAATTGGGCCCAAAATGGCAAAAAGGGGCTGAAAATGGCCAAAAAGGGGCCCAAAATGGTCAGGATTGGGCCGCTGCTGAGTGGGAGATTGATCCACCACCCATTAGAGGCCTGATCCTGGCCATTTGAGTACCAATCCTGGCTGTTTTAGGCCCGATCCTGGCCATTTTGGGCCCAATCCAGGCCAAAACGGGCCCAAAATGACCAAAAATCAGGTGGGCGGGGCCACCTAACATGTGACCTCTTTAGAGAACTACCGGAACTGCGTTCCTGCACGTTCCCCCTTAAAATGAGCCCTGAGTTTATTCAATCTAAATTTGGAATCCATGACTTGGATGCGGTTACATCCCAGAACAAACCTGGAGATGGGATATCCAAGGCCTTGGGGAAGGTAAAGCTTTCAGTATTACAAAACAGATAGTAGTGCGGCCTGCCTGATTGCTGGAGTGGCTGTTATACATGTCCAGAATTAAGGGGTTTGGGACGACTATCTATATAGTGGCTAATCGTACCTGCCTGGGCAGGAGTTACCTTTCGGTCTGGTCGGTCCCCAGGCTTTGGCGTTAGGCAAAAGGTTAGGGAACTGCAGGGAGATTAGCAACACCAGCTGAAGAAGCTGTCCCTGTAAATGCATTTGTGCAGGGCTTTTTTTCAGCGGGAATGTGGTGGAACGGGGTTCCGGAACCTCTTGAAAATGGTCACATGGCTGGTGGCCCCGCCCCCTAATCTCCAGGCAGAGGGGAGTTTAGATTACCCTCTGTCTAGAGATCAGGGGGCGGGGCCACCAGCCATGTGACCATTTTCCCAGAGGGCAACCCATTGATTTCCACCACCTCTTTACCCAGAAAAAGTCCTGCATTTGTGTCATATTTCCTTCTTGGTGTGAGCAGCCAGGAAAGCTATTCTGGATTTCTGGGAACTGTTGGTGCCAAGGTTCAGGGAGAGAAAAGAAGAAGCAAAAATAGGCAAGGAAAAGAGGAGGAAAAAGTACATCCACCCCTGTCTTTTTTTCTACGGTTTTGTCAGTTAACGCTGCCAACTATTAATTCAACAGTATAAAAACAAACAAGAAGGCTTTTAGCGATGATTGCCACTTGCAGTCTTTGATTGTTTGCAAGCTGGAAGTCTATCTCATTCATTTATACCCTGCTTTTCTTCCCAGTTGTGATCCAAAGCAGCTTCCATCATTCTCCTCTCTTCTATTTTATCCTCACAACAGCCCTGGGAGGTAGCTCAGGCTGTGAATGTGTGAGTGGTCCCAATTCACCCAGCAAGTTTTTATGGCACAGTGAGGATTTGAACTTGGGTCTCCCAGATCCTAGTGGGAGACTCTAACCACTACACCACGCTGGCTCTCATACACCAGCGTAGTACACACAATAAATAACGCAATCGATCTTGATAGCAAAAATAAAGATCAACAAAATAAAAAAAGTAGAACCCTTGCAATAAACAGCACAGTATGAGGTGGTGGGAAAGAAAACTCCTTACACACTTCCATAGGCACTTCACTACAACTCTATTCCCTTTCAAAACTACCATCCTGCACAATTTGAGGGGTGCCTGAAACCACTTGTTGGAAAGACGATGGATATTTTGCTCCTGTCTGAAAACCAAAGAAACAGCACAGCTTAAGCAGAAGAAAACGCACCATTGTAATATGGCACCGGGCCTGGTTTTCATCCGTTGCACGTTATATGTGATTCCAAATCCTATCCAACCAGTGTTACAGCTAGTTCAGAGGTTATCATCAGAAAAGGAAAACAAATTGCATGGTTTACCTTTTAATTAGAAAAATTGCAAAATCCTTTTTTCAAGCCACTGAAACAATTTCTGGATTTGAGTCCAGTAGCACCTCAGAGACCAACGAGATTTTGAGGGTATAAGCTTTTGAGAGTTAAAACTAGACATGGGCACGAACCAAAAAAATTTAACAAATCTGTGGTTCGTGGTTCGGTGCCAGTGACGATCCCGAAGCCGCGAACCGCAACGGACATTTCCCGTTGCCGAACTGGTTGCAATAGGGATCTTGGAGTTATACCGTCTCCAATCCGAGGCCCCCAGGAAACTCCCACAAAAATCCAAGCTCAATTATACTCTCTGTCTCTCTTCAAAGGCTAGCAAGTAGCAAGCAACAGCTCTCACACTCCACTGCTCGCTGAAAGTGAAAGCCAGCCTAGGAGCACAGTGCTTTTTATAAGCTGAGGTCCCATTGAGCAACGCAGGAGGTATGTGTTTGGCCGTCAGAGCTGCCTATCAGGGTTTGCAGGGATGAGATTGGAGTGCCCGAGGCTACAGAACACCCCCTCCCCTCTCCCTCCCCCGGGTGTCTTCTCCCAACTTGTAACCACTTTGCAGCTCCATGGTTGGAAGGAAGACCTGCCGATCAAGTTAAGCTGGGCTTCGATTCGGGTTTCCAGGGCGACAGAAGGAGCGTAGACAGAGTTCAGGCATTCCCCTCCCCCGGCTCCGTTTCCAGGAGAATTCTGTCTGGCTTCACGAACTGTGGCCAAATGCACCGAACCAGGCTTCTTCCGAACGCTGGTTCATTTGCCGTGGACAATCATGAACTGCCAGATCACGATCGTGCAATCGCCAATTTCGTGGGTTTTTTAAGTTCGTAATGCAGTTCGTGCCCATGTCTAGTTAAAACTCCCTTCTTTGGTAACTGCTGTGATCCCGCGGCCCCTCCCTCTCCAAATGTTAATTTATGCACAGAAAAACCAAGGAAAAATATTTCAACACATAACATCAGCCCCAGATTTGAATTTTCCATAACCCCTCCTCTGAAACAAACATTGGAGTAAAATAAAAAAGAGTCTAGTAGCACCTTTAAGACTAACCAATTTTATTGTAGCATAAGCTTTCGAGAATCACAGTTCTCTTCATCAGATGCATGAAGGGCAAGAAGAAACTGGTCAGATATATAGGTGGAGAGGGGAGGGCGGAGTAGATGCAAACAGTAGCTTCTGATATGGAGATCAGTTTGCTTCTGTTGAGGAAATTAGTTACCTCTGATAATGAGATAACCATTCATAGTCCCTATTCAGTCCCAGCTTGACAGAGTCAAATTTACATATGAATTCCAATTCAGCAGCTTGCCATTGGATTTTGTTTTTGAAAGGTTTCTGTTGAACTACAGTGACCTTTAAGTCTTTGATGGAATGTCCTGGTAGATTGAAGTGTTCTCCCACTGGTTTCTGGACGTTTCCATTTCTAACGTCAGATTTGTGTCCATTTATTCTTTTGCGTAGAGGTTGGCTGGTTTGTCCAATGTACAGAGCAGAAGGACATTGTTGGCACATGAGGGCATATATCAGATTGGAGGATGAGCAGCTGTAAGAGCCAGAGACAGTGTAGTTGATGCCATTGGGTCCTGTAATTGTATTCCCTGGGTAGATATAGGGGCAGAGCTGGCATCTGGGTCTGTTGCAGGGCCTGGTACCTGTGATGGTGACTCTGCTGGCCGATTCATGGTTGTGAGTGAGAAGTCGTTTAAGGTTGGGGGGCTGTCTGTAGGCAAGGAAAGGTGTTGCAATAATGCTGTGCAAGTACAGAACTGTAATGTTACCAGACAGCCACTAGGTGTCAGTAATGATTCACACAATAAAAAAGGAACCAGCTTTACCTTGTACTAAATTTTTAAAAGGACAGCATAAAATGCCCTGCCTTCCCCAAACGCAGGGAATTGCTAATATTTTAAAATTATCTGCAAATATTTTAAAATTATTAGCAGGATGAAGTTGAAAAGGCTGTATTATAAATGTTTCTCAGTAGGAAATGCACCTAAATGTTGACCGGCAGGAAACAATTTTCAACTCTTCTTCAATTTTATATACTTCTGTCATAATCTGCTGGGGAAATCATCTGCTACGCTTTCTTTCCTCTAATTGTGATATTGGTCATTAATAAATAGAATTTAGATTATAAATGGTTTTTTTGGTTGGGGGCCTTTGGTTATAAATCATAGTAGATTCCATTACTCGGCTAAAGAAGTGTGTTGCCTGACGGGAAACGCAAAAATCAGAAATTTCTTCTTTTTATATATATATATATATATATGAAAGCAGGGTTGTTAAGAGCAATTTTTAAAATTCCTCTTTTCCCATTTCTCCCTGAAATCTACCAGGGCCGTTTCCAGATGGCTTACCTGCCTCCGGAACGTCGTGCCATCTTGCGGGGAAAACGCGAAATATCATGTTTTCTCGCATGAGTTTTGCGCGACGTCGCGCAAAACTCACGTGAGAAAACGTGATATTTCGCATTTTCCCCGCAAGATGGCGCGACGTTCCGGAGGCAGGTAAGCCGTCTGGAAACGGCCCAATTCATTTCTTTTCCTCTTTAGGTATAAAGCTGTCAGTTTCCATCAATTCCTTTTTGATCAAGAGAAATATGAAGAGAGAAGGGGCAGGAAAGGAGAGTGTGCAAAATTTCAGAATTTCACTCTGTACATGCTCAGAGGCAGACAATGTCTTCTAACGCCTCCCTTCATTATTGCTAGAGCACCATCCTGTGGTATGTAATATAAAACAACTACAATGACTGAAGTTACAAAGGATTCCTGAGAAATCAAAGAGAAAGGAAGAAAAAAGACTCTTAAAAAGAGAATAAAAGCAATAATGGTTGTATTGAAAAAAAGCAAATTTTGGAAAAAGAAATTCCCCTCCCCATAGCAACGCTAGTTGCAAACGACAACCAAAAGGTTTTTTGAACCGCAGCTGAATTTGCTTGGGTAACCACTATCCAAAACTTAAGTATGATCGTAACATTTACTGTCAATAATCTGTCTATACTTATGTACATGTCTTTAGCTGCATTCTGAAGAAGGGAGCTCTGACTTTTGGAAGCTTATAACCTTAAAAATCTTGCTGCTCTCTAAGGTGCTACTGGACTCAAATCCTACTGCTGACCAACACAGCTACGTACCTGAAACTAACCTAAGGACGCTTTACTGGGAGTAAGCCCCATTGAATAATAAAATGGAACTCACGTCTAACCAGACCTCCTAGGCTTAGAATTTCTCCCTTTGCCTCGCAGCAGGTTTTTTTTTTTTTGGAACAAGTTTGAAACAATTCCAGTTGTTGCTAACTTTGTCCTCGTTTATTTGAAAGTTACCCCACTGAAAGTTCACAGCCAAGAGAAGAAGCGAGTTCCATCCCTACCAAGCAGTTGCAATCCTGGGAGATCTCCAGGCACCACCTGAAGGTTGGGAACCCAAACTGAGACACGCCATTTAAAACCAGATTTGAGCATCCAAATCACCCGAGCCCGTTGGTGTTAAGATTATCCAAGCAAACAGTTTATTTTATTATTATTATTATTAATTAATTAATTAATTAATTTATTTATTTATTATTTTCGACACCCGCCCCGCCACCTACTCGTTTCCCCCTCTGGCGCTGAAACACCTTCAACCCATTCATTCATTCCCTTTCCGCGCTGTCCTATTCCAGCGAAAACGCATGCGCAGCCGGAGCGTGGGAACTTCGAGGGACGCTCCGCCCCTTTGCCTGCGTGGTGACGTCATCCCGCAGACCACCCGGTTGCCACGGCGACGGGCCGCGCGTCCCGAAAGGAGAGGAGGCCGCGGCGGCTGCTGCTGCTCCAGGGAGGAAGGCGAGAAGATGCAGAGCGAATGGAGCCGCCGCCTGAGGCGGGAGGTGACCGGCCCGAAGCCGCAGTCCATCGCCATCGTGAGTCAGCCTTTGCAGGGCATCGGGCCATTGCCTGGAAATAGGGTTGCCAACTCCAGGTCGGGACATCCCTGCGGGGAGGGGGGAGAGGAGGGACCTCAGTGGGGTATAATTATTATTTATTTTATATTTATTTTATTTTATAATGAAATTATTATTATTTAGTTTATAATTGTTATTTATTCGTATTTACTTTTCTTGTATCTTGCCTGAGGGCGAGGCTTGGGGAGAGGAGGGACCTCAGTGGGGTATAATTATTTATTTTATTTTATAATTATTATTCATTTTATAATTATTTTGTTTTATTATAATAATAATAATTATTATTATTTACAATTGTTATTTATTTCTATTTACTTTTCTTATATCTCGCCTTTCTCCCCAACAGGGGCAAAAAGCGGCTTGCATAGTTTTCTTCTCCATTTTATCCTCACAACAACCCTGTGAGGTAGTAGGTCCGACTGAGAGAGTGTGATTGGCCCCAGGTCACCCAGTGAGCTTATAATGCCCCAGAGTCCACCCTCCAAAGCAGGCATTCCCTCCTGGGGAACTGAGCCCTGTGGCCTGGAGATCAGTTGCAACTGTGGGACATCTCCAGGCCCTGCCTGGAGGTTGGCAACCCTATCTGGAAAGCAACTCGTCTTCAAGAGGTATTAATGAACTTAAGAGCCCTCCAGAGGATCTTGGGTGTTTGCCTAGTTCAGCATGCTATTCCCAACAGTGACCAGCTTACAGGAAGGCCACACAGCTTTTAAAGGGGACAGCCTCCCCCCTCGATTCCCCTCAGAGCTATATGGAGCCTGGCTTCTGGAAATGGAGATTGCACCCTTGCTTCCCCTGGGTTAATAACTGTTAGGAAATGGTGCTTTTTATCAGAAAGGAGAGACAATGCTGAATAGGGGTTAGAGCACTCCATTGCAATCCAGGAGACTTGGGTTCCAATCCCTACTCAGCCATAAGGCTTACTGAGTGATCTCAGGCTCTCTACTTTCTGTTAGCCTCACCTACCTTACAGGGTTGTTATGGGCATAACATGGGGATGGAGAGCCACATGTACCACCCTGAGCAACTTGGAGTGGGATAAAAAGGTGCAGGGTGGGTAGAGAGAGACCTGTTTGTTTTTGGGCGCATGGCATTGTACTGATCTTGCAGCCTGGATGCACTCTGTTTGTATCACAAATGCCACCATTGGTGCATGTGGGTGGCTCCTTATAGTTGTCATGTCTGTGCCAGCCACGACTTTGGTGTGGCATCCTCACTTGAGGTCCAGCTTGGGGATTGTTTTTGTTAAGAGACAGGATAGACATTTGAAAATGAATATGCGTGGATGAGGGCATGTATATGCTGTTCTGGAAAAAAAAATCTACGTCAGGATAATTCAGCTCCTGCACCCACAAATGTGAATTCTGCAACCTCCTTGAATTATTCAGAATAAGAACTTTTGCATGATCTGTTTTTGCATAAGGTTCATTGTTTCCACGTGGGCAAGGAGCCTTTCTAGGCTCTGAAATTCTATAATCTGACTGGACATGTATCTGTATTAAATTTTTATCCTGCCTTTTCTCCATGGAGATTGAGGATAGTTACTTCCATTTTACCCATGAACCCTTTTCAGGCCGGGCATTGGCTGTGGGCTTGTAAGTTCTTTATTAATCAAAATGAAACTGGAATTCCGAACCAGCTAAACTGCAGCTATTCTGCATCCTTTCTATTGTTCTACAAAATCACAGCACACTCACATCACTACTTGTAAAAATATCTAACAAAGGGTTTGCTGATCAAAAGCTTTAAGTTCCTGTGTTCTGTTTTTTCTGTGGTAATGATCATACTTTTCTTCAAAGTGACTCTTGACACAAAACAGCGCTAACTTGCTGTCCCTTTTACTCAAAGGCATGCTTTCTTTTACAGAGGGCCAAATTCCCACAAGCAGTTGGCCCCGGCCACAAGATCCAGGCCTGGAGGGCACAAGATAAGGTCCGCCATGAAGCCTCAGTTTATGTGAAGGGCCACCTCCTGGGCCGCCAGATCAACGAAAGAGATGAACTGAATGAACGCAAACAGCTTCACCGGCTGGTGCAGAAGAAGGTGAACGCTGAAATGCAAGGGTTCCTGGCGGAGGCTGAAGAAAGGAGAGAGAGGTAGCCCAAAGTGGCCGAACGAGTGGATGTTGGTTGCTGAGTTTTATTAACAATAATAGTAATTAGCGTCATGCTATCAGTGTACATGGCATTTTACAGTGAGACGTAACCAAGAAGAAAGAAAAGTCCCTGCTCGTAGAAGCTTATAATCTACATTTTGAAAGGTTGGGAGAACAAAACGGGGAGAGGGGAGACCGAGAGTCATGGATAGCAAGGGATAAATATTTTATTAATTTATTTATATTTACCATAGATATAGCCCACTTTTCTCACTGAGAATCAAAGCAGATTACATAGTATAAGTCAATTCAAACATTTAACTGAGACATTCAATAAACGGTACAATAGGGTAAGGATAGCAGAAATGTGAAAGCAAGCATAAATCAGATGCAGAACTAAAAACAATGCTGAAACAAAACATAAGCAGATTGATATGACATATTAAACAGCTGGAACTATCCAATAGGAGCATACACACAGCAACAGTCAGTACGCAGTAGTACAGTCTACAGTCCCTATCCCTGTACCAAAATCCATCTTTCTGAACCATTTCCTTAAAGCACAGCTCTGTCACTGGCGTAAGAAAGCCCTCCTGAATAATTCGGTTTTGCAACGTTTGCGGAAAACCAGGAGAGTGGAAACTTTCCTGACCTCTTCAGGCAATGAACCTCTAGAAATACTTGGACTGTTTCTGGTAGGGACCGGGAGCGAGGGACGGTTCTGAAGGCTGACCAGAAAAGGTGAGTTTAGAGGAGGGATTTCTCTGAAGGGAGAGGAAAATGCACTTCTGGCCCCCAAAGCAAGATCTGAAGAATAGAAGCACCAAAAGTTGCCCATTTCTGACCTTGAGCTAATTAAGCCCCCAGTTAAGGCCCTTACTGTGTTCAGCTTCTTAACAGAGACTCATGAAAGCGTGGTTTAATGAAATTCACTGTGGTTAGTGATGTCATCTGAATGCAGGCCTCTCCTCTGAATGTGGTTGGTTAGGGTATGCCAAGACAGGATCTGAAACCATGGTTGCAAGTTGGTTTAGTAACTGTGTTTGCAGGGTGGATAAAAATCAATGATTTTTTTAAAAAAATCGGATGTTTACAAATTTAAATAGGATTTTTTTTAATAAAACGTTTTTTGAGGAAAAATCTATCTAGTTTTCTGTTTAAGATACATTATAGTCCAAAGGTTATCAACATGAAATAAGGATTAGTTTTTAATTATGTAGCATGAGGCTGTATATTCATGCAATGTTTAATTTTCTTGGTGAACGAATTCCATTAATCCATTCACAATGTCATGCTCTTCCAGAGCTTTCGGTAAGATTATTGGGCAGTTTTTCTATCTAGAAGATACTATCACAGATGCTTGGTTTTACAGTTCTCAAAACTGTTAATTTGTGTCTGCAGAGACTACGTCTCTTCCTCACTGCAAAAAAGTTATAAAATAAACATACACAGTTGAGAAAAAGACCTTAATCCCATTGTTCCTTTGCAAATCTTCATACACAGAACCAACCCCTTCCCTCTTAAGTGCTAAGTTTCAAAAATTAGAAGATTGTTGGGAGAAGAATAGATCTGTACAGGAAGCTAAGTGTGAGAGTGCTTTAAATCATAATTTAAATTGATTCGATTTAAATCAGATCCACCCTGCGTGTTAGGTATAATTCTTGATTCCTGTTAGCAACAACAAATAGGACTCTTGTGGTATCTTAAAGACTAACACGATTTCCCCACCCCCCATTAGAAGCTTTTAGGGACTAGACCCCTTTTTGTCGATGTGTGTGATGGGTAACACTCCATGCATTTGATGAGACATTCAAGGGGTCCTCGGTCTTTTTGACCTTGCGGGCACGTTTGGAATTCTGACATGGGGTGGTGGGTACAACCACAAAACGGCTACCACAGGAGGCAGAGCCAACCACAAAATGACACAGAGGAAACCCAAGTACAAGAGAGAAGAAGGGAAATTTTAAAAATATACTGGGAAAGAGGAGTGAGAGAGATTAAAACCAAAATGGGGGGATAGGGGGAACCTGCCCCTGAAACAACATTATTTTTAACTGCCCAGCCAATCACATCGCCAGTGGCCAAGCAGAAGCCTTGCTGGGCAAGTCCCCATCTGGCCCCACCAGCGGGCACCATAGTGCCCATGGGCATCACGGTGGCATCTCTGGCGTAATCTCTAGTTCACAAAAGCTTATTCTGTCTTTAAGGTGCCACTAAATTCCTGTTTGTGTTAGTCATGATGAGTCTTAACCACAGTTCTGTGTGACGTATAAATGTGGATATCCTTGCTTGATCCACAGTGCCACCGTTGCTGCAGTGAAGGCCAGGATGCCAGCCAAGTCTTGGGGAGACAATGGGAAGAGCAGAGGCATTTGTTGAAGGAATCCAGCACTGGGATTATTATCTGTGAACTGGATCCTGCTTACACAAATAATCCATAGTTAAAATAGAATCATAGGGTTGGAAGGGACCTCCAGGGTCATCTAGTCCAACCCCCTGCATAATGCAAGAAATTCACAACTACCTCTCCCCCACCACACACACACAGTGATTCCTGCTCTATGTCCAGAAGATGGCAAAAATAAGGCTGGTCTGAAATGATTCATCCAACGGCTTACACTGAGTCCAGATTTGGACCCAGTTGGGACCTTTTTAGGGCCAGTTATGCTTTTTGTTCAGAATACAGGAGAAGTGTAAAAACCGTGTCGTTTCGATACCAGAAGTATAAAACGTGGTCGTGTTTTCAACTAACGTTTTCCAGGCTTCGAGATCTCCTGGAAAAGGAGGAAAGGGGTTACATTGCTGAAATGGAATTGATCGAAGAAGAAAGCACTGAGGACAGAAAAAAGAAAATGCGAGTGAAGGCAAAATTACTGAGAGAGAATCGGGAAGAAGAGAGGCGGAAGATAGTGGCTGAAAAACAGGAGCAGCAGTTCAGGTAAATTGGTCACAATGTTACTGGGATGAATCTCCTTGTGAGTTTGGGGGAATTAGCAGGCAAGGAGAAGGCTTAGCGAGAGGCGGTAACTAGCGAGATACTCTTACCAATTTTTACGGGGTCCTCCCCCCAAGGATGTCACCAAGACAGGTGTTTTCCAAAAACAAAGGTAGTTTTTATTGAAAAGGAAACATGTCATACAGATATGATCAATGCAAACACATATATTTTGGCAAGCATACAAGAGTCCTAGGAATATAGCTGGAAAAATGGAGGATAGCATAGGTTTCGGAGAATATTTACCTATCAGAGGAGTTGAAAGGTCTGCAGAAAAGGAGCTAATGGCCAGCATTTCTTGGAGAAAGGCTCAGACTAGGATCTGAGGGTGCGACACGTGGATCCAAGTGAGTGTGCACACACTGGCTGGGGCAAAGCCCAAATATTTACTGGGCATAATGGGCCCTGGGGCAGAGCAGTTCTCGTACAAATGACTAACGTTTGGCCCCTGGGATGGACAATGACTTTGATCGGCATTCCGGCAGGTGACAAAAGAGAGCAATTGATTATTCCGGTGCCTGACAATAAAACTGTAGTTTACGTTAAGCGTCTCCAGGCATGGGCAGTAGACTTTAAAATTTCAATTAAGTATTCCCAGGAAGGAATAAAACTTTTCCAGAGATTGATGGCTCTTAATTGCCAAACAGGATTATCGTGGGTTTGCTTATCAAAGGGATAAAGGGGAAGGAATGTCCAAAGGGTGTCAAGGAGGAAATTTTTCTTCGCAAAAGAGCGACAATCCAAGGCGTGGGGGGCAGGAGGCAATGGCGCCTAATCCCCTGGCATTTTATTTGCATGGTACATGGATTCCAGTTTTCCAGGCTGGAGCTGGCAACGTTCTGCATGGCTAGGAAGCTTGCTTAGTGCAGCGCTGAGCACATTAGATTGAGTGGCTTACGATTTCCTATCATAAGTGATTATTAGAGCGGCAGAGGCTAGAAGGACTGCTCACGACAAGCTGAAGATGCCCCACAAGAAGAGGCATCTTCCTCAGAGGGCGGCTTTTGGGTGCCGTAAAGGCCTCGTAAATAGTTTGGGAGACGGCACTGTACACACTCTGGTCAGGATCTCTCCAGGGTTGTCCAGCCATTGACAGTATCTTAGTTGATCTGACTTGTTTTTTAACCTACGGGGCCTTTGCATTTGGAAGCGTGCGCACAGCTCTGGAGGCTGTATCTCAGAAAGGATATTTGGTGGGGGGGATCAGAAAATAGCAACCAAAACGAACGAGAAGTTCATGCTGCTCTCCGTGTTCTTGCCATTTTGAACTTGGGAGAGAAGGGGGAGTTTAATCCTTATCTTCTGTTCCACTTCCCCAGTACAGATAGTTCCACCCCCAGTGTTGCTGTTAGCCCTGTTAGCCCCACCCTACACTATGTCTAACAGCACTTCTGAGGTTCAATACGTATTGAAGAACCGGTGGGATGGGGGAAGTGTGACCTCCCCCATCCCTGCAGCTCTGATCCAAGTTGAACTCTCCCAATGCAGAGCCAGTCTGGTGTGGTGGTTAAGAGCGGCAGGACTCTAATCCGGAGAGCTGGCTTTGATTCCCCACTCCTCCGCTTGAAGCCGGCTGGGTGACCTTGAGTCAATCACAGCTCTCTCAGAGCTCTCTCAGCCCCTCCCACCTCACAGGGTGATTGTCGTGAGGATAATAATAACACACTTTGGAAACTGTTCTGAATGGGCATTAAGTTATCCTGAAGGGTGGTATATAAATCAAATGTTACTATACAAATTATTAAAGAAAACATCAGGCGATCTGATCACAGATTTCCCACTTAAGGTGTAGTTTGGCTTGTGACCTTTGGAAACAACATTAAAGCTGCAGACTTGCCTATGCTAGAGAAACGTAAGAGGGCAAAGTGGTTGAAGAGCCATCTGGGGGAGCAGATGTTTATTGGTTGCTGCAAAAGCTGCTTTGGAGGAATTATTTGGATAGAGTCAAGCAAATGCGGAGTTTCGATTTAACTCCTTCTTTGCTTTTTAGAGATTTGCATGATTCATATCGTTTGACAACTGGGGTGCCGGATAGCTCAGCTGTAATCAGCTTTCTCTTAAGGGGATTTTGAACCCTTTATATTATGGAAACGGAAATAACACCTGACACTTTGAGACTAGAAAACTGCTTATTTCACCAGGAAAACAGTGTTTAATAACACTCGATATGAGAGCCAGTGCAGTGTTGTGATCTCGCGGAGCTGCCTTATACCGACTCAAACCATTTGTCCATCAAGGTCATTATTGTCCACTCAGACTTCCAGCGGCTCTCCAGGGTCTTTCACATCACCTCCTACCTGACCCTTCCCACTGGAAATTGGCACCCGGGACCTCCTGCACGCCAAGCAGGTGCTGGACCCCTCCCCTATTCACTAAGGTCCACCGGAAGGGAGGCAGCGCCATGGGATCATACCATGGTTAGAGTTTAGAGATCAGAGACCCTAGGGCCAACCCTGGCTCTTTAATTACCAGCTGGATCTCCAGTGGCCACATCAGAGGAGAGAGGATGCTGAGTTGGGCTCTGGGGCGCTCTCCGTCATTCAAAGAGGCCTTCCAGAGGAGGGCAATGAAGATGTTGAGGGGTCTGGAGACCAAGACCGAGGAGCTCGGTATGTTTAGCCTGGAGAGGAGGCGACCGAGGAGTGATATGTACTTGAAGTACTTGAAGGGCTGCCACATAGAGGATGGTGCGGAGTTGTTTTCCGCTGCCCCAGAAAGTCGGACCAGAAGCAACGGGCTGAAATTAAATCAAAAGAGTTTTCGGCTAAACTTTAGGAAGAACTTCCTGACGGAGCGGTTCCTCAGAGGAACAGGCTACCTCGGGAGGTGGTGGGCTCTCCTTCTTCGGAGGTTTTTAAGCAGAGGCTGGATGGCCATCTGACAGCAATGCTGATTCTGTGAACCTGGGCAGAGCATGAGAGGGGGGCAGGAAGGGTTTTACATCAGTGCTTAGTTCTCGTGGCCCCTTCTTACATGCCCAGAGTAATGCCCATCACCACTGTGGTGTCCGGGAGCTATTTTCCCCAGGCCATTTTGGCTAGGGATTGTGACCGTGTTTTGCCATCTTCTGCACATGGGGTAAGGGTCACTGGGTGTGGGGGGGGAGGGAAGTATTTGTGAATTTCCTGCATTTTGCAGGAGGTTGGACTAGATGACCCTAGAGATCTCTTCCAACCCTGTGATTCTATGATTCTGCAGTAGAACTTCGAACAGATCACACTCTTAGTTTACAGCAGGCGTCAGTTATTTCCCCCCCCCCCGTCCCCATTTTTCATGCCAATAACGGTGTCTCTTTGATGTTGCTTTCCTGTGCTTTTTTAGCATATCCCACTGATCAGCAGTGGAACTCTGGGTTTTATTTGCAGAGTCAATTAAACCAGCTGCATGTTCAAATGAAGCTTGGATTGATGGCAGATGTTTAATAGCATTTCCCACAGAGAAGCAGGAGCTCTGTTTGGCAGGTTTTACCCCGAAATATAAAGTAAATGTTAGTTTTATGTAGGTCAGTTGCTCTTACGGGGCTGCAGAACGCTTTAGAAAGTCGTGTTGTGTGATGCCCTGGGTAGTTTGCAAGAATGTAAAGTGTTGCGGGGCTGTGGAATTGGTAGATATGTACAGTTATGGCAGACTCCTTGTAAGAGACAGGACTGGCCCTTTACCAGCCCTTTCTCTTATTCCCCTACTAATATGATGCCATTCAAGGTTGAGGCATCTTTCTAGCAGAACCAATCACTCCCACTGACTCCGGTGTGTGAGCCAGCAGTCAATTAATTTTTACCATTATTCCTCAAAACAACTGTGTTTATTCTTCAAAGTGTCAGTAAGCTTTCCCCCAGCCCTCATCGCTTTCTCACTCAAGCAGAAAGTCCCAACACTTAAATGAGTTCCCGTCGTTGGTTTGTCAAAGTAAAATATGAAATGTGGAATTAAAAATGCCCTCTAAGGCAGCCCGGCTTTGAAAAGATTTCTAGGTGCTTAGAGCCGTGTTTTGCATGGGGACATCGATCCCTTTACTCTGCGGCATTCATGGTAGCCTATTAACAAGCTTCCCAGCAGGTTTCCGATGGATACACTTGCCAGATCCTGACCTTTTTAGCTGCAAGAAGTTTACTTTTCTGCAAGGGTCTGCAGCTCATGGCTTCAGAGCTGAATGTCGCTCGGTATGGAACCCAATATGGCTCTTTAAAAAATTAAATGAAAATCTCAAAAGTTATATTGGAGGGGGAGGAGAGATGCAGCAATAACCAGTATCTGAAGGCAGGCAAAGATTTTTATGGGACAAAAGGACTTCTTAGAAGAGGTGCTTTACAGAAAGGGAATAACGGGACCCATTACTAGGAATCCAAGCACAAAGCAGGTGCGGAATTATGCCTTTAATAATTGCCCAGGGTGCTCCTAAGTATATTTACAACTTATTTGTGAGACCCCGTGTCTGCCACTTCCTAGTGGCAGTTACAAAAACAGTTGCAAAACAGTAAAGAGCCCAGTAGCACCTCCAGGACTAACCATTTATTGTAGCATAAGCTTTCGAGAACCACAGCTCTCTTCCTCAGATGCATGCAAGAGCTGTGGTTCTCAAAAGCTTATGCTACAATAAATGGTTAGTCTTAAAGGTGCTACTGGACTCTTTTGCAACTACAGACTAACATGGCTGATTCCTCTGGATCTTTGGGAAGTGACATTATCGCACGCAACCCTACACCTTATCTCTTCAGGAGGGGGTATAGAGAGCAAAACTTTAGAGGAGGATCATAACTGGGGAGCTGTGTGCATTTAAAAGTCCCAAAATACATTCCTGGCCTTCTTCCCTGTGGCTGTAGAGAGAATTGTGAGGAGCTCCGAATGCAGTGCAGCCAGAAGCACCTGCTGGAGGTGTGCGAAGACCGCTTGGCCCAGCTGGCCTTGAAGGAGGAGCTGAAGAAGCAGAGGGAGCAGGAAGAGGCCGCGTTCGTGGCCCTCTGGGAGGAGGACCGGCTGGCCAAGGAGAGGCGAGCCACGGAGGAGGAACGGAAACGGCTGGAGAGGAATTCCAACATGCTGAACATGCTGAACACCCAGAGGGCGGTGGCAGACGCTCAGAAGCGGGAGGAGAAGCGGCTCAAGGAAGAGGAGGCAAAGTATATGGTAACGTGGCCGGTTTCCCACCTGCTGTTGCACGAGAGCAGACTTTGCCTTTCTGCCCGGAAGATTCCCAGGGGCAGACATTATGCATACTGGAATCACAGGCTTGAGGGGGAGCAAAACAAAAAGAGGAAATGCCTAAAAGGTCCTCAGGCTCACCTCCCACCCCCCCACCACCACCAAAGGCAAGACCATCTACTCATTGTCCCCTGCCCCCCCCCTCACCTGCATAGTCCAAATTGCAACCCGCGGAGCATTCAGAACGATCCACGTGGCTCAAGCAATTGAGCCGAGCTGCGAACATAATCCACACGCAGCCACACATCTAAGGTTCGCAAACCAACCTGGCCTAGGGTGAAATCGGAGCGAAGCCGAGCATGAGCAAAATGTCTCTGTCAAACAGAGGAAGTTGTACTGGGTCTGTATGACTCAGCATCAAGTCCTAATGGTTTCTGATGGTATTTTATTTATTTATTTATTTATTATGTCAATTATAGTCCGCCTTTCTCACTTAGACTCAAGGCGGATGGATTACACAGTGTGAGATAGGTACAGTCGGTATGAAGGACATTTCCATAAACAATGCCATAGGGTAAATAAATGCAAGTTTACGAAGGCATAGCATTAGCAAGGATCCAATACAGAGTTGAAGAAATGCTGAAACAGAGCATAAGCAATTGCAGGGCTGACGTTAGCCGACATGAAGCACAAGTAGCTCATAGGAGCACATACTCAAGACAACAGATGGTACCTAAGGCAACATAGTGGTGAAGTCTGTGGTCCTTGTTAGTGAAGCATCTGAGGCCACATTCCTACAATACAAAAGCCTTTTTGTATTGTGGAAAGCTAGGAGAGTGGGTGGGTGGGTGGGTCTCCTGACCTCAGGCAGGCCGTTCCATAGGGTACGGGCCACCACAGAGAAGCCCATGTATGTGGTAGGGGTTTCCTGACCCCACTGGGCCGCAAGATGAGCAATAAATGGGCCATTCGCCACTCTGTTTGGGGGAATTGCCTTCCCTTATGATGTTTCCTGCTTCTCTACATGCCCTGGTTTGGTGGAACAGCAGGGAGAAGGAACCAGTGCTTCAGGCTCTCTTGGGGCTTCACTCCAGATAAATGGAAGCTTCTGTATTTCCTACCCTGAGCAGAAGCTGTGGTTATCAGTGCAGGAAATATAGCTTTGCTTTGCCTGCAGTGATGGAGCTCTGTTTCAGTGACCCCCTCTCCCCCACAATTGAGGTCTTTGAGGATCACTTCAGAGTCTCCATCGTCAGTGGGGTATAAGTATCTGCTATTGGCTATTGTGGAGAGTGCCCTCAAGTCATAGTTGACTTATGGTGACCCCTGGTGAGGTTTTCATGGCAAGAGACTAACAGAGGTGGTTTACCATTGCCTGCCTCTGCGACCCCAGTCTTCATTGGAGGTCTCACATCCAATTGCTAACCAAGGCTAACCCTGCTTAACTTCTGAGATCTGACGAGATCAGGCTCACCTGGGCTATTCAGGTCAGAGCATAAGTATCTAAGTAGAATTAAAACATCTCTCAGGTGAAAATCTAAAACCCTCCTATGTTGGTGCTTAAAAAGACTTGTTAGGGTTGGCACAATCCAGCAGCGTTCCTCTGACCTGGGCGCATTTGAGAGCGAATCCTGCTAGCAGGTTAAGCTCTGCCAAAAGCCTTCTTTCCAAGTGATCCAGCGAGGCTAGGCCCTCCTGAAACACGATCTAATTCTCTGGCAGATAGTGGTGTGGCAGGACCTCCATAGAGCATCCAAAGCCTAGGCACAGTTTAGGACCCCAGATACAGCAGAGAATGAAGGGCTGGGCAGGCTCTCCCGTGACTGCTAGGGGGGGGCGGAGCAATGAGGAGGTTGTTAGTTTCAGCTAGCTTGAGCTACCTGTGCGCCTAGTGGAAAGGGGAGGTTGCCTTAAGATAAAGTCCACAGGAGGCTTGTTGCTTTGAGGCGGTTTCACTTGGGCAGCTGTGCTGGTCTGTCGTAGAAGAGCAAGATTCAGCTCTAGTAGCACCTCAAAGGCCAACTAGATTTCCAGGGTATGAGTTTACAAGAGTCGGAGCTCCCTTTTTCAGATACAAAAACACCTGCATAGGTACAGGCTAATATCACTTTTCTTACCAAATGTAAAAGACTTAGATATTTCCAGGGTATGAGCCTACAAGGGTCAGAGCTCCCTTTGTTGGATACAAAAAAAACTTGCACAGGTACAGACTGAAATCACCTTTCTTACCAAATGCAAAATACTCGATATTATACCTAAGGAACTGAGAATTAAAAACCCACTACAAAAAAAAGTTATCTGATGAAGGGAGTTCTGACTCTTAAAAAGCTCAAACCCTGGAAACCTAATTGGTCTTTAAGGTGCTACTGGACTCGAATCGTGCTTGGAGAAAGGAAAGCATCCTAGGGTAGGTCCTACCACTGATCGAGGTTTATTTATTAAAATATTTGTACCCCCCCCCCCGCTTTCATTTTTGCTCGAGTGTGAAGCCTTCCTCCAATCTATGAAGCCTACCTCTGAATGAATAACAGCCACTTCGGAGGAAGGCTCCATAGGCTGAAGGAAGGCTCCTTAGAGAATGGTTGGATCCACCCTGTTCTTAACTGATAAAGAAACTCATTCTGCCACCGGAAAGGTGAAAGAGGCATTCTAACTAAGAGCCAAGCTACAAGTGACGCCTGACACAGGTTGGACACTTGTCAGCTTCCCTCAAGTTTTGATGGGAAATGCAGGCGTCCTGGTCTTGCAGCTGTAATGGAGAGCCAAGCTGTAAAACCAGGACGCCTCCATTTCCCATCAAAACTTGAGAGAAGCTGACAAGTGTCCAACCTGTGTCAGGTGTCACTTGTAGCTTGGCTCTCAGAGAGACAGAGAGCACCTGTTGCCCTCTTGGAGGTTAGAGAGAAAGAGGAAGGGCAGCCATAGGGAAGGAGTTGAGAGTTGACGGCTCCTTTCACCGCAGGAAGAAGAACGGCAGCTGTTTAAACTGGAGGATGAGCGTGCTGAGATCGACAGGCAGCGGAAGCTGAGGGAGTGCGGGGATATGCTCTTGACTTCTGCGAGAGAGAAGATGAAGCGCCTCCATCAGGCCAGGCAGGAGGAGCTGGCTCTGGACATGAAGGTCCTGGATCACGCTCTTCGGCAATCCCAAGACGACACAGACGAGCAAAAGAGACAGAAAGTAAGCCCAGAGATTGCGTTGCACGGTGAGCTAATTCTTGGCCCAGTGGTGTGCTTGGTTCCTAGGTAGGTCAACAGTAAGGTTGTGCACTATATAAAAAAGGTATGTTTCAGTCCTGAGTATCGGGAAGGCCATATATATCAGAATCCCCCTACATTTGGTCCTGCCATACTGACTTGGTATTTGAATCTAGATTTTTTGGGGGGATTCCAAAATTAGTCAGGTCCATTATTTCCTAGGGGGGGGACCTTGCAGGAGTTGGTTGGAGTGGCTGTTTTTGAAGCAAACGACACCCAAATTGCAGCAAAATGAGGGCTGCCTGTCCATTAGACATCCCCCCAAGTTTCAAGAAGATTGGGAAAGGGGTCCAGTTCTATGGGCCCCTGCACAAGGTGCCCCCAGCTGCTCTCCATTGTTTCCTATGGGGAAAAGATCCAATGCTTTCTCCAGGGCAAAGAAACCTTAGCTGAACACACAAGAGAACCCACTGACTAAAAGTCTCCCAGTGCAAAAGGAAGCAACGAAGCCCATCAGAACCAACGCCAAAGCAGAGAATCCCAGCAGATAGAACCTTGCAGCAGGCAGCAGAAAATAAAGCGTAGACAGAAAACCACACGATCCAAAAAAATCTCACCCTGAAAGGGCTTTGAGAGCATCGCTGTGATTGGATAGACAGTTGAGCTCCTCCTAACAGGCATTGCCATTTGCCTGTGAGACTCACCTCCTCCATCCTCCCTTTTTTGCCCAGGAAACCTTCCAAAGCAAGCAAAACGAACTGCTGAGACCTTTAAAATGCTGGCCCTGGTTATTTCTGAATATTTTGGGGAATCATTAAGATCAGACTATCTGAGAATCTCAGATATAGTATATCTGAGCAGGGCTTTTTCTCAGCTGGAACGCGGGTGAACGGAGTTCCGGAACCTCTTGAAAATGGTCACATGGCTGGTGGCCCCGCCCCCTGATCTCCCGACAGAGGGGAGTTTAGATTGCCTTCCACGCCGCCGAGTGGCGCAGAGGGCAATCTAAACTCCCCTCTGTCTGGAGATCAGGGGGCGGTGCCACCAGCCATGTGACCATTTTCTCCGAGGGCAACCCACTGAGTTCCACCACCTCTTTTCCCAGAAAAAAAGCCCTGTATCTGAGTATATACTATATCCAAAAATCTCAGCTATAGATCAGATGCTCCGGTCCCAGCACGGAGAACCTTTGACTAGTGATGCCAGAGACTGACTCCTGACCTTCTATATATAAAACAGGTGCTCTGCCACTTAGCTATGGTCCTTTGAATTTAGGAAGAGCAGCTGCTTTCTGTGTGGAACGTTTTGGGGAGTTGAAAGACTGAACCAGAACTTCAGAGGTAAAGACAGCTAAGCTAGCAATACTCCATGAGCTTGAGCTTCTGCCATAAACTGTTGTTTTAGTTTGCGTGGTTTCATTTTCCTTTAGCAACTTTGCATGGTCTACATTTTTCAGAAAGAGCGCTTAAAAGAGCAACAGATATATCGGGCATACCTGGCCGAGCAGCTGGAGAAGGAGAAGCGCCTGGAAAAAGAAATGGATAAGTTGCGGGAGGAGGAGATGGCCAGGATGTGGGCCAGAAGGGCTGAACACGAGAGGCAAGGAAAGGCGGCCCGACAGCGCTTAATGAAGGAGGTCCTGGATACAAGACAGCTTCAGATCCAGGAGAAACGTAAGGACACTTCATCCCTTGTTCTAGCGCCCCTTCAGTTTTATGCCGCTCGGACAGCCTGCATTGCTGCTGCTGTTGGAAATATTTCTACTCAACCTTCCTCTTGAGGACTCAAGGCACCTTGGATAGCAACACCAGGGCCGTTTCCAGACAGCTTACCTGCCTCCGGAACATCGTGCCATCTTGCGGGGAAAATGCGGTATTTCGCGTTTTCCCCGCAAGATGGTGCAACGTTCCGGAGGCAGGTAAGCCGTCTGGAAACGGCCCAGGTTGCAAACCAAGTTAATTGAGGGGGGGGGGGCTTCCTATGCACGGAAGCATGCAGTCTGAGTTTAGGAGACAAAATCTAGCACAGTGGTTAAGTGGTTCGGCTGCAAATCAGCACTCTACTGGCTCGAATCCCACTACTGCCATGAGCTCGGCAGGTGGCCTTGGGTAAGCCACTCCTCTCAGCCCCAGCTCCCCAGCTGTATTGTGGAGATAAAAATAACACTAACTTGTTCACCACTCTGGGTGCGGCGCTAATCTGTCTAGAAGAGCGATATATAAGCGCAGTTATTACTTTGTGCCAAGTCTTCCCAGTCCTGTGCTGCATAAATCATTCACGTGAAGCGTGCGTGCATTGGATACATTTTGATTTGCATGCTGCATTCTGTAGGGTTGGTTAATGCCTACAGTTTGGCCTCTAGAGAGTCCACTCAGTGCCCTTCCCCTGACATGCAGCGGCAGTATGGTTTCTATGATTTTAGCTGATGTCCCTTATACTTCCAAGCTTGCTTCATAATCCCAAGGAAACTGCAGAAGCTAGAGCACTTGCTTTAAAAAAAACTCTGCAGAGCTGAGGTTTTCAAGCTGTGGGTTTCTTATGCAACACCACCATGCTTGTGTAGACTTTAGAAGAATAAATGCACGTGTCCTCACCCATTCATTAGACTGCATGGAGGGGTCACTTTTCAGATAACCATGATGGCGAGTGATTTATCTTGAATGGACTGGCTGGCTGTTGCTCAAGTTTTGGGCAATGCTGATAAGGTATTTACTAAAATCTCACGGTAGTATTGCCACGTGTTCCATCTGGATGGAAGCAGGTGCCAGAGTATTGGAGGGCGTGATACACTCCTTCCTTCTGCCCACCAGTGGAAGTGCAACCCCAACCCTTAATACATCGGTCTACTGGCAAAAGTACTGATGTCAGAACTCAGAGCCTTAGGTCTGCCCACAAGCTAGCTTTGTCTGTGGCTTACTTGGCCTTTCCCATCCGAGCTCCTCCATCAGTGGAGCATGTAGACGTCCAGGCAGGGCTAACATGGTCCATCTGGGAAGAAGAAAGTGTGGTGAAGCCAGGGTGTTCTTCGGTGGCCTGTTTGTCTTATCCTTGGAATGGGTGAGAGCCAAGCTACAAGAGACGAATTACACAAGGACGTGCACTTGAAGGGAGTCACAATGTTAGCTGGGAAGCTGAGTTTTAAAAGAGATCGGAAGGCTCTATTAATTTCCTCTTGTGATGGGTCAGCACGAGAAGCCACGCTGGAAGGGCGGGGTGGAGCAGCGGGGCGGGAGCTTCAGAAGGAAGACGTGCAGCCCAGGGAGGGGTGGGGCGTTGGAGAGCGAGAAAGGGAGACGAGAAGGAGCGAGGAAGCTGAGGTGCAGAGCCGAAAGAGCTGCAGACAGCAGGGCTCGGAGACAAGGCAGCAGGGATGGAGGTCCAGTTTCAGAGATCCAGTAAGAGGGGAGTGGAGCTGCTCTGTGCAGAGCCCAGTCAGGCTACCCAGGACTCCTCATCCTGAACAACGCTACAGCCTACCCGCTGGATAAGACATTCTGCATTGAGCTCAGGAGGAGCACAGATGATGGGAGACCTCAGAGGCCAGGAAACCCCAATCAGGCCAGGGATGAGCTAGGCTGCCGCCTGCTGTTAAAGGGGCCACCTACTCTGAGGCCACTGGGGCAGTCGTCACACCCCTCTCTACAGAGCCAGGGGTTTGTTAATTTCCTCTTGGCCTCACAAAGGCTCTGTCAGTTTTGCCTCCCCTTCTAAGAGGCGAAGAGGAGATTAACGCACCCTCTGAGCAGGGATCTCCCTGGCTCTGTAGAGAGGAGAACTTGACAAAGCTTTCCGATTTCCTTTAAAACTCAGCTTCCCAGCAAACATTGCGACTCCCTTCACGTGCTCCTCCTCATGTCATTCGTCTCTTGTAGCTTAGCTCTGAGCAGGCCTATGAACCCACCCAGTGGCTTTCTCCTGTTGCCTCATTATCCTTCCATAGTAGCTCTGAGCAGGCCTATGAACCCACCCAGTGGCTTTCTCCTGTTGCCTCATTATCCTTCCATAGTAGCCAATCAGATTGCACGGGATTGCTCTTTAACCTGCTCGGAAACTGCTATGCTGAGCAAGCAGGAGGTGCCCAGTGACCTCTTTGCATTCTAATTCCAATGGCTATAAGCTTCTTTGCAACTGCAGTAAGGCAGTAGAAACTGTTCTGTGAGCGCCTTCTCCCCCTTTGGGCATGGCCCCTTTGGGAAAGGGTGTCGCCATCACTGAGCCTGAGTCAGAATCGTCTCCCTCCTCCTCTGAACGTATTCCCAGATAGACGAAATGAATGAACCGCCGCACCAAGGGCCTCTTGGGTCTAAAATAGCTGCAGGAGTGCCTTGGGCTGCTTTGATGCAAACTGAATCTCCTCCTGGCACCAGCCAGAGTGTCGACTGATCCCACTCTTCCCCCCTCTCTCCCAGTGCAGAGAAATGCCCAGGAGCAGGAGGCCCTTCGTAAAGACAAGGAATCGTTAAACGCAGCCGTTCAAGAATACAACCGTCTAGAAGAGGAGAGATACGCAAGGTAACTTACTGGGATGCGCTAGAAGCAGAGTTGGCTGGCTCTGTAAAGAGGTGCAGTGGTAGCCTCAGGTGGCAATTGGCAGTGGAATGGGGGCAACACCTCCACTGGCTCCCCCAACCTCCTCTTTCGATACCTTTCCCCAACACGGGGACCAGAGTGGGTAACTAACAACCCCCTTCCTTCAGAGTCACTGTAGTGTAGCAGTCAGAGTGTCAGGTGAGGATCCGGGAGGCCCGGGTTCAAATGCCCGCTCTGCTGTGGGAGCTCACTGGGTGACCCAGAGCTAGTCACACACACTCAGCCAGACCTACCTCACAGGGTGGTTGAGAGGTTAAAAGGCAGGAGAGGGAAATGATGTGAGCCACTTTGGGTTGCCATTGGGGAGAAAGGCAGGGATAAATGAAGCAAATGAACTGAAACATAAGCTGAGTCTGCACAGGTCTATTTCTCCAGTTCGGTTCCCATATCGCAGTGGGGTTTTTTTTGGGATTGCACCCAATCACTCTGGCCACTGTGTGGCTTTTCCACGGCTTTCCCGGGAGCGCTTCTACCACAACTTTTTTCAAAAACCTGCTTTGCACTCTGCTGTTTCCCCGTGCACGCTCCTTCTTCCATTTTAACGTCCCAGCCTCTTTCTCGCCCTCTCCTGCCCCCTGCCAGCCTACTGCATCGTGATTTGTTACTCTTGTCTAGCCAGCCACCCCCTCTCACCTCCTCTCCACCCCACCCCCCTCTTTCCTCTTAATTTTTTTTTTTTTAAGTCCAGGGCAAGATTGATGAATCGCTGGTTTGAAAGCCCACAGGAGGAAGCTCCCTTTTTATTCTTTTTGCTCTGGCAGTGGCGGTGGGAATATAGCACAGGGGGTTAAATATCTGGGTATGAAAAATAATTGAGTTTTAGATTCTCTTTTTATCCCGTGGTGGAGAAACAGGTGCTTGGGGGGCAAGAGGGAAGGAGGCAGGAACAGAGCTTTGCCCGCGATTCATCGCTGCTCCGATGAGAGGTGTGAACCTCCACGTACAAGCCAATTCCCTGCCTTTTGGCTTGGCTTCAGAGAAAATGAGGAGTTATGTCCCCGGTGCAGAAGGGGCTGTAGTGGGGCAAGCTCTGCATGCCCAAGAGTGCGTCCCAAAATTCAGGAAGCGCTATTGGGCATGCGCAGTTTGCTGCACTGGGTTTAAATTCACTTGGGGAACCAGGAAGGAAGATGCATTAGCTATGCTGGGGGGGGGGCAGAGGTGAGAGATGAAAGCTGTGGGGGGGAGCACTGGCTTCAGACAGTGCCCCTTGATGAGCCACCCCTGACTATAAAACCTTCTGCAAGCTACTGTGGCCCAGTGACAGCAAGTGATAGGTGAGCTCGGAAGTTCTGGGTTCAAATTCTACCTTGGGTGCCCCTATCTTTCAAGCTCTGTCCATCTGTAAAATGGGACTAAGATCTAGCCATACGCGGATACAGTAAAGACAGGCATGGCAGTAAAATCCCTTTTCATTCTTGAAAAGTGCTGGAAATCTTTAAAGTCACAGAAGAAAGGAGGAGACACAAATCGACACCTTGCTGTGCTTTGTAATTGATTTTATGGATAGGGGTAGCAAACAGTTGCCTTCTAAGCTAACTTTTAAAGAAAGACTTAAGAGGTATTGCCAGTGGAGAAGGCAGCAAAACATACTTCACCTAGAATGCCCATGTGGGGAGGGCTGTGGGAGAATTTATTTTGATTTCACCTCATGTATACCCCGCCTTTCTTCCCAACAGGGACCCAAAACATCTTGCTTTGTTCTCCTCTGTTTTATCCTCACACTCACCTTGGTGAAGTAGGTTAGCCTGAGTGTGTGACTAGTCCAAAGTCACCAGCAATAACAGAATGGAGATTTGAACTTGGGCCTCCCGTATCCTAGTCCAACGCTCTAACCACTACACCACACAAGCTCTTCCCTGGACTTCCCAGGGTCACGTGACAGTCTGAAGCACCCATGCTGAAGCTGAGCAGGGCTGGAGCTGGTAACCACCTAGGTGGGAGATCAACTAGGGACCAATAAATGCGCATAAATGAGAAGAGGCAGAACAATATAAATGTGATACAGAAAGAAACATCCAGCCAGGGCACAGCCTATTCTCTTGGTGCTCTGTGTTTCAACGTGCTACTCCCAGAGCGCGTTTGTGAAGTCTCGTTGCAGCTGGGGAGAATTGCCTGGTTATATTCTGAGCCCTTTCAGTACACTTTGGCACTACAGGAAAAAGGGACAGAGGGTGCATTTGAGTTCTTGCCCTTGCTGGGAGATGCTACTCATCTGCCAAATTGCTCTTGTCACCTTCAGGGCAGCCACTTAATAAAGCTGTCATCTGCCGTTGACCTACCAGGCTGCTGCCTTATTACAAGAGAGGCAGAGAGTCAAACTGATCACTGCAGCTGCCTGGACTTCTCGGGTGTCAAAAACAACACCCTCCCCTCAAAGCTGTCTGATTTAACAAAATAGTAAAGAGTCCAGAAGCACCTTTAAGATTAACCTACTTCAGTGTAACATAAGCTTTTGAGAACCACAGCTCTCTTCACCAGATGCATCTGATCAAGAGTTGGTTTGTCCTGCTGGACTCTACTATTTTGCAACTACAGACGAACACGGCTAACTCCTCTGGATCTATGATTTAACAAAGTGCTTTTGTACTGGTTAGGGAGTGCTAGTCCAACTCATCATAGTCTGCTTAATTGAGACTCTAATTTCTGGGGTGTTTTTCCTCCAGAAAAAATGAGCGCCTCCCCCTAAAAATCCTCCTGTCATTTTAACAATAGGGTATCCCTGAAACAACATTCCCCCTGGGAAACTTTGCGGCTTGAAATGGCAGGCAAGGCTGGACGTTTATAGAAAAATGGGTTGGATCCAGTGGGGCCATTCCACTCAGGGCAATGCTGCCCCCGCCATGAGAACATGGGAGGGGGTTCTTTGGTGCCCAGATACGATACTTACAGTGCAATCTTAAGAAGAGTCTCTCCAGCCTAAGCCTATTAAAATCAAGGGACATATACTGGAGTAATTCTACTTAGGACTGCTTTGTCAAGGTATCTTGTACTGGACCTCTTCCTGCATCAGGGGAAAGCTTTTTGCTCCAGGAGAAAGTGCTGCTATTAGCAAAATTGATCCAAGGGATCCAACCCGGTATATATATTTTTTAAAAATATATTTTGCTGTTCAGGCAGGAGCCTCAAAAACTTACAGCACTCAATCTTCCAAGGCGTGCCTGTCTGCTCTTCCAAGTCAAAGACCTCTGTGGTCTAGTCACTTTCGCTCTTCAGCCATTACTGGCCACTTAGGAGTGAAATTGACTGGACCCCCTGCTTGCAAGGAAGAGGCCTGGCTTGCTGGGTCAAAGGGCAAACTGGAGCCTTCCAGGTCAGCGTATCCATTCAACTCCCCAAGGCGGGACACAGTGGAAATGTCCGTGCTGCTCCGTGTAGCGGGGTCTGAAAAGTCTCCCAAGAGCATAAGATGAGCCAAAGGAAAAGAGAAGCACTGGTTGTGTTGCAGTGCCAGACCTTCTTTGCATGTGTGATTTTTGCCCCATTTGGCTGTATACCTTTTGAGTTTTCTTCTGAATTCCAGACAATTAATTCGCCCTTCAGATTTCAATGTGGCGTTTCAAAGGTTCTCTTCTGAGTTTGCTGCCTGCTCTTTTTTTGCACGGGGAGAAAACTTGGAAGAGCACATTGAAATCTTGAAACGGCACATTGAAATCTGAAAGGGGAGTTAATCCTCCAGAATTCGGAAGAAAACCCAAAGAGGTAGGGGCCAAATGTGGCAAAAATCACCCTGGGCAAAAAAGGTCCCTGTCTTTTTGCTGTAGAAGCGCCAGTTCAGCAGTTCTTTCCTTTCCCCACTCTTGGGAGACTGGGATGAAACCATCTGTCATTTTAATCAAAACTCTGCCTATTTTTTTATCCATTCTGGAAAAATGCATGCTGCCTCTTCAGGAACCTGCCCACGGCAACTTACAAAAAATAAAAACAAAACACAGAAATTTATTAATTAAAATTCAGCATGAAAATAGCCAGCCTAGCATAAAAACGTAGACCATAAAAACAGACCATCGACACTTTGAAATAAGTTTGCAGATTAAAATAGTATTAAAAATTCAACCCTTTAATTAAAAGTCTAAGTGAACAGATGCAAACAGCATACTGGAAAGTATTTGGTTTGACCTCACCCTGGCTGTGCACTCCCGAGTGGGCTGTAAATCTTCCTCTGTTTTCTGAACCTCAAGGACATGTATGCAATGGGCTAAAAATGATGGTCCTGCCTTACAGGGCTGTGGTGCAGGCTGTCAAAATGGCATTTGTGGCAGTGTTTTAAACAGTGGTTTGGACTAGCTTCTATGAAATATGCGCAGAAGAGTTCATGGAATGGATCTCTCTACAGCCCCCTGTACCCCACCTCAAAAGCTGCTGCTGAAAGTTCGAGAACCCTCCGGAACAGAGCAGTGTTGTGGGGGTGGGGGCTGCAACTCAAATGGAAATCACACGGGCTGTTTTGCAAACTTGTACAAGGTGGGCAGATTTCTGCTGATGATCTTCTTGCTGTGATTTCACCTCCAGCTGTTGATTATATTGTATTTTCACTTCCACAGAGTTATCCTCCTTGGAGCTCAGTGAGAAAGGCAGACTAAATAATAATAATAATAATGATGATGATGATGATGATGATGATAATTAATGATAATTAATGATAATTAATAATTAATGATAATTCATTCTGCTTCTGAGGATCTCCAGTCCATGACTTCAATCTGTTGTCTTGTTTATGTGGGGTCATTTTTCCTGTTGTTACTCCCAGGCGCTTGCGGCAAACGAAGGAATATCGGGAAGAACTCCAAGCTCAGATAGATCACGTGAAACAAGCCCGGGATTTTGAAAAGGAAGAGGAGCGCCGCGAATACGCCGCGGCACTGGAGGCAGAGAGGCTCTTGCAGCAGAAGATGGCGGATGTCCTTTCGAGACCGTACATGAAGCTGATAAACCTCCATCCCCTGCGAAGGCAACTGGCTTGCAGTTCTCAGCCTTCGAACTGATTTGTTATTCTTTTATACCATTACCTTTAAAACCATCTAATGTAAACTTCTCCTGCTTGTTTTGTGAGTACATTACTTGATAGCAAGAAAAAAAAAGACATTTCCTAAAAGGGTCACCTACTTTATCCATCCCTTATTTTCTAGAAAAGTAGAATATTTTTTTTTTAAAATGCTGTTAACAAAGTTATTTAAAAATAAATAGTATTATACAGCAACTGCTTCAGTGTCATAACAATAACAACAACATTCGATTTATATACCGCCCTTCAGGATGACTTAACACCCACTCAGAGTGGTTTACAAACTATGCCATTATTATCCCCACAACAAACACCCTGTGAGGTGGGAGGGGTTGAGAGAGCTAGAAGCTGTGACTGACCCAAGGTCACCCAGCTGGCTTGAAGTGGAGAATCAAACCCGGTTCTCCAGATTAGAGTCCCACACTCTTAACCACTACACCGAACTGGCTCTCAATAAGGCAAACCACCCTTATTTTCATGATTTTGGAAATCACAGTATCCTTAGGTATGGTTATTCTAAACTCATAACCAAAATTAATTCTCTGGCTCCTCCTTTGAAAAGAAACAGAAGTGCAATGTTCAGCTTCCTTAATACCGCGTTGCGAGAACAGCACAGAAAAGCACGCTCCGAGACTTGCCTATCAAATATTTATTGAACAAAGGAACTTAAGCACAAGCTGCAGGCAAAACTTTACAATGTGTAATAGAAAACACTTGCCCGTGTCTAGCTTGATTTGAGGCTTAGCGCATTCAGCTGGCTGGAACTGAAAGTAGTTTATCTCTGCAGACACAGTAGAGCAAATGGTCACAAAACAACTGCTGAAACTGCAGAAGAACGCACCTTTACACTGCAGTCCCCATTTGCTGCCAATGGAGGTGGAGTCATCCTATTTCATGGGAGGCTTTTAGCCATCCTCCAGTCCTGCTCATGCTCTGACTGGGATAGTCCATGTGAGCCAGATCTCAGAAGCTAAGCAGGGTTGGCCTTGGTTAGTGACTGGATGGGAGACCTCCAGTGAAGACCAGGGCTGCAGAGGCTGGCAATGGCAAACCACCTCTGTTAGTCTCTTGCCAGGAAAACTCCACCAGGGGTCGCCGTAAGTCAACTCTGACTTGAGGGCACTCTGCACCACCATCAGTCCTGCTAACGTGTCTGTTGACCAGCCTATTTACTACTTGTTCCTTTTGCATGGATCAGGTAGAATCAGGGTTCATTTCGAGGGGGAACGCGCAGGAACGCAGTTCCAGCAGTTGCCCAAAGAGGTCACATGTCAAGTGGCCCCGTCCACCTGATGTAGCCATTTGTGGCCTATTTCAGTCTGGACTGGGGCTGAAACGGCCCAGTTTGGGCCTCTGACGGGTGGTGGATCACTCTCTCACTCAGCAGCGGCCTGATCCTGACCGTTTTGGGCCTCTATTCGGCCATTTTCAGCCCTTTTTTGCCATTTTGGGCCTAATTTCAGCCCTGAATGGCCAGGATTGGGCCCAAAACAGCCAGGATAGGTGATGTCAGGGGGTGTGGCATATGCAAATCAGTTATGCTAATGACAGACTTCCGGTGCTGGCAAGGGGTGTGGCATATGCTAATGAGTTACGCTAATAAGTTCCTCCAGCTCTTTTTCTACGAAATGACCCCTGGGTAGAATATTTGAGAGAGGGGGGCTGTCAATGGTGCTGTAATCAGACTAGGATTGCCACCTTTTAAAATAAAAATAACTAGGCTGCTCTTGTTCTTTAACAGCTTCTAGAAACTTTTTGTGATGTGGAGTTTCCCTGCTTGATTCTGTGTGTTCGGCTACTGTGAAAGTTATCAGAACAGGGCCTGTTAAACTGGTGGCTGCCTTAAGATTTGGGACATAGCCACATGCCCTACCAGGCCCCAGACTTCTAACCACCCCTGCTAAAGGAACACGCTGTCAGCTAGCTGGTAGACGAAGCAGCTGTCCGAATCTCGGATGCATTCACTCCAGGCGGGCGCATCTGCTTTAGAAGATCTCAAAGGACTTGGGGGACAGACTAGAGGCAGGAGAGGATGTTGGTTGGTTCCTGTATTTGCCCCATTCCTGTATAAAGCAGTGTGTTTGTGTGCCTAGCATCAAAAGATGTGCACACAGCTGGAGATGGGGTTTCTTCCCTGCCCTCTGGCAGGCGCCTTTCCAATTTAGTCCACAGCTGATGTCAGTTAAGACAAGAAAGAACTGCTCAGGTCAGTACAGCCCAGGGAACACAGATGGAGCTTTCCACTCCATAAGAACAAGAAGAAGAGACCCTGCTGGGTCACACCAGTAGTCCATGGAGTCCAGCATTCTGTTTCACACAATAGCCAACTAGCTTCGCTTCTGTCACCAGCACACCCCTTGTGATGGAAAGCTTACACTGCTCTAACCCACCTACTTGACATATTAATGAAAGGGGTGTGGACATGCATTGTCTATTTGAGCCTGACTCATGACCTGGGAGAGGTACTGAATCATTTAAGGGAGTGGTTGGGCATGCTTAGATCTATTTTACAAGGAGATATATTTGTATGTATTGGCCCTGATGTTGGGTAGCCAACAGGGTTGGAGAAAAATGCCTTGTCCCTTTAACAAAGGCTAAGCGGGTGCAAAATTGGGTAGTTGAAGCATCTCAGGGCAGGGATGGAATTTAAGATCACCTGGTAAATAACTCTTAGATAGCCCAGGTGAGCCTGATCTTGTCAGATCTCAGAAGCTAACAAAGTTGGTCTTGGTTAGTCACTGGATGGGAGAAAGGCCAGGGTTGCAGAGGCAGGCAATGGCAAACCACCTCTGTTAGTCTCTTGCCATGAAAACCCCACTAGGGGTCACCATAAGTCAACTATGACTCAAGAGCAGGATTTCATTCAAGGTGCTATTAAAGGGATAGGACATTTTTTCCTCCAGGCCATCGGCCAACCTACTTTGACCCTGTTTCAAACCATGATCGAAAAATGTACATAAGAGGGGGCACTGCGTAGTATAAGCACCAGCAAACACAAAACCTACTGTGGTGAGGTCACCAGACTTGCAAAATTTAAAGTGCACCGTACACAAAAATCACTTATACAACTACCTATCAAAAATAGCTTTATATAAATGGCAAAATGCTCAAACCATGCCTGGAATGCCTACACAACCTGTGCCTAGTGGAGTCTGGAGTGTGTTATTTTCATGCCAATGGTGAAGATTTCTACCTCCTCAGTTCTACTGACACCCCGTACCTTTTTTTCTCCTGTTCATCTTCCTCCTTCCTGGCTTTGCACTGTGAGTTACATCCATTATAAGCTTGTTTGAGTCAGAGGTTACTCATGCTTCAAATTTCTAAGCTGCGGTGAATAATCTATTTCCCAATAATAAAATAAATCAGCTGTTATTTAATATTTAGAGCCCTGAATGATAGGCAGTTAACATTACAAAGCCCCTTGGCATCGTCTCTGCATCTTCAAAGGATGGGGAAGCTCACGGCCAGGTGGGTGGTAACATTAATAAATCTGTAATGTAATGAATGCAAGTTCTCTGTGGCAGGCAGCAAGGTTGTCGTCATTCTTCCTTGCTGCCGAGGGCAGGGCAAACCCAGAAGACAGTAACCTGCTTGGTCACATTAAAAGATCAGGGCCATTGCTAGGTATTTTTGTCACAATGAGAGCTAAGCCACACAAGACAAATTACACGAGGACGCTCAAGTGAAGGGAGACACAACGTTTGCCGGGAAGCATAGTTTGAATTTCTCCTTTCTCTACAGAGCCTGCAAAGATCGCTCCTCAGAGGGTTTGCTAATTTCACCTCTCTACAAAGGGGGCAAAGAGCTTCTCAGAGAGTTTGTTAATTTCTTCTTTGCCTCTGTCAATTATTAACAAACCCTCTGAGGAAAGATCTTTGCCAGCTCTGTGTAGAGAGGTGAAAATTACGCTTCCAAGCTAACATTGCATCTTCCTTCACTTGAGCATCCTCGTGTAATTTGTCTCGTGTAGTTTATCTCTTGGAAACACTCCCTTGGGCACCCCATGGTTTCCCCTCGTCTCTGCTTCGTTCTCATTACTTCCGTTTTCAGATCAGAGCAAGCATACATATTTCTCATCCACCCTAACCTGGATGGCCCAGGCCAGCCAAGAAACTAAGCAGGGTCAGTATTTGTATGGGAGATTCAGGTAATAGCAAACCACCTCTGTTTGTCACTTGCCTTGAAAACCCTATGGGGTTGACTTGACTGCACTTTCCACCAGCATATCTGCTTCCCCTCCTCTTTAAATACTGGTGTAGGGAGCTATGCCTGCATTGTGAATCTCCCCAAACCCTTGTAAGATTTTGAGCAGCATTTTGGCACCCTATAGCAGGTGCCAGGATGGCTTGCTAGGAGAAACGGCCCAGCCCTTGCCAAAGGTCTGGTATCTCTTTTGCTGGTCAAATGCTTTCAGGTCACTTGCTGATAAGCAAGTTGTGAAGGGAGTTGCCTGTTCCAGTAACAAAGACTCAGGGATACACTGCCTCTGGATCTGGCGGTTCCACTTAATTTTCCTAGCTAAGACCTCTTGATGGCACCATAGTGGTTAAGTAGTTGGGTTGTGAATCAGCACTCTGCTGGTTCAACTCCCTCTATTGCCCTGAGCTCAGCAGGTGGCCTTGGGTAACCCATTCCCAGGGCTGGATCTAGGGTTGCTGGCACCCAGTACAACCCTTGCCTGGCCCTCCACGTGCACGTAGTGCATGCATGCACTCCCGGCGCTGCATGATGATGTCACTTCCATGACATCATCACGCAGGGTGGGAGGCATGCCGCACATGCGGCAAGCCAGCCGCCCCAGTGCCCAGTGCGCTGCGGAGCTGGTGACAGCTGCACAAGCGTGCGCGGGGGCAGTCAGCTTGCCGCGTGGGCAGCTGAGGGCAGGGCTGGGAAGCCCTCTGTGTGGTTCGCCTGCCCCGCTGCTCCATGCCAACCGCACAACAAGCCTGCCGCCCCAGCGCCTGGTGTGCCGCAGAGCTGGTGGTGGCAGTGCAAACATGCACTGGGGCAGCCAGCTTGCCACACAGGTGGCTGAGCACAGGGCTGGGGAGGTCCTGCGTGTGCGGCAATCCAGCCGCGCCATCGGCAGGGCAGGCGAGGACTTCCCAACCCTGCGCTCAGCCTCCCATGCGGCAAGCTGCCAGCTCTGGTGTGCTCCCGGTGGCTGGCAGCCGTGCCCAGCACCCCCTTTTTGGCGCTGCCGGAGGCAGGCTACCCCCCTGCCCCCCCTCGATCCGGCTCTGGCCATTCCTGTCAGCCCCCGCTCCCCAGCTGCATTTTGGGGAACTGTCTTTGTTCACCATTTTGAGTGGGGCACTAATCTGTCTAGAAGAGTGGTGTATTGGCACAGTTATTATTATAAGTGGTTGGGTTGGGAAGCGGCACTCTGCTGGTTCAACTCTCACTATGGTCATCATGAATTCAGCAGGTGGCCTTGGGTGAGCCCCTCCTCTCAGCCCAGCTCCCCAGCTGCATTGTGAAGATAATGACACTGTCTTTGTTCACCGTTCGAAGAGGGGCACTAGTCTGACTAGAAGGGTGGTACATAAGTGCACTTATTATTATGAAAGGCCCTGATGCCAGTGAATTTTTCTTATCCCTCTAATGCCACCTGCCAATCATTACCACATTTTGTAGCTGCAAATTGCATGTTAATTATGTATGATATGAAAAAATACTTCCTGCCCTGTTGTGTTTTTAATCTGTGGCCATGATAATTAGGCATAGCCAATTAATCCAGTAAAGCTGTAAATTTGGCAGAATTAATAACTTACTGGATCCATAGCCCTCCTGTGGATATAGTAAAACCCAGCGTTTACATAGGATTTTCTGTACATAGCGCCCTCCACCCTGCCCCTGAGCTCTTTACATCTCAGAGTTGCCAGCTTTTTTCAGATTTAAAAAATACAGATTCTTGGACAGGGCCAGAAAAGCAGAGCCAAGAAGGAACAAGAAGAAGATAAGAAGAGCCCTGCTAGATCACTTCCGACTGCTCTCGCATCCTGTTTCCCTAGAGTTGCCAGCTCCTGGTTGGGAAATTCCTGGAGATTTTAGAGGTAGAGTCTGGAGAAGGCAGGGTTTGGAGACGGGGGAGACCTCAGCAGGGTATAACACCATACAGTCCACCCTCCAAAGCTACCATTTTCTCCAGAGGAACTGATCTCCGGGCCTGGAGATCAGTTGTAATTTTGGATCTCCAGCCACCACCTGGAGGTTGGCAACCCTGTGTTGCCCACAGTGGCCAGCCAGATGCCCCCAAAGGCATTCGAACAGGACACTGAAGACCAAGCCATCCTCTGTTGTAGGCTACCCCCCACGACAGGCATTCCGAGGTTAGCTACCGCTGAACACGGAGGCTCCATTTCAGCTGGAATGCGGTGGGACGGAGTTCCGGAACCTCTTGAAAATGGTCACATGGCTGGTGGCCCCGCCCCCTGATCTCCAGACAGAGGGGAGTTGAGATTGCCCTCCGTGCGGAGGGCAATCTCAACTCCCCTCTGTCTGGAGATCAGGGGGCGGGGCCACCAGCCATGTGACCATTTCCTCCGAGGGCAACCCACTGAGTTCCATCACCTCTTTCCCCAGAAACGCCCCCCCCCTGCATTTAGCCATCACGGCTAATAGCCTTGGACCGTCTAATCCCTTTGCAAAGCCCTCTGAGTCAGCAACGACTGCTACATTGTGGACCAGCTGATCGCAGGAAGCAATCCTGGCGATCCTGTACAGAGCTTGAAGGAATCAAGCCACCAAGAAGCTGAGCCAAGATGGAATCCGGAGGGGTGGGTACAGCCAACGGAAACGGAGCAGTTTCTGACTTGCATTACACTACAGAACATGATATGGGTGGGTACAGAGTGAGACCAGCTGGTTGGCAACTGTAATAACTCCTATTGCATTCGTGTATCCTGCACACTCAACACGCTTGCAACCAAAGTTATTGTAAGGTACAAGATGGACCAAGGGAAATACTTTATGTCCCTCAACAAGTAATGGAAGTATGTAATTCACAGCCAGCCCCAAGCATTGGTGGCTTGAGAAAGGAGTTAGCCAGATTCAAGGAGGAGAGGTCCCGTCCATCAATAGCCACTAGCCATGATGGTGACAATAAAAAACCTCCACATAAAGAGGCAGCCTATCTCTGAATCCCAGTGCCCGGAGGCAACTTCAGGGGGGGAGTCTTGTCTTCTATGCCCTGTTGTTGACCCTCCATAGTAACGGGTTGTGTGAGACAGAATGCTGGACTAGGTAGGACACTGATCTGATCTATCAGGCTCTATTTATGTTCTTATATGTTTACTTGGAAGTAAGCTCCACTAAGTTTAGTGGGACTTCGCAATTTGTATGCTTATGCTGTTCCAATCCTGTTTCCTTATCAAGTGAAAAGCAGACAAAATGCCATAGATTTTGCATAGAGTTAGACATTGATCCTTGCCCAGAGGAAAGCGATAGACCTTCAAGTCTAGCAACTGATGTGATCTAAGCACATGTTACTTGAAATCAATGGATCAAGTGCTTCTCAACAATATAGTGCCTGAAAGAAGCTACTAATTAGGAAAACGAAGCACATGAAAGGGACATCAATGGGCCAATATATAAATCATTGTACCATCTCACATGCAGGGAGAAGATTAGCTAATGATGCCGTCCTCCTTTTTCCAATAAGGGGAGCTCCTTATTGTAAATTAACCAAGAGTCTTACCCCTTTCCACCTTGTAGTATCTCTGTCGCGGAAAAAAAAATTCTGCTGCAGAATTTTGCCTGTGGGATTTCTGCTTCTCACAAGATTTGTTCCATCACACAGCTCCTTTAGTGTTCGTCCACACAAGAGAGCTTCTCTCTAGCTTCCATTTTCTGTGTGCAGGGAGTTTCTTTCTTACGAATGAGAATTCACATATATGAGTCATAGATCCAGAGGACTTAGCCGTGTTAGTCTGTAGTTGCAAAATAGTAAAGAGTCCAGTAGCACCTTTAAGACTAACCAACTTTATCGTAGCATAAGCTTTCGAGAACCACAGCTCTCTTTGTCAGATGCACGGAGGGTATGAGGAAACTGGCCAGAGATATATAGGTGGTGAGGGGAGGGGGGAGTAGATGCAAATCAGTTGCAAAAGTCATGAAAGAGGTGGAGTGCGCATCCCAGGCTGGGTGTGACCCCTCCCCTCCATAGCTAAATCTGAATGGAATGCCTGAAAGGCAGTTACTTCTGGTAATGAGATAACCATCCCGAGTCTCTATTCAATCCAAGTCTGACTGAGTCAAATTTACATATGAATTCCAATTCAGCAGCTTTCTGTTGGATTCTCCTTTTGAAATGTTTCTAAACTATGGTGACCTATAAGTCCTTGATGGAGTGTCCTGGTAGACTGAAGTGTTCTCCTACTGGTTTCTGGATATTGTCATTTTTGATGTCAGATTTGTGTCCATTTATTCATTTGCTCAGAGGTTGGCTGGTTTGTCCTATGTACAGAGCAGATTCACATTGTTGGCACATGAGGGCATATATCACATTGGAGGATGAGCTGCTGTAAGAGCAAGAGATTGTGTAGTTGACACCATTGGGTCCTGTAATTGTATTATCTGGGTAGATATATGGGCAGGGTTGGCACTAATATGAGCCATCCCTCCTGGAAGACTGAAGAAGTGGTATAACCTCTGTTTAAAAGGACAGGATATTTTTTTACAGGTCATATTGAAGGACAGCATCTGGTTCAAGACGCAGCAAGTCAGTTTCATAGTTGGGTGATGTTTTGGACGTGGGCTTTCCTAGTCGCATCCCGCAATCTATCTACTACACTACACTGCCTCTCTAGACTGTTGGCAATACTAGGTTGAAATTTATTTATTTACTTCATTTCTAGTCCACCTGCCTCCCTGATGGGGACTCAAAGTGCTTTACATTGTTCTCCATTTTGTCCACACAACAATCCTGTTAGGTCCCTCAAGACCTCCACAGTTAACACACAGGTGTTCCAGTTGAAGAAGCTTCATTGTACAGGTGTTCATCCGAAGGTGTCCATTGGCAGAAGTGACAATTCAAACAAAGGCATTACTAATTATAGGGAAACTTCCCGCCCTCCCGGGGTCCGTAGACATTCTGGCACAAAACCCCAAAGAGGTTGCATGGGGACAGATTAGTTTAGACTACATGGAGTACAAAGGAAAATATCCCAGTTCCGGGAAGAGATACAATGTTTGCTGCTAGCAGCTCTCCTCAAGGACACTTGCTGGAAAAAGTGAAAGTACGTATTTTCAACAGGTAATGGAGGGGCCCACTGGCTCTCCTGCAACTAATATCAGAAGTTAAGACACAGAATACAGTATATAATTCAGGCAAACAGCATTAACCAGCACAAAATGCAGAATACAAACATGGCAGGTGTGCTGGCATACATGACATAGTGCCCCCTCGAAGACTGGCCCCTCTCACATCGGGCCGGGTTTGTCAGGGTAGAGCTTATGAAATTTTCCTACAAGTCTTGGAGCATTCATGTTAGAGCTTTCAATCCACTCCCTGTGGCTCTCAGCAAAATATTTCCAACAAACTAAATAAAAAAGTCCCCCATGTTTGATTTTAGAGTCTAGGATGTCTTCTATTTCATGATGCATTTGTCCATCCACCAGGGCCGTTTCCAAATGGCTTACCTGCACCCGGAACGTCGCGCCACGTTGCGGGGAAAACGCAAAATATCGCGTTTTCTCGCGTGAGTTTTGCGCGACGTCGTGCAAAACTCGCGCGAGAAAACGAGATATTTCGCGTTTTCCCCGCAACGTGGCACAACGTTCCGGGTGCAGGTAAGCCATCTGGAAACGGCCCCTGATGGGGAGGGGAGCTCCACGCTCCGGATGCCATTTATCGGGGGTGGGGGAGCTTTCTTCAGGAGTGGAATACTGGGTGGATTATATAAGCATACAGTACAGGTATTCACCCAAAGGTGGCAATTGGCAGAAGTGACAATTCAAACAAAGGCATTACTAATTATAGGGAAACTGAGGTAGCTTAGGCGGAGAGAATGTGACAGGCCCAAAGTCATCCAGCGAGCTTCCACGGCAGAGCGGGGATTCGAACCTGGTTCTCTCAGATTCTAGTCTGACACTCTAACCACTACACCACATTGGGATTCTGCCAGGGACTGTCATCAGGTAGCCCTTTTGGATAGCAAAGAACACGGACATCTTCAAGCTAGCACTTCTGACAAAGGTGTAATATATTAAACACTTCTAAAGAGAAGTTTTAGTGAGCTGTAAGAAATTCCCTTTAAAATCAAGTATTTCTACTAATCTATAATTCATACTAATAGCTGCCCTGAGCTTTGGAGCCACCATCCGTATCCAAGCTTCAGCATTAAATATAGGTTTAATTTTCTTTCCAAATGTATTTAACTTGTTTTTGGAGGGGGAAAATGGGCAGGCTGAGTTAATAAACCAAATTGGGAAGTTCTTGTTTACATTCGTGAAACACCTGCCATGTATGCAAATTCAGCCATCTATTTAAAACTGCAGCGGAGTTTTAAAATAGATATAGGCTAATGTTTGCCTGAATTTCCATCTTTTAAAGGATGCTGGAATGTGCAATGCAAGGGGGGAAATGAATCCTTTGGGGTTTAATTCGTAAGAAGCGTTTGGATAATGTTTTGCAGGGAAAAAAGCACAGAAAAAAATGTTTCATCCTCCTTCATAACTTGGAGTCATCAAATGAAATGCATCAAATAAAAGTACTACTTTTTGCAGCACTCAGTTAACTTATGGAACTCTCTGCCACTAGATGTTGTTGATAGCCTCAAGCTGAGATGTTTCTTCAAAAGGAGACAATGATGGAAGGCAGGTACATTAGCCAGGATAGCTAAACAGAAAGTCTGTTTACATCTCAGCCTCAGATGTCAAAAAACAAACAACTGGGGAGGTGTAAAAGTGTGGTAGGAGTGAGCTATTGCATTTATGACCTGCTTGGATCCCATAAATATCTGGCTGCTCACTCATGGCTTGGCAGGCCAGTTTGGTGTAGGGGTTAAGAGTGTGAAACTCTAACCTGGAGTACCAGGTTTGATTCCCTGCTCCTCTGCTTGAAGATAATAATGACATACTTTGTAAACCACTCTGCGTAGGCATTAAGTTTTCCTGAAAGGCGGTATAAACTGAACATTGTTATTTTTATTGTTATAAACTGGCATTGCTGGGGACTGAACTCGATTACGATTACTATTGGATAGACTTTTGGTCTAATTGATCTGTGTTCTTTATATTTTCTCAGAAGAGTCGGCCAAGTGTAGAGATACAAAGGTGCCATGTCAGAAGACCGCCGCCCATTCTACCCAGCATCACCCACTCTGACTGGCAGCATCTCTCTGAGTCAGAAGTGTTTCCCAGTCCTGAAAACTGGGATCTTTTTATTTGGAGCGTCTACTGAGCAAGAGAGTAATCCTAAACAAAATTATGGAATTCCCTTCCTATGGAGAGTCAACCGTCCCCTTTTTAACATCGTCTTCTATCAATGGGTAAAGGCTTTGTTTGTTTTTGCTTGGCACAGAGTATTAGACTAGGATCTGGGAGACCCAGGTTCGAATCCCCACTCTACCATGGCAGCTTGCTCAGTGACCTGGGGCAAGTCACAAACTCTTAACCTAACCAACCTCACAGGCTTGTTCTGAGGGCTAAAATGGAGGAGCTGAAACATGTATTAATTAATCTGACTGGTAATTAGCATAATTAGGTATATTATAGTATAATATAGTTAATATTACAAATGGTTTGATTATAATACGTCTTATATAATTAATTTGGAGGTAAGAAAAGTATGACAATGAATATTGTTAAATACTTTCAAATACAATACTATATCTTTAACATTTGATTTAATAATGAGATATAGTAAAAGAGAGAGAGGAAATGTGTCTGAAAATGGTTGTAATAAACCCGCACATGATATTTAAATGATATATGATCCAGAGGAGTTAGCGGTGTTGGTCACAAAATAATGAGCCCAGTAGCACCTTTAAGACTGTTTAAATGCTACAATTAAGTTGGTTATAGCATAAGCTTTTGAGAACCACAGCTCCCTTCGTCAGATGCAAATGATATATGGCTACTGTAATCTAGACAATCTTCGTCATGGGTACCTGAATTTTCCTTTAGTGTCATTTGTATTCCTGTTCCTTTTTGTTTTGTGCCCGTTTTTATTGTTTAGAAAATAAAAAAAACATATTTAAAAAATGGAGGGGCTGAGAACCATTTATCCCATTCATGTGTTTACTTGTTTATGAGTTTTTATTTATTTATTTTTATTTATTTATTTATTGTCGGCCGTTCTCACTGAGACTCAAGGCGGATTACACGGTGTGGGATAGTAAAGTTAATATTCAGGACATTTCCATAAACAATGCCATAGGGTAAATAAATGCAAATTTAAAAAGACATCGCATTAGCAAGAAGCCAGTTCAGAGTTGAAGAACTGCTGAAACAGAGCATAAGCAATTCTAGGACTGACATTAGACAACATGAAGCATAGATAGCTCACAGAAATACATAATTAATTTTAATTGTTTTTACATATGTATTTGCGTTTTTTTAATCTTGTTTTAATGTTTTTTATTGTTTGCTGCCTTGGGGGCCACAAGTTGAGTGAGAAGGCAGCTTAAAAACGTTTTTTTTAATAAATAAATAAAATAAGGAGGTCTACTCAGCATCCAACTCCAGTCCATCCAAAGAGGCTTACTCCCAGGAAGGAATTCTTAGTCTTGTGTTGCAAACTGGGAGTTTGCCAACTGAATCTTTTGTTGTCTTTTCAGCTACGGATGCTGTCCAAGTGTGCCTGGCAATTTATTTTATTTACTTCGTTTATACCACACCTTTCTCCTCACTGAACCAAAGCAGCTTACATCATTCTTCGCGCCTTCATTTTATCCTCACAACAACCCTGTGAGGTAGGTAAGTCTGAGAGTATGTGATTGGCCCAAGGTCACCCAGCAAGCTTCCACGCCAGAGTGGGGATTCGAACCTGGGTCTCCCAGATCCTAATCCAATACTCTAAGCACTACACCGCAATTGCCTTTGGGAACCTTTGTGGCTTCTGTTTTGCAGTCTATGAGGAACTAAGCCTGTTAGTGTTACAGAAGTTGATTCCTTTAAATCACCTGCTGGTAAGATATGTTACCGTCTGGGCCGTATTATTCATAAGGCCGACTAGGCCGAAGCCTTGGGGCCCCACAGGAACTAGGGGGCCATCATTTTTTTTTTTTACTGAGGCACATCCCCACATAAATTACAATTAATTGATTCTCTTACATAACCCCTATTAATAAGATAATTAACTGCTTCCTTATTGAAGTGAAACAAATTGTCTCTTACATGAAAACAATTATCCATAAATTATATATATTTTAATAGAGAGTCAACTTGGTGTAGTGGTTAAGAGCGGCAGGACTCTAATCTGGAGAACCGGGTTGGATTCCCCACTCCTCCGCTTGAAGCCAGCTAGGAGACCTTCGGTCAGTCACAGCTCTCTCAGAGCTCTCTCAGCCCTACCCACCTCACAGGGTGTTTGTTGTTGTGGGGATAATAATTACATACTTTGTAAACCGCTTTGAGTGGGTGCTAAGTCGACCTGAAGGGTGGTATATAAATTGAATGTTGTTAACAATAATACATACCATTTTTATTCACTTCAAAATATTACAGTATTGAATAGTTATACCCCCAGAGTGTGCTTTCCTGAAGAGTTCTACTTGCGCAATAAAAATATTTTTTAAAATTGTGAATAGAATTCTTCAGGAGACCCTCAAAATGCGGCCTAATACCTGAAAGCCTAGGGGCCCGGCTATGGGTTAATACAGCCCTGGTTACCGTTACCAGGTCTGCAGAGGAAACCACCTCCAAGGAAACTGCAAACGATGTTTCCGATGGGGAAGATGGCATCCCACCACATCTTTTGGCATTCAACCAGTAGATCAAGAAGCTGATATGTATGCTCAGGGATACATTACAGTGCGCATGATTCTAACCATGTGATTGGATGTAAGTGTCATTGAGGGGACTCCATGTGCCTCTAGAAACAAATAAACCAAAGGTTTAATTTATGCTCACCAGGGCTTAGCTGTAGGATGCATTTTTATGTGTGAAGAAATAATCAAGGCGAAAACTGGGACAGCTGTTAAGGTCGCCAAATGGAAAAAAAAATCCGCTGAACCGTAGCTGCTAGAAAAAGAAGCATGATTTGGACACCCCCTTGTGTTTGGCTGTACTTCTTGGGCCAAAAGGAAATTTTGCATAGGGCCTGACTCCAAGCAAATTGACTCCAATCATAGACCCAATAAAACAGCAGGTTTTGGGTCCAGTGGCGCTTTAGAGACCCACACGATTTTCAGAGCGTAAGCTTTCAAGAGTCAGAGTTCCCTTCTTCAGACATATTCTTCATGTCTGAAGAAGAGATCTCTGATGCTTGGTTGTTGTTTTTTTAAAGTTAACAGTTGGCTATTATGGTCTGTCTCTAGCCCCTTACTTCAGGCACCCCTGACCTCAGGCTAGTCAGCTGAGCCAGCATGCAGGCGGGTGTTACAGACAATTTAGCAACTTTGTGCATATTTACTTGGTCACAGGCCCTGTTGGTTGGCGGTATTTCCAGAGACAGCCACGGCTGAGGTAGAAAATGGCAACAATCCCTCACTGCTGGAAGCAAAGAATAAACTGTAAATTGTCACCTTGCTGGCTAACAGCAGTCTGCCACCAGCATGGGATGCCTCACCCTGCCTAATGGTAAGGCCCAGGTTTGCCAATCGGCATCCATAACCCAGACCCACCTTCTGGCTGGGATATAAAGGCTCAGGCATCTCCATTCCTCTTTGCATCTGATGAAGGGAGCTTTGTTTCTCAAAAGCTGGAAATCTTGTTGGTCTCTAAGGTGCCACTGGACTCCAATACTGCTTTATCTACTGCAGACCAACACAGCTACTCACCTAAACATGTGTGAAGGGCAGAAGTTTCAGGCGGGGCTCCAGAAAAAGGGCTATGTACTACTTAGGAAGATAGTTTCAAGAGGCTGGCTGGTTTGCATTAGAACAGCAGGATTCCAGTAGCACCTTAAAGACCTACAAGATTTCCAGGGTATAAGCTTTCAAGAGTCAAAGCTCCCTTCATCAGATACAAGTAGGAATGGAGATCCCTGAACCTTCATATCCCAGCTCCACCTTCTGGTTGGGATATAAAGGCTCAGAGATATCCACTCTTTGTATCTGAAGAAGGAGTTCTGACTGTTGAAAACTTCCACCCTGAAAATTTTGTTGGTCTCTGAGGTGCCACCGGACTCCAATACTGCTTATCTACTGCTGACCAACACCGCTACCTGCTTAAAACTGGGCAAGGGTCAGAGGTTTCAGGCAGGGCTCAGAAAGAAAGAAAGAAAGAAAGAAAGAAAGAAAGAAAGAAAGAAAGAAAGAAAGAAAGAAAGAAAGAAAGAAAGAAAGTCTATGCACTACTTAAGAAGACAGTTTCAGGAGGCTAGTTGGTTTGCATTCCCCACTCCTCTACTTGAAGCCAGCTGGGTGACCTAGGGCTAGTCACAGCTTCTAGCTCTCTCAGCCCCACCCACCTCACAGGCTGTTTTGTTGTGGGGATAATCATAATGTACTTTGTAAACCGCTCTGAGTGGGTGTTAAGTCATCCTGAAGGGTGGGATATAAATCGAATGTTGTTGTTGTTGTTGTTGTTAGTACAGCAGGATTCCAGAAGCGACTTAAAGACCAGCAAGATTTCCAGGGTATAATGGAGATCCCCGAGCCTCTGTATCCCAAACCCACCTTTCTACCTCCTGGCTGGGATATAAAGGCTCAGGCATTTCCATTGTTCTAGAAAACAATAATCGTGACAACCTAACGAAATAAACACTTATAACAATTGCAAAAATATTCTTATTGTTATTGCATAGTTCAGTTTGCCATTCAATGTGTATCAATACACACAGGCTTCATATACAGACCTATACATAAAGCGCTAGTGCAAAGCAATGGTAATACTACCTGTGAACAGTTGATACTTTTAAAGCCCATTAGTATTCCTTAGGACCACTCAAAAGGTTCATAGGATCCAACTTCAAGTATAGGTCCAAGTACACGCAGGTTGGGATTCATACCATCTCGCGGGCAGACGGGAATCTCCATTGTTCTGACAAAGAGCGCTTTGATTCTCGAAAGCTTACGCCCGGGAAGTTTTGCTGGCCTCTAAGGGGCCACCGGACCCCCCAGCCCTGCTGATTTTATTTATTGGGCTTAAAGCCACTTGCCCGAGTCCAGCCTGCCCAGCTCGGCTCCCTTCGGGCGTCGAGCGGCCAGAAGGGGGCGCCCTCGGCTCAGCGGCGCTGCGAAGGGAGGCCGGGAGCCGCCGCCGCACCTGCGCCCGGGCGAGGGAAAGCGGAACCGGCCGGCGGCTCGGCAGCCCCTCCCCGACCTGAGCAGGGCGCGCCGGGCCGGCTCCGCCTCGAGGGAAGAAGTTCAGCCGGGCAAAGGGCGCGCGCGGCGGCCGCGGAGGGGCGAAGGCGGCCGGCCAGCCAGCCAGCAGCTCCCGCGCTTGCTTGGATGCGCCCCGGACGCAGCCCTCGCCCGCTGCGCCCCGCGGGAAGAGCGCCCTGCCGGCCGGGACATGTCGGTGTCGGAGCTCTACACCAAGGTAAGGAGGCGGGCCGCGGTAGGGCTGCTCTCTTCCGCGCTGGCCCCCGGCGAGGCGCCCAGGCTGGGCTGGAGGCGGCTTGGGTTGCCTTCGCCCCGGTTGGATAATGCGCGCTCGCCCCGCTTTAACGATTGTTGGCGAGCGGATTGCCCTCTTTCGCAGCGGGAAACGCGCCTGCGAAATACTGCTCAAGTGCATTGTGCGTTATCGAGTCTGGGCGAAAGGAATGTGCCTCCCCCCGAATGGAGGTTTTTTTTTTGGTTCGGCTACTTTCCCCTTCGCTGGCTCGTTTTGCTTTTAGCTCGGACTCGGGGCTTCGCTGCAGTGCCCGTCGCAGAGGAACCGTTGTTGTTGTGTCTTTGTGGTAGGTTTGCCAACCTCCAGGTGAGGGCTGGAGATATCCTGGAATTGCAACTGCTCTCCTGGCGACAGGGATCCATTCCCCCTGGGGAAAATGGCATTATACCCCGCTGACCCTCCTAAACCCTGCCCCTCCCTATGCTGCACCCTCAACATTTCCAGGAACTTCGTCACTCTTCCCTCTTGCGCGCTGGACTTTGGCGTTTCAAAAGGACCATGTGGAATCGGCTTGTACTGAGTCAGCTCCATTACAGCCAGCATTGCCTGCTCTGCCTGGCGGCAGTTGGAGGAGCCTTTTAAAACTGATGGCTGGGGTTGAATCCGGGACCTGCCCCATAGACTGCAGGTGCTTTGCCATGGTGAGAAGGGAAGTCTCCCTAGGGTTGCCAAACTCCCGGTGGTGACAGGAGATCCCCCGGAATTGCAACTGATTTTTTTATTGACCAAGTCCAGTTCCCCTGGAGAAGATGCCTCCTTTAACTCTGTGTTGTTATATCCTGCTGAGGTCCCTCTCCTAATAAACCCCACCTTCCCCAGGATCCACTCTCAAAATCTCCAGGAATTTCATAACCCAGATCTGGCGACTCTAAGCCCTCCACAGTCGTATACTCCCAAGAGCCTGCCTTATAATGAGCCAGGCTATCCATCTATCAAGGTCTGGATTGTCTCCTCTGGCTGGCAGCAGCTCTGTAGGATAGAGGACTTTCATGTCACTGCCTTTTTAAAGCCAGTTTGGTGTAGTAGTTAAAGAGTGGCAGGACTCTAATCTGGAGAGCCAGGTTTGATTCCCCACTCCTCCGCCTGAAGCCAGCTGGGTGACCTTGGGTCAGTCACAGCTCTCTCAGAGCCCTCTCAGCCTCACCCACCATACCGGGTGATTGTCATGGGGATAATAATAACACACTTTGTAAACTGCTCTGAGTTTACAAAGTTGACCTGAAGGACGGGATCTAAATTAAGTTGTCCTGAAGGGCAGTATATAAATTGAATGTTGTTGTTGTTGTTATTGTTAAAAACTGGCATTGCCGGGGATTGAACTCTGGACCAGTGGTTCCCAACCATTTTATGTGGACTCCTTTTAACTTAAATAAAAAATTGTGGACTGTTAGTATCTGTGGACAGAAAGAGCAAAACGACAGTGTTTTTTGTGCGTATAGATTTGTTGCACCCCTTGTGGACCTCCGAGGGTCCCCAGATCCCAGCCTGGGCACCGCTGCTCTAGAGTCTCTGCATGCAAAGTGTATGTCCCGTCACTGAGCCACGGTCTCTCCTTTAATGCCCTGCCTTCTGCCTTGTGGGTAATTTTGGAACCCCTGGGGAGGAAGTTGTTTCTTCTATGGACGGAGTGGGGGAAGTATCAGTGTGAAAGCCAAATTCATTCCCCTTTTTTCAGATGGGGAAACTGTGATGGAGTGATGCTTAAGGTCTCCCCAATGGCTCCCCACCAGTGTGGTTCGAGGCTAGAGTTTGGGGCGTTCGGATCAGGGAGATTTGGGTTTGAATCACTACACAGTCTGGCTGGTGGCTACCTCGGGTTAATTCACCTCACAGGGTGGTTGTGGGGTATAATCACGGGCTGCTCCTATATGCTCTGACTTCCAAAACCAACAGGAGATATCAGGTTTGAATTTGGGTCTCGTGGGACCTGGCCTGCCTCTAGAAAGGAGGTAGCTGTGTTTGTCTGAATATGTCGGTCCGGAAGGTGCCTCAAGGCTTGTGGTGTGCGGAACAGGCTGCCTCTCGGCCGAAGTATGAATCTCCAGTCTCCCGAATAATCTTCCTTGTGGCTGTCTAGAAAGGCAGTTGAAACTTTGGTTGCTATGAGGCTCTGGCTGCAGCAGCAACGAACACTTTAACTGGCATCTCTCCACCCACCTGTTCCCTGCCAGGTGTAGCGCCAGGAACACCCTTCCGATGACACCATCCGCTGCAATTCGTTTTGGCTCCCTCCTTTTCCTGAAAGCTCTGCTCCAGGCCTTCCCCGCAATCCGTGGCTGCTCTCCAGCCTCGGAGGGGGGTGGGGAGAGAAAGACGAATGAAAGTATTTTGCTCTGATTCGTTCACTGCCGTGCGTCTCCGACAATGCCTGGGGGGCACATTTCCCCCTTTTCTATGGCGCCAGGAGCCCCTTAAGAACATGAGGAAGGGTGGTGTGTGTGCCCTGCGTGATAGACACTAAATGTATAATTTTTAAATTTTTCTGCCTTGCTTGGGGCAAGCTTAACCAGAGAAGTGACTCTCCACCAAAGGTTGCCAACCTCCAGGTGGTGGCTGGCGATCTCCCGGAATTACAGCTGATCTCCAGGCAACAGAAATCAGTTCTGAAGAAAGTGGCTGCTTTGGAGGGTGGCCTCTATGGCACGATCCCTCGAGGCCCCTCTCCTGCCCTTTCCAAGCTTCACCCTCCAAATCTCCAGGAGTAACCCAAGTTGGAGCTGGCAACCCTACCTTCTACCTGAGATCTGGGGCAGGGGAGGGTTCTTCCCCCTTTCCCCTGCCACCATGGGGCTGCTACCCCGTCCCCCAAAACAGAGGGTCAGATGGTGTGAATGTAGGGGTGCCAGTTCCAAGTTGGAAATTCCTGGAGATTTGGGGGGTAGAACCTGGAGAGGTTCGTGTTTGGACGGGAAGGGACTTCATTAGGGTATAATGGCATAGGTCCACCCTCCAAAGCTGCCATGTTCTCCGGGCAAACTGATCTCTGTAGCCTGGAGCTCAGTTGTAATTCCAGGAGATTTCCATCCCCCACCTGGAGGCGGGCAGCCCTATATGAATGGCACCCTACTAAAATCTCAACTCGTGCCAGTTGGGTCTTGCTTTGGGCCAATCTAGGGAGATGGCGGTGGCCTTTGCTCCCAGGCCGTCCCAGCGTCTGGCCTCTTCCTGCTCCAGGTGGCTGACTTCCAACCTGCTGAGCAAGCCTTTACCTTCTAGAGCAGGAGGTGAGGGAGGCAGGACTCCTCCTGCCGGTTCCTCCCTGGGTCCTTCTGCCCGCCCTTTCTGCCTGCAGTAGGATGCATGTGATTTTTAAAAAAGATAAATGCTAGTTCTCAGTCTCCAGTGGCTTGGCTCGGTTTCGTTCGGAGCGCCTTTCTGTCTTCTAGGCCTGTTGCTGCTGTGGGCCCTGTTGGCAGGGTGCTGTGGGATGGAGAGAGATGGCGTCTGTGTGGATGGGCAGTTTCGATTTAGAGGGCCTTGCCCCGCGGTGAGTGTGTAAGCGTTTGTACATATGGAGGTTGGATGGCTCACCTTTTTTTGTTGCTGATGTGTTTGGGACAGGAGGACTTAAGCGGCATCCTTTTCTTTGTTGACAGAGCTGGGATGTTCAAAGTAATCCAGGGGAGAGTGCCTCTGGGCATGTGCAGAGTGTATTTTCTTTGGGTAGAAGTTTCAAAGTTTGAGAATGCCGTTTCAGTGGAAGCTTGATTCTCTTCAGGAATAAACTGGACGCTCTGATTACTAGAATGGCTTTGTCTTTGGGCAATCATAACTGGTATTCCTACTATTGCTGTTAAATCGAAAAGAGTCCAGTAGCATCTTTAAGACTAACCAACTTTACTGTAGCATAAGCTTTCGAGAATCACAGTTCTCTTCGTCAGATGCTATTAGATACTATTGCTGTCGTGTCTCCTGTTGGGGAAGGAATTGTGGTTTGTCCATTGGCTGTGAAGCCAATGTATCTTGTTTATGGCTTTTTGCATTAGCCACGGGGGTGGCAGTGCCTGCCTGCCTGCTTACTGATGTGTGTGTGTGTGTGTGTGTGGTTGTGTGTAATAACATTTTATTTCAGGTTGGCTGTGAAACTTATAGGCCAGGGCAATGTACTGTCAGTGACAGTGTGCCAGGCAAATGAGGTATTCGTCACTACTTGGCCAGAAAGAAAATAGACTGGTTTTAGAGTAGGTTGAGTGATGCTGGGATAAAAGGAGATCACTCTCAGGTAAGCCACCCAGAGTTCCTTGGCAGACAGGTGAGATACAAGTGCAGTACATGAGAAGGAATTTCAACAGAGGGCAGCTCTTCTTACACTGAACAAGCGTGGTGGTTAGAGTGCCAGGCTATGGTCCGAGAGACCCACGTTCAAATCCCCACTCTGCCATGGAAGCTTGCTTGGGCCAGTTACTCTTTCCGCCTGATCTACCTCACAGGGTTGTTGAAAGGATAAAAGAGAGAAGGATGTTGTAAGTTGCTGAAAAGCAACATATACATTCCTAAATAAATAAAGCAAGGTTACCGATGCCAACGTTTTGAACATAAAAAAACACAAAAAGCTGCCTCTCTCTCTTTTAAACGAAGGATTCCTGTTCTTTATATGTTTACTTTTGGCTGGGTGTCACAGTTGTTCGAAACCCTCGTAGTTTCTCACTCTGCAAAGTGGACAGCCGGGAATTTGAGATGATGATATTCTAAGGAATATGCAGTTGGTTGTCAGACAATGAATGAATGGGATGTCCAGAGAATTCTCCCGATCAGCCACATACAGCACGTTCAGCTGCGGATCTGTGACTGGATTTCGTAGCCAGTACTTCCACCTTAAAAGCAGCCACTGATGGAGGGATCGGGGGACGAGGGAGTCCGACCCTTTTTCCTCTGTGGGATGTGCCTGCAAATACCAGTTCCTTTGCCAAACAGTCTTGTGTGGCACCAAAACCCACAGAGTACAGCTGCCAACTATTCCCTCTTTGGCAGGGCTTCGGTGCCTCTAATTATGGTGCGACAGACAGTAATTCAACAGGTGTCACCTTTTCTGAAATGGAGGTGTAGCCATGAAGGGGAAACTTGTTGAATTTGCTCTTGTGCTGTTAAAAGTGCAACAGCCCTGCCGTAAGAAAAAAAATACCAACAGTGCCACAGATTTGTGTGTGTGTGTGTTCGTTCATCTTTTAAAAAATCTCTTATGAGAGTCATCATCGCAGCTGGATTGGGCTAGGAAAAGGCTGACTGGGGGGAAGGCAGGTAGGAAGAGAAAGGAGAGAAACCCAAAGGGGTGTCTAGAAAACCCAGGGGCTGTTTGCATTGACTTTTCCAAAGCCAAGCAGGAACTGCAGGTTCTCTGAATCCTGCAAACATTACTCCTCTTAAGCAAAACTCGGCAAGCCTTTCGTTGTCCCCTGCTTAAAGGATCAAAAATGCTTGTGGGTTGTCGTACCCGCCAGCCAGTTTGATCACAGCGACAGGCTTCCATTTCCTGCTGTTGATGGATTCTTTGGTGCTGGGCGGGACTTCCTGGGAAACCTGCCGTGACCTCATTGCTCTCTGTAAGGGAAGGGCAGAGCATGAACAAATCAGGCACACGGGAAGCTGGCCTTTGTGGGCAGCAAACAAAGCCGCTCATTGGCTGTTAGTTATTCTCTTGGTTGATGAAGAAAAATACTTTGTTGTTTTTTTAAAATTGGGAGAGGGGATTGTTTGTGTTGGCAAACGTGAGTGCCTCGCACCACGCTAAATGAGAAAACGAGCGTTGCCAACGCTCTGGTTAAGAAAGGCCTCTTTCTTTTCCCTGCCCTGGGCATTCCTGAAACTCGAGACCTATTTCTTTTCCAGAGTTGGCAGCCTTGCTATGTCTGTCGCAGCCAAAAGAAGGAGTCTCGTCGTGCCTTAAATAGTTTTCTGTGCGCTTTGCTTTCTGATTCAGGGCTCCAAGTCCGGTTGTTTGTTGGATGCCTGGTGGAATTTTTGCTTAAATATTTTTGTCAACCTCCTTGAATCTCAGAGCCAAGCTACAAGTGACGCCTGACACAGGTTGGACACTTGTCAGCTTCCCTCAAGTTTTGATGGGAAATGTAGGCGTCCTGGTCTTGCAGCTGTAATGGAGAGCCAAGCTGTAAAACCAGGACGCCTACATTTCCCATCAAAACTTGAGGGAAGCTGACAAGTGTCCAACCTGTGTCAGGCATCACTTGTAGCTTGGCTCTCAGTGGGGAAAAGCCGGAAGATGAATAAAGGAAGTAAACAAGTGGTGGCACCTTGATGAAAAACAGGAGTCTATCCACACCTGAAACACTTAACAAAATTTATTCCAATGTAGGCTTCCATGAATCAGATCTCACTTCATTGGGTGCATTACCGTATAAATACATTGGACTGATTTATATACACTGGTGCAACTCGATTCCTTTTTTATTCTGCTGCTGTGGACTAATGCTGTTTACCATCCTGGAGTTGTAGCATTTTAAAGATTAACACACTGACTCTAACGTAAGTTGCAATACAATACAAGTGGTTTTAGGGCGGCCAGCTCTGGGCTGGGACATTCCTGGAGATCTGGAGGGTGGAAACTGAGCCGGGCAGAGTTTGAGGAGGTAGGGCATAATGCCATAGAATCCGCCATCTGAAACATCCATTTTCTCCAGGTAAACTGATCCCCGTCACCTGGAAATCATTGTAATTCTGGGAGATCTCCAGCCTCACCTGGAGGTTGGCAACCCCAGGTGTAGAGGCCACTACAGATACCACTCAGTCAGAAAGTGATATATCACACGGGCCAGGTGGCGGGGGTGGAATTCTGAACAGTGTATGGATGACAGGATATGGTAGACAGATTCCTGGACCATTGCAGCAAGACACAGGTTCTTGGTTAAATGGTTTTTATTCAGAAATCAGATCATTTCCATATGTATGTCCATAGGACTACTCAGAAGCAAGGTAAGCCTCTAAGCAGCAAGAGTAAAAGTTGATAGGAATGGCATCATGTGAGAGAAACTTCTCTTTTAACATTCAAGTTGCTCTTCCCACCCCCCACCCCCCAATCATAAACAAGATTTTGGCACTTTTCTTGTGTGAGAATGTTTCACGTATTTGTAATCCCAAGCTGAGTCACTAGGAAGCAAAATCGAAAAGAGTCCAGTAGCACCTTTAAGACTAACCAACTTTACTGTAGCATAAGCTTTCGAGAATCACAGCTCTCTTCTTCCTGAGTAGATATAGCATCTGACGAGTAGATTGGCATCTGAGTAGATTGGCATCTGACAAAGAGAACTGTGATTCTTGAAAGCTTATGCTACAGTAAAGTTGGTTAGTCTTAAAGGTGCTACTCGACTCTTTGATTTTGCTACTACAGACTAACACGGCTAACTCCTCTGGACTAGGAAGCAAGACATAGCAAAGTCTGAGAGGGAGTACAAGGTCAGAAACACTGGAAGCTGTTACAGTCCATTAGATAAACACCTGTGAAAGCCTGTGAAAGAAATAGTTATGACTCTGGTAAAATGACATCGAGTTACAGCAGGATACATTGGTTCAGCACAAAAGGATCTTTAAAATTGGCATGGATGGGGCTCAGACATGACACAGTGGAGCTAAAAAGCAATGAAATGTGAGGACAGTCTGTGACGTTTCTGTACAAAGCCCATACAAGATAAGTGCAGCGATGATTCATAGCTGCTGTAATTGCCACGAACCAAAGCTGCTGAGATTCGTAAGGATCCCTATACAAAGATCTCCTGTTCCCTTACGTACCATCTGTTGCTTTAAATACGTGCGCCTATGTCAGCCCTGCAATTGCTTATGTTCCGTTTCAGCATTTCTTCAACTCTGTATTGGATTCTTGCTAATGTTATGTCTTTGTAAACTTGTGTTTGTTTACTCTATGGCATTGTTTATGAAATTGTCCTTGATACTGACTGTACTAATCTCACACTGTGTAATCCGCCTTGAGTCTCAGTGAGGAAGGCGGACTATAAATGACATAAATAAAAATAAATAAATAAAATAAAAAATGTGTAGGACTTTTTGGAGCAGGTAACTTGAGCTCTTCTTTCCTGGGTGTGTAACCATCAAGGTATATTTTTACTAGGCTTTTGGCCACATAAGTTGTTAGCTTGAATCTAGGATGAATGGTAGGGGAACTGGTTTTAACAGTGTGATTCTGTGGTTTCTAGGTACGGGTTGATGTGGCTCTGTAATGACTCTCTGTTTTGCTCAGTGCCTGTAAAACTTGCTTATGTGAAAAATCCAGTTTCTTGAGGATTGTCAGAAACATGATGATGTCCAGAAGAGACTGTGAGTTTGATCATTACATGAGATGCAGTTGTGTGTAGATTCCTCCAGCAAGGAATTGCAGATGCGACATGATGAGGGTTAAGTTGGGTGCCGGAACGCAGCTCCTGATTGAAGGAGCTGATATTTTCGGAGGTTTGCCTACAGATGTGATTTATTCAAGAGGCATCAACCGAAGCGTTTCCTGTGATTTCAACGTATTAATATTTTGCCTCTCTGTCAGTTCTTATTGCTTAACAACCTCCGGCTAGCCCCTGGGCATCGGCTCTGACTGAAACGCAAGGGATAGTTGCCCAGGGGCCAAGGCCCATAATATCAAGCAAGACGCATGTTCCCTTTCAAAAGGGGAAAAATATGAGGGCTGATCAATACACCACACTTCTTTTACTGGTATATGCAAAACAGTTTTAGGTATGTCTGTAAATATACACTATGTGCACACATGAGTTTTGCATTTCAGGTCTGTGTATATTGGAGGAACTAAGTGTCCCAGAGTGAGCCTGGGGAAGCCATGCTCTAAATGTTTACTCTCGAGGAAGCTGAATTACATGGCAGCTTCTGGCTCAGTGCAAATCCGTTAGGAGGGAAGCCTAGAAGAACCCAATATCTATTTAGAAGACCAGAAGTTTAAAAAAAAATTGTGTAATTGGTAGATTAGCTTAAGAATGTGAGGGTACCCTTCTAGACGACCTCTGCAGGTTGTGGGAGGTGGAACGTGTCATGATTTTGAATACTTCCCCTGTTTAAAAAAAGCTACAGGCATGTAGTAAACCTAGAATAGGGAAGTGAAAAGTTAATTATGTATTAGTTTCCTAAACACGGAGAGTTTTTAACATGGATATTTTGGGGGCGGGGGGGTAAGGGAGAGCCTGATAACTCACAACCCTGCATCTGGAAATAGTGCAGTCAAGGAATCGATCGCTGCGTTCTACCTAAGGTGCAGAATTGCTCTCAAAGGTTCTGTGCTCCCCGCTGCTCCATGTGATGAGACCATTATTCATGCGCTCACTCCCTGCCAGGGTTGCCAGTCTCCAGGTGGTGGCTGGAGATCTTCCGGAATTACAAGTGGTCTCCAGGTGACAAAAATCAATTCCCCGGGAGAAAATGGCTGACTTGGAAGGTGGATTATATGATATTATATCCAGTGGAGGCCCCTCCCCTCCCCAAACCCTGCCCTCCCCAGGCTCCACCCCTCCAAATCTCCAAGAATTCCCAACATGGACTTGACAACCCTACTCCATGTGTATGGTATGTCTGCCAGGGTGGTGTAATGGTAAGTGTTGGATTAGGGAAAATGTGGGTTTGGGTCCTCATTCAGCTGTAAAGATCTTGGGTTGACCTTGGGCTAGTCATACACTGGCTGCTTCCACGGACGTTGGATAATCCACTTTCAATACTCTTTAGTGAACATTTGAAACTGATTTTCCATGCGTGGAACAAAAAATCCACTTCAAAAGGATTGCAAAAGTGCATTGAAAGTGCATTATTCAACGTGTGTGGAAATGGCCACTGTTGGCCTAACCTACCTTATAGGGTTGTTGTAAGGATAGAGCAGAGGATGGGAAAACCATATTTGCCAAACTTGTCTACTAGTCCGTCTGGTAATGTGTTCGTGCTGCATTTCATACCCCAGATGCAGGTAATTCCATCTGTCCCTACAGTCAAGGGATCACCCACTGGACAAAAGCCAGGCAAGTGTTTGTGTTTTAAAAAAGAGAGAAAGAAAATCCAGATTTTGTTTTCCGACAGTCTTCAATGTGTTATCCCACGGCACTAAATAACAAATCTTTCACTGAAGTGTTTCATCTGCATTTAACTGAAAAGAACTGGGTTTGCTTATGGCTTCTTTTCACTCTTCTGAATACAAGCAAGAGATCACTGTATGAAAGTGATTATTTTAATAACTGCATCAAGGTTATCCACTCAGTTGGGAAGTTCACTATAAGGGAGGCCTAAAATATTTAAAAGGACAAACCCCTTAACAACTAGGCAGAATGATAATTTTACATTTTGGGAAGTTGGCAATCCATCTATCATCGGTTTGTTGTTCTGATGTGTGATAGGGGGAAAAAACTCCTTACCATTTGGAGTTGCCAACCTCCAGGAGATGGCTGGAGATCTACCGAAATTACAACTAATCTCAGCCCCAACTGTATTGTGGGGAGAGTCAGAGTGGTGTAGTGGTTAAGAGCTCAGGACTCTAATCTGGAGAACCAAATTTGATTCCCCACGCCTCCACTTGAAGCCAGCTGGGTAACCTTGGGTCAGTCACAGCTCTCTCAGAGCTCTCTCAGACCCACCCACTGTATAGGGTGATTGTTGTGAGAATAATAATAATAACACTTTGTAAACCACTCTAAGTGGGCATTAAGTTGTCCTGAAGGGCGGTACATAAATCAAATATTATTATTATGTACTAATATATTTGTGTATAAATCGAATGTTGTTGTTGTTATTATAACTGACTTTGTTCACTGATCTGAGTTGGGCACTAATCTGTCCAGAAGGGCGTATATAAGTATAGTTATTAAGAGAGCTGTTGTAGCATAGTGGTTGAGTAATTGGATTGTGAATCAGCATTCTGCTAGTTCGACTCCCACTGCTGCAATGAGCTTGGTAGGTGGCCTTGGGTAAGCCTCTCGGCCCCAGCTGTATTGTAGGAATAATGATATCAGAGACTTTGTTCATTGTTCTGAATTGGGGACTGATTGGTCTAGAAGAGCAGTATATAAGCACTGTTGTTGGTGTTGTTATCGTATTTCTAGCGTCTTCCTTTCTCTTATTTTAAGTCTGCATATAGAAACACACAATGGTATTGCTTGCTCTGCCTGGAAACAGCTCTCCAGTGCCTCAGATAGAGGCCTATCCCAGAATGTTTGATGCAATGCCACAGATTGTACCTTGGACCTTCCACAAACCAATGTGGTGCTTTGGCTGTGAGACAGCACAGAATCTCTTTCTCTCCTCTCTCTGTTTGAAGAATGTCTGCTTTTTTTTTTCAAATGCACAGTTTTTTCCCCCGTCTGAAGGAATTCCCTTCAGATGTGGGGAGAAAATGTGCCGCGCTCCCGACAAGTCCTTGGATCTCTTCCAGCTCCGTCCTGCCTTTTCTGCTGACTGGGCATTTTCGGAACCTCTCGGAAAGTCCATCTCTGTTTCATCCAGCCCTGGCAGGTGCTGAGCGTCTCTCCCAGGAGAAGGCACAGTTCACGTTCTCCTGCTTAAAAAAAAAAGCAAAATAAACCTTTTGTTGAAGAAAAAAGAGGGTGCATTATAGGTGGCAGTGATGCATACTGAATCCGAATAGCTTGCTTTTAGGCCGAGGCGCCTGGCTTTGTAGGTTTACGACACCGTAAATAATAATGTTTCCATAAAAACCTGGGGAATATTCTTATTAAACAGTAAATAATGCCCGACGCAGGTGTTTTTTCTTTGAAAAGCAAACAAAGCCTGCAGGCAGGTGGTCTGTCAATGGTACTTTGGGGGTAAGGGCCCAAGAAGTGTGTTGTGTGTGATAATCTCTAAAAGCATCCGTTCCTCCCCTCTCTTAGGGTTGCCATCCTCCAGGTGGTGGCTGGAGATGTGCCAGAATTACAGGCCATAGAGATCAATTCCCCTGGAGCAAATGGCTGCTTTGGAGGGTGGGCTGTATTTTAAGTTTGCAGGCAGTAACTGAGAGTTTCTGAAATATACCACTTTTGTCAAATCTTGCGGGCAGTATCCCTCTACCACATGCCAGCTTGCTACAGGAGATCCTTTTGCAAGAGATACCAGAGCTTGGCCGGTGTAGCAAGCCACAGATGCTTCTTATTCCGAGTGCCACATGACCTGGAGAATTGGACATATCCATAGAATGACTCTTCAAATTGGGTAAAATTATCCAATTTGGCTTCAATTGACTATGCCTTGTTCACCGTCTTCCAATTTATCTCTAACATTATTCATATAAAGACTACCAAATGCCACCTCCTGCTCTCAGGACAGCGTGTTACCCACCAGAGTGGCATTTAAAATTGCTGGCCTTTATTTTTCCAATTAGACGATTCTCCGTTATTGCGTCCTTCTTCCCAGCATGCAGGTCCCGTCATCTAACACGATCACCAAAGGAGCAAGAAGTCTGCCAGCATTTCACTCCAAACGCAGGCGAGGCGAATGTTAAGATCTGGGTTTTTTCCCTTCTCCAATTTTTTTTTAAAAATTGTCACATCTGTTCTGGTGAGCTTGAAAGTTTACGCAGTGTTTCTGTCATTTTGGTTGGCCCTAATAAAGAAAGTTTACATGGATTTTGCTTTTTGTTTTCTAGTCCTATTGCCTTTATTGAAAGTTGACGCTTCTGAGTAGAGGAGGCGGTAGATTCAAAGAGGGTGTTGAGGCCAGGGTTACGTGATGTCAAAACCGGAGAGCAAAACATCTTTTGGCAGAAATTATCAGATTCCCGCCCCCTGCTTGTTCATCTGACTGGCTCAACACCATGTTGCGGCCCTCCTTGTTTACATAAACTTCAACAAGTTCTTCTGTTGAGCGTTGGTGGATATGTTATTAGCAAGCAGTGCTCCGGCTGTCAGCGGAAGCTTTGCTGGCCCACTTGCATCTTGTAGTTTGTTTACGTGATCCACAATCTTTCAGACGCTGCCAGGTTTAATTGCTTTCTCGGTTAAGCCCCGAGGCAAGGAAATGTTCACTCCAAGGCAGCTTTTATAAAATCTTAAAAGGAGCATCTCCTGAAGAAAACCACATTCTAGGGAAGCGCCTCTGCGCATGCAGAAAGATTGGAGTGTATCTGACATGTAAACATCTCAGCTCCTGACTGCGTTGGGTTCATCCAGTTTTCTGGGGAAACTGCATGAGTGTCAGTGGACTCTCCTAAATGGGCTGGTCATAAGAACGTTAGAGCAGGATCAGGTCAACTGTGCATCTAGTCTAGTATCCTGTTTAGAGATGGGCACGAACTGAAATACGAACCAAAGTTCGTCACGAACCGGGCCAGTTTTTGGTTTGCGAACCGCTATGATTTTTAGAGTAGTCCGTATGGTTAATTTTTCGATTCGTCACTGCAGACAGCCTGGCACCGATCAATCTGTTGCCTAGGCAAGGAGGCGGGGGTTGGCTTTCTACAGACTTTCTGCAGCCCCGGAAGTGACGAACCAAATGAACCGGTTTGTGAACCAGGCAAGTTCATGGTGGTCCATGGATTGTGAAACGCGACAAACCATGAACTGCAATGAACTGCCATTTTCCCGGTTTGTGCTCACCTCTAATCCTATTTCTTTCTATGGCAGACTTGATGCCTGCCAAATTCCAGTAAGTTGCAAAGATCGAAGCCCCCTCCCAGCCCTGGTATTTGGAAAGTTTACGACTGCTGGACATGGAAGATTCATTTGGACATCGTTGCTGCTAGCCATGTATTGGCCTAGCCTCTGCAAATGTAACAGATGTTTATAAAATTAAACCATTTTAAAGCCAATTGAACCAGTGGCTGTTTTCTCTGCATCATGTGTCAGTGAATTCCACAAGTCAACCACTCTTTGAATGAGGAAGGACTTACTTTTGTTTGTCCTGAATCTACAGCCCATCAACTTTACTGGGTGCCTATGAATACTAGCATTGGGGGGGAAGGGAAAATTTTGACCTTCTCTGAACCGTGCATCATTTTACAAACCACCATCACACACCCCACCTCTCACTTAATTGTATTTTCTGCAAACTTAGAAGCCATAATTTAATATCCTTAGACTTGCCTCATAGAGAAAGAACTCCATAGTACAACACTGTTACAACTCTTGAGTGGTGAGTTTTGGAAGAGCCCTTTGGCTTGTCGAATTTCTTCCCCTCCCAGAAATAAATATTGCTGCCATGGCCCCTTTTCAACTTCGGCTGCTGCTTGGCAGCTGGCTGCTATTAACAGACGAAGATTGCTATTGCTCTGTTTTTCTCATGAGACTGAGCCCATGATGCTTGTGTTTAGATAAAGTCCGTGTTGGTTCCAAATCTGAATAAGGAACTTGGCTGAAAATAGTTTGGGTTGCAATTTATTTCCCTTGAGTGTGTGCCCCTGTTCTTTTTATTTCTCCCGGTGGCAGCCGGTGAGAAATCTCTGCAGACCTTGAGCTCTCTCCTTTATTGTAGGGCTTTTATTGATGGCAAAATGGGCTTCTTCCTCTCTGGTGATTGCTTAGATTCCTCCTTTCTCCATGTCAGAGTGACAATAGAAAGCTGGCATCATGAAAGCAAATGTGGCATCGGGCAAGGTAATGTTTGTTTGATTGAGTGCAAGGAAGATGTGTTCATGTGCCTGCTGGAAAGGGTGGTTGGTTCTGGCTGAGCAGCCAAGAAATGGGGGCAGAGCAGAATAAAACTGAAGTCCATTGGCACCTTAAAGACTGACAATGTTTGTTTCAAAATTCGGGTCCAGTGGCACTTTAAAGACCAACTAGATTTCCAGGGTACGAGCTTTTGAGAGTCAAAGTTCCCTTCAACCTGAATATTGCTCTTCTACTATAGACCAGAAACGACCACTGATGAAGGTTAAAGAAGAAAGCGGCAAAGCAGGTTTACAACTGAACATCAAGAAGACAAAAGTAATGTCTACTGAGGAATTACACAATTTTTACAGTTGACAATGAGGAAATTGAAATTGTCCAAGATTTTCTATTCCTTGGCTCAATCATCAACCAACAGGGAGACTGCAACGAGGAAATCAGAAGGAGATTGAGACTTGGAACAGCAGCTGTGAAGGGAGCTAGAGAAGATCCTTAAAGATAAAGATGTCTCTCTGGGAACCAAGATCAAGATAATCCAAACTGTGGTATTCCCCATTACGATGTATGGATGTGAAAGTTGGAAAGTGAAGAAAGCTGACAGGAAGAAAATTGATTCATTTGAAATGTGGTGCTGGAGGAGAGTTTTGTGGATACCATGGACAGCCAAAAAGACAAATAAGTGGGTACCAGATCAAATCAAGCCTGAATTTTCCCTAGAAGCTAAAATGACAAAACTGAGGCTATTGTACTTTGGTTACATCATGAGAAGACAAGACTAACTGGGAAAGACAATAATGCTAGGAAAAGTGGAAGGCAGTAGGAAAAGAGGAAGACCTAAAATGAGATAGCGTGACTCAATAAAAGAAGCGACATCTTCCAGTTTGCAGGATCTGAGCAAAATGATAGGAAGTTTTGGAGGTCTTTCCTTCATAGGGTTGCCATAGGTCGGCGGCGACTTGACAGCACATAACACACATACACACTATAGATGAACATGGCTACCCTCCTGAAACAATGAGTTTCAGTTTGAGTTTTTGTGAGCCTCAGCCACTTTTTGAAGAAAATTTCATGTACTGGGAAATCTTGATACTCCCCCCCCCCCTAACCTTCTCTGTAAGATTTCCCAATATATATGATTTCCTTCACATATGTCTCTGATGAAATGGGCTACAGCTCTTGAAAGTTCATACTGAAATAACTGTTGTCAGGCTTTTAGGTGCCAATTTACTTTTGTTTTCTGTTCTGACATACCTGGGACTCTTATCGGGTCTTTAAGGTGCTACTGGTCCCAAATCTTGCTCTGCAGACTAACACAGCTGAGTACCTGAAAACTCTTTGTGGCATTTTCAGAATTTCTGTGACTTCCTGTGAGTGCTGTTCTCCCATGCTTATATCTAAAGCCCTGAGATGAAATAAAATGAAATATGCATTTCACGGAGGCTGCTCTAAGTTAAAACCTCTCTGCAGGGCTTTTTTTCTGGGAAAAGAAGTGGTGGAACTCAGGACCGCACAATGACGTCACTTTGGGTCAGCTGGAACAAGGGGGGAGTTTTTTAAAGTTTAAATCACCCTCAGTGAAAATGGTCACATGGCCGGTGGCCCTGCCCCCTGACCTCCAGACAGGGGGGGGCGTTTAGATTGCCCTCCACACCGCTGGAGCGGCGTGGAGGGCTATCTAAACTCCCCCCTGTCTGGAGACCAGGGGGCGGGGCCACCAGCCATGTGACCATTTTTAAGAGGTGCCGGAACTCCATTCCACTGTGTTCCTGCTGAAAAAAAGCCCTGCCTCTCTGGATCTGAAAATCTAATACATCATGGAGAAGGTTTCTTCCGTAATCATGCTAAAACATGCACAATATATATCACTGTGTGTGTTGGAACTATTGCCTTTTCCCCTTCTGCATTTTAGTATGCCAGGCTTCCTCAGGCCAAAATTAGATACTCGGGAGTATACTTGATCTGCAAATATGAGCTCCCTCCTGCTTCACAATATTCCTTTATCTCAGATACCATGTTTGTATTTATCATAAGGTGCTGCTGTGTTACGGTCAGAAGCTTTACATCTGCTGATTAGCTGTTTTACTGGCTTTATTACTGCTGCTTTAATATATATATTTTTGTGGCGCTGACTTTATACTGTTACATCATTTTACTGGGATTGAGAGTCTCTCTACATGAGATTGGGAGACGCAATGTTAACCGAGAAGCATAGTTTAAAAAGACAGAGCCAGCAGAGATCACTCCTCAGAGGGTTTGTTAATTGCATCTTCGCTTCCCAAAGGCTCTGTCAGTTTCACCTCTCCAGTCTAAAACTGTGTGGGGTTGCAACCAGAGGGCAGCGAGGAATGGAAATGGGCTGGAGCTGCCATCCAGAGCCGGGCTGGGACCTGGAGAGATTCTAATAGGCTGAAGTTTCCCTTCTGGCATGTCATGGCCCCTTCACACAGCTCCAGCGTATAGCAAAGCCTTTGCCCTGCCACCAGCTCTGCCTTTTTAAACTACGCTTCCCAGCTACCATTGCATCTCTCGACGAGTGTTCTTCACATGTCAGATGTTTCATTTGGAAAGACTCTGAGCAAGCAGGGTAGAAGTATTTTAAGTTAATAATATGCAGATTCCTGGCAGCCACTGCAAATTTCCCTTCTTTTCCTCTCTGCACATCCCAGTGATCTCTCTAGTCTCTGCTTATTTGTTCTTTTCTGGCTGCAGTTAGGAAACAGATTCCTGTGTCACCCCTAGGCAGATTTACTTCCGTCGTAAGCACCTAGACTGGACTAACCCTGCACGGGGTTGCCCACTTCACGCCACCAACTGCAAAGGAAGTAATGTCTGGAATTCGGGTTTCTCTGGTCCTAAGTATGTCATGGAATGCATGGCCGATTCCAGACGGCCCTCCGCATCGCGAAACGTTGCGCGTCGTCGCGCGTTGTCCCGCAGAAAACGCGAAATTTCGCGTTTTCTGCGCGACGACGCGCGACGTTTCGCGATGCGGAGGGCCGTCTGGAATCGGCCCAAGTGTCCCAAACATCAACTTTCTCTCTGTTGCGGAAATACGTTTTTCAAGTTTTACTCAGTAAGTGGATGCACAACGTGGTATTTCAGCTGTTTTATGTTCCCTGCACTTTAGATGTGCGGGGTTCCGCAATGCACCTTAAACCAGGGAGTTCCTATCATGTTGAGCCTGTGAGTGCGTTTGGGATTCTGAGTGTGTGTAGTGGGTGTCCCATAACTCCAGTTGGTGCAAAAAGCTGCAGCTTGGCTATTATCTGGAGCGAGCAGGATCTTGAATATTACACCCATCCTGAGTCGCTCTGTTGGCTACCTATCAGTTACCGTGCCCAGTTCAGGCTGTCACATACAAAGATCTTCATGGCCTTGGTCCAGCATACCTATGGGTCTGCCTCCCTCCCTATGTTCCTCCACGGCAGCTTCGCTCATCTGAACAGGGTCTCTTGCAGGTGCCAGTATGCACATGGGTGAAATCAACAGCAGCCCGTACACGGGGTTTCTCTGTGGTGGCCTCCAACCTGGGGAACGACCTGCCTGAGGAGTTCAGGAGAGCCCCCACTCTCCTGGCTTTCCACAAATGATGCAAAACTGAATTATTCAAAAGGGCTTTTTACTCAGATAAGAGGGCTGGATTGTAGGGAGATGATCTCAGAGAGGTGCTTTGCTAACGAGTTAGGGACCATACAGTTCACCACTATGTTGCCTTACGTCCTATCTGTTGCTATAAGCGTGTGCTCTTATGTACTGCCTGTTGCTTTAAGTATGACCCTACTGGTTAGTTCTATGTTTAATGTCAGTTCTAGAATTTCTTATGTTCTGTTTCAGCATTTCTTCAACTTTGTATTGGATTTCTGCTAACGTTATGTCTTTGTAAACTTGCACTTATTTACCTTATGGCATTGTTGATTGAAATGTCCTTGATATTGACTGTGCTAATCTCACTCTACGTAATCCGCCTTGAGTCTCAGTGAGAAAGGCGGACTATAAATTACATAAATAAAATAATAAAATAAACAAAACGGCTGTCATGGAGTGCAGGGACCAGTCACTGTCCTGTGATGGAAACAGCTGTTTCTGATTGGGTCTTCTCTGCAAACAGGTGGTGCCTCTTGAGTTCTTCGGAAGCATCTCTTTTCTCCACTGAGGTCTTTGCGCTTGGGAAGAGAAGCTTTGTCAAAGAAGCAAATAATGGGTGCCGGAAAACCCCCTGGCAGATGCCCTGTTGTCTGTAGGTGCCATGTTGTGAATCAACTGCTCAGATCTGTTCAGTTTGTGGCAAGAGAACTGTTGTCGGCTGAAGAGTCTAGAGGGATGGCTCCTTATGAGTGTCCGTAACGTCTTTACCTGGAGCGCTTTCTGTGCTACAGCATCAGGCCAGAGGTGATCTGGAAGTGTTTTCAGATCATCACTGATCTCAAAGGAGGGGGGGAAGATTCTGTAGATCCCATGCCATCTCAACATTTTTCAGGAAGTGGAATATCAAGGCTAAGAAACCAACAGCAACCAACTCCTAAAACCATCTTGGCAATACAGGCTGCAGAAAGTATTCAAGAAGGGAGTTGGAAATAAGATTTGCAAAGCTTCCCCTGTTCCATGCTTAGAATGCGTTATTAGCTTGTATGGCATCAATGAAATATGCTGTGCCAGGAGACAGAGATTGGCAGCCCAGCTTTTCTGGAGCTAGGGGGATTAACTGAATTGCTTCTGCCTTGAATTACAGCTGAGGATCTCCTCCTGTCAGGAAAGTGGCAGCTGTAAATAAATAGATCCTGCACACAGCCAAGGTTCCATACAAGGGAGTGTAGCAAGGAAGGCTCTCTCTGACTGCATTGGTTCATTTGTTGATCTTAGAAGCAATTTACTGCTACTGACCCTGTTGGGGCTACCACTGGATGCTCTTTTTTATCATATAGGTTTTTATTTCAGTTAATACTCATAATAAAGCATAACTTGCAATCATACAATCATCTAAAGCATACATCTACAATCATCCATTATAGCCATTGTCTACAACCATCTAAGCCATGCATATTAGATAAACACAATAATCTAAATCATACTAAGAAGAACATAAAAGGTAAGCTACAATCATTTAAATCGTATAGTCTTCAGTCAAATCATAGAACTTGATTATATATACTCTTAGTTTTCTACTTCTATTTAAATATCTTTATTCTGTTTTCTATCTACATATTTAATAATAATTTTAATACAAACATACATTGTCAATCTCTCTTTTTTTCTTACAACTTTTTCAGTTTAAATTTAAATTTATTCTTAATTATTCTTAATTTTCAGCTATCTAATCAAAAATACTTTTCATTTTTCTTGAAATTCTGAGATCGGCCTGTCGTGTATATAAGATATCATTTTTGCCATTGTCACGTATTCGTATAATTTATTCTTCCTTTCCATCAGATCTGGAGTCTTTCTGTCTTCCAGTTTGCTGCAATTATTACTCTTGCTGCTGTCACCATGTACTTAAATACCACTAGATGCGGTTGTAGCCACGTGGAGTTCATATTTTTCTCCTCTGGTCGGTTGGTGTTAAAACAGCACATGGAAGTGCTTCTGCTCTCAGTTTAGAAGATCACAGTCATAACAAAAGCGTTTGGGGGAAAGTTTGACTCCCAAAGTTGTTATCTAAAATGCTGAGTTATGCCTTATTGCAAAGTCAAGCTAAGAACAAAAGAGGCTCCCCTGGTTAACAGAATAGAGACCAAGGTGGCCAAGCCGCAACCAGGAGAATAAGATGCTAAGGAGTCAGTAACTCCGAAGTCAGCTTTATGACCTAAGAACTTACAGACATTATTAGAGTCAGGGCTTTTTTTCAGGGGGAACGTGGTGGAACCGAGTTCCGGAACCTCTTGAAAATGGTCACATGGCTGGTGGCCCCGCCCCCTGATCTCCAGCCAGAGGGGAGTTGAGATTGACCTCCGCGCTGCTTGGCGGTGCGGAGGGCAATCTAAACTCCCCTCTGGCTGGAGATCAGGGGGCGGGGCCACTAGCCATGTGACCATTTTCTCCGAGTGCAATCCAGTGAGTTCCACCACCTCTTTTCCCAGAAAAAAAGCCCTGATTAGGGTTGATGATGTTCAAGCCCCTGAGGAAGTCTGAGGATGAAACATGTGTGTTTCAATAGCCTGCCCCCGTTAGGGCTAAGCGGGCATCTATTCTCATCAACCCCAATGGTCACAACTCCACCTGAAAGAGAGAGAGAGAGCCTGGAGCACTCCAGTACTTGCCACACTGCCTGGGGGTGCGCTGCGCCACCAAGGGGGCACCCTGGGGAGTGGCCCCCACGGGCCAGGTAAGTGGGGACAGGAGGAGGAGGTGGGAGCAGGGGATCCCCTGCCCCGGGTGGGGGAATGGCAAGCCTAGTTTTTGGTGGCCTTACGGCCTGCGCTGTCTCTCTTGTCTGTGTTGATTGGTAGGGAGAGTCCAGAGCCCTGGAGTAATGAGAATGCATAATGCATTTTTTTCTGCTTTACCATTCTCTGTGTCTCATGCAAGAGATAGGCAGTCCCATCTGGATTGAGACAGTTCAGGATGAAAGAATCAGTTGTGAGTTGGAGGTGTGTGTGTGTGTTGGATGTAAAATAACACCAGTGGCCCTTTGCCTCCTGCTCCAGGGCTGACCAGTTCCTAGAGCAGAGTTGTGGGTCCATGGGTTTGAATCCAGACATAGTGAACAGCCAGAGAGCCCCGAGCGAGGATCCTTTAAAATGAAATAAAGCTTTATTGAAACTGCTTACGCACCTTAGGTTAGCCTCATTCACACAGACAGTCACCGCAAGGTTCAGGTTGGCCACACCCGGTTGTTGCGCTAGTTGACTGATTGAGCAAGGAAGCACCGATGAAGAGGGAGGACTTGCCGGCTGCCCGAGCAGAAGAGCTCCGTTGATGTTGGGAGGGAGATCTCTGCCGTTCCATCTTTGCCCCTCTCCTTTGTAGAGCAGGTGATGTCAAAGTGCCTTTGGCCCGTCTCTGCTGTTTCTTCAACTCTTTTGTCCTTTCCCCTTAGCCTCCAAAATGTGGGTGTGCCCAGTTTTTGCTTTGCACCTTGTTGACGTCTTCGTTGCCCCTTGTGCCAGGCTCAGTCATTAACTTTGTCGGTCACTACTTTTCCTGGTCAGTTCCCTTGTCTCGCAGTTCCAGTTGGGGAGGGCTGCAGGAAGAACCTAACTGCATCAAGGCGTTCAAGCGTCTATCGCGTGTATTGAGATGGCGTGGAGTAGTCTGTTTCAGGTCCCGTGTGCATGTGCGTGTGCGTCTGGAATCCTTCATCTTTTGCCTAGATGCCGCTTCTCCTATTTGTGCGCAAACGCTTCCCACACATGCACTCCGTTTCTAAATATGGCTTAGGAAATTTCAAGCTAAAGTTGATGAATGCACAAAAGTATTAGGAAAAGTTTGTCAATGCAAGTTCTTGAACCTGCAGACTTAGAAGCAGATATATAAGCATTTAATGACTCATTTCATACAGCATAATTCTTTAGCAACCAGTGTTAGATAAGGAATCTGTATTCCATATCTGACATGTGTGCAACCAGAGTTCTGTGGTTGCATGGCCAAGGGTTGCATCTCCTGAGACAGAGAGAGGTGCAGACTGGATGCTGCAATAAAATGTTTCTGTTGGCGGCCATGATAGAGTGTGCCAGTGGGTAGGCGGGAGGGGGGAAGTCCATGATGGAGAAAACATAGGAACATGGTAACATCAAGACTTGACTATTGTAATGCAATATATATAGGTCTCCTATCTAAACTAACTAGGAGACTCCAGTTGGTGCAAAACGCTGCGGCTCGACTGTTATCAGGAGCGAGCCAGGAGCATGAACACCACTCCCATGTTACTGTCATTCCACTGGCTACCCATCAGTTACCATGCTCAGTTCAAGGTATTGGTTATTACTTACAAAGCTCTTCACAGCCTTGGTCCGGCATACCTATGGGACCACCCCCCTCCCTATGCTCCTCCACGGCAGCTTCGTTCTTCTGAACAGGGTCTTCTGCAGGTGCCAGGCTGCATATCAGCAAAATCAATAGCAGCCCAGACACGGGTGTTCTCTGTATTGGCCCCCACCCTGTGGAACAGCGTGCCTGAGGAGGTCAGGAGAACCCCCACTCTCTTGGCTGTACTGATCTCACACCGTGTAATCCACCTTGCGCCTCAGTGAGAAAGGCAGACTACAAACGACACAAATAAAATAAATAAATGGAGCTGGAAGGGACACGAAGGTCATCTAGTCCAGCTGCCTGCACAATGCAGGAAATTCAGAGCTATCTCTACATCTCACCTTCCCCAGTGACCCTTGCTGTATGCTCAGCGGAGCCAGAATAAATAAAGAAACCCCTTGTAACTATTTAATTGGTTAGATAGTTACGAGGGGTTTCTCTGTTTATTCTGGTTACTCATTTCATAACTCTTTTTTTTGTTGTGGTTGTGTATGCTCAGAGGAAGGCAAATATCCTCTAGGATCCCTAGCCAACCTGGCCTGCAGGAAAATGCCTTCTTGACCCCAAAGTGGCGATCGGCATTTCCCTGGGCATTCGGGAAAGGGCCACAAGAACCTAGCACCAGCGAATCCCTTCTTTCCCTCCCTCTCATGATCTGCGTATATTCATATTCATATGAGTCATAGAATCATAATTGTTCTCAAGTGGCCATCTTGCCTCTTCTTAAATACCTCCAAGGAAGGAGAGCCCACCACCTCCCGAGGAAGCCTGTTTCACCGAAGAACCGGTCTAACTGGTGCACTTTCTCCATCCTTTTACCTGAAGTGCATTCCCGAGGTTTGTGTCACTCTAGCTACAGTTGTAATTGAAGGCATATTGGCTAAAGCCGCACTGAAGTGCGCCTGGGAAAATTCTAGCCGACAACATTGTCTCTTTCTCTTTATGGACTTGTGGAAACACAGTTGAAGATGTCCTTAGTTGGCTTCTAGCATTGAATGACTTGCTTTCTGCGTTCCTGCCCACACTACGGATTATGATTGGATCCACTTGTGATCCGGAAGGCTGAGTTTTAATTTGTATGTTTTGCCCGTCATTAACATCATTTGTCTTAATAAAGGTGATGCCTGCCTGCTGGTTATGGTCACATCATGTGTCTCTGGTTGAGATTTCCTGCTAACTAAAAGATTCAAAAATATCATTCAGCTCATTAAAATCATGCGGTTTAAATGTAGGAAAAATTATATTTCTTGCTTCAGTAAGCATTTTTAATGATCCTGTCTTTTTGGAAATATTCCTCACAGTATTCGAGGTAGCTGGTATAAGAACTTGTTTTGATTTTCTTAGCAAAAGCTGAACTTCCTATAGGATTCAGTGCTTTGTGAGTTTGCAAAGACAAGTTCTCCAAGGCTTATGCAGGTCCCGTACACAACACTCTGTGACAGTTTCTAAAAATAAAATTAGCACGGGTAGAAAAAGTTTCAAAAAAGTAAATTTGCAGACTTGCCCTCTTCTGTACATAAGGTTCAGTATAGCGATGTAGAAAGCATTATTTATTTATTTATTTATTTATTTATTTATTTGATCTTTAGCCCGCCCTTCCCACGAATGGGCTCAGGGCGGGGTACAATAAAATGCTCGGTACACAGTAAAACAGATAAATACATTTCAAATCCAACCCCCTCCCAAATGCATATAAAGCAACATCTCAGATGGTGGCTCCCTCCAATTTCCCCGGTCAAATATAAACAAAAGTGTGTGGGGGGGTGCACAGTTAATATTATTTCTGTGACTGCACTTTTAGGGGGAGCAGATGATTTCGTTGCCTCCCTGGCGGGAGACCGGTAAGAAGGCTCCTAATACAATCAAAGACTGGCCTCAACCATATGCCTGGCGGAACATCTCTGTCTGGAATGGACAGAGATTCTGAAATGGTGCTTTCCATCGATGCTAAGTCGGTGAAGAAACCATCACTGAAGCTTCTGTTTCTTTACTTGAATGCATTCTACAGGGAATTCCCTGTTCGGGTGACTGGATATACCTCCATTTCTCGAACAAACAGCTCTTACAAAACCAGTTTAGCAACCTGCTTTTTACCACTCGGCCTCCTTGAATGCCACCCAAACCTTGGCTCAGTCACGGAAGTTGAACGTGCACAATTAGGTCAACTGGTGTCAGCAACCTTGTAATGTTTACAGTGCGATTTTGAATCAAAATCAGATTACAGAATTTTGTGTGTGTTTTTTTAAAAAAGGAGCATTGGCAATCAGGGAGGCTGTAGAAATCTATGGCCAGTAATCTGGCCCAAGTTTCTTGTCCCAGTTCCAAGAGTTTACATGACCTCCTGTCCTTATCTCTATAAATCTCTCCCAAGGCTTGATCGTTTTTCTCTGTACATGCCTCCATCCCTGCCTTGCAGCTCTCTCTGGCCACCCAAATAGACATGCCTCCTCGGTTTTGTCATTTGGATTTTTGGTGGAACCTGTATGCTTAGTCTAGACGAGGGTTTTTGAAGTGAGCAAGCCAGCAGAAAAATGCAGGAAAAAAGACTGAGTTGAAAAGAAGACACGCAAATGTTGTATTATGTTATCTGATGGGGAAAAGTGACAAAATTGCTTGAAAAGTTAAGGGTGACTTATCTAGGCTGCTTTATTTTGTATGGGCCGAATCCACACGCACTCACCATCCGCTTATCTTGCGCAGTCATGGCAGTTGGGTTCATTCCGCTACCATGCTGTGCATCACCACATTCACCCTCCCAGTGCGTCTTCATGGCGCAATCAGTTCTCCACACGCCACTGAGTAAAGCGTTCTAGTGGGCGGTTCCCTCCTCTGTCGTCAGCGTTGACGGCGCATGTCACTTCCCTTTTTTAAAAAAATAAATAAATTTTGCACGATACTGATATTCCGATTTTTAAGAAATGGCAAGGTGCCCTCCCCCTCAACTTTGATTGGCCCATTTTTTGCTCGTCACAGACTGCTTTCTAACAATTCAAAGAGAATGGCCGTTCCCGTTAAGATTCAGCAACCAAACAAGAAAAGTCACGGGAAATGAAGAAGGCTAAACAGCCCATATAACAAAGTAATTTCTTTAAAGTAAATACAATAGTAAATACAACGTTAATACAGCAATTTAGTACAGAAACATTTCATAATAATTTAGTACAGAAACATTTCTGAGGGCGCAAAAGAATACACTGCCGCCATGGTCCGGGTTATGTGGTTGGGATTCTTTCCGACAAAGTACACGCTCCTGAAGAAGTAGAGGTGAAATCTGCTGTTATAGCCAGCCCCAGAATGGGCGTGACAGGTCTATCTTCCAGCTTCGGCATATCAGCCTATTCTTTCCTGAAGAAACTTCAATGAATTAATCGGTTTGAAACAGATTCAAGACTATTAAAGAACTTTATCTTTACCCGGAGTTAATGACTTTGCAGTTGGCAAAAGTAATTCGCATGTATTTGCACAATTGTTGATGAACATTATGAAATGTTTCTGTACTAAATTGCTGTATTAACGTTGTATTTACTATTGTATCAAGTTGTTGTATCAGCATTGCACATGTTATAGCACTTGCACTTTAAAGAAATTACTTTGTTATATGGGCTGTTTAGCCTTCTTCGTTTCCCGCGATTTCTAACAATTGGCTGGTTGTTATGGTGGGCAAATTTGAAAATAATTTGTCACATTACAACATTCTCTGGAAACTCTGTTGCCTCACAGTGGTGTTCTGCTTGTAGTAGTCGCCAACACGGATGCTCAGAGCATGATATTTCTAATGATGGCTAAGATTGTGGTTGGCATGCTTTGCAGCACAGCCAATATGTTCCTAGCCTTTTCCTGCGCAAACTGCTGCTCCCTAAAGTAGGTTTTGCGGGATACCGACCTTTCTTTATTGTGCAAACGTGCTATGAAAGCCCTTAAAAAAAAAAGGGGGCCGGGCAAAAACAGATTTCCGCCATTACCACGTGGTATGGAAAGGAGGCGCAATTGTGATGCGGTGATGGCGGGGAACACGCGGAATGGGAAAGCGTGTGAGTATCTGCTTGAACAGCGCTGCGGTTGCGAAAAAGGCACAAAAACAAAAAGCAAGTGTGGATTCGGCCATGTTTGTTTGTGTCATTTATACTCCTCTGTCATGATGACCCAAAGCAGCTCACATTGTTTTCCTCTCCTACATTTTATCTTCACAACATTCCTGTAAGGTAGGGTAGGCTGAGGGTATGTGACTGGCCCAAGGTCATTCAGCAAGCTTCCATGGCAAAATAGTAAAGAGTCCAGTAGCATCTTTAAGACTAACCAACTTTGACAAAGAGAACGTCTGACAAAGAGAGCTGTGGTTCTCGAAAGCTGGTTAGTCTTAAAGGTGCTACTGGACTCTTTACTGTTTTGCAACCACAGACTAACACAGCTAATTCCTCTGGATCTATGATTATGGCAAAGTAGGGATTCAAACCTGGGCCTTCCAGGTCCTAGTTTGTCACTAACCACTACACCACACTGGCTGTTTACCACCCCAGACCTTGAGTGCATTCTCTAGGGAATCAGGTGGGGGTCTTTCACTTCTGCTGCTGAAGTTGCTGGCGTTTGAACCTTCTTCACAGGAAGCAGTGGTTCTGCCCCTGAGCCCCGGTGTTTGTTGTGTGAATGTATTGGTGCTGTCAAAGCTCCAGTTCTATGTGATTTTTCTTTTGTTTTATGTAAGCGTCTATATATCATGGTATGTAACTCTTTGCAACAAACTGCGCACGCACGGAAGGATACTCATAGATCTATTCAAGCGGCAGCGAATAACAATCTTATACCAGTGTGCAGTTTCAGGTTTTTTTTCCTTTAAAAGCTCTGGTACATTCTGTGCTGTGGAGTTTTGGATCAGGTTCGAGGTTTTGGTTTTAACCTACAAAGCCCTAAATGGACTGGGACAAGCATACCTGAGGGACTGCCTCTCCCCATATGCACCCCGGAGGGTGCTGAGATCAGCAGGTAAACATCCACTGGTGGTCCCTAGCCCTAGGGAGGCTTGGCTGGCCTTGACCAGGGCCAGGGCATTTTCGGTCCTGGCCCTGACCTGGTGGACCTCTCTGTCGGAAGACACTCGGGTCTGCCAGGATCTTGCATTCTTTCAGTGGGCCTGCAAGACAGAGATGTTCCGCCAGGCATATGGATATTAAATCTACCAAATGAGTCTCCTTGCTGGTCTCCTACTTGCAGGTGGGGCTACATAGCCATCTGCCCCCCACGTATGAGCATCCATAGGATACTAATGCACACCTCCACCCTCCTTCATGTATGGTGAGCAGGTGAATTGCTGAAATGTTGTGTTTATGAGATTTGTGATTTTATCGTTCTCTATATTTTATCTATTATTGTAACCCACCCTGAGCCCGCTTGTGGGGAGGGCGGGTTATAAATTTAATATGATAATGATAATGATAATGATAATGATAATGATAATGATAATGATAATGATAATGATAATGATAATGAACAACACATTTTAAACATCAAACAAGGCAGGTGGGGGAGGAAAACAACCCACCCCAATTAATACGCGAAGGCCTAACCACTTTAAAGAATGAAGAAGATAATTATTTTCAATAATTAATATGGATTATGAGTGAAGAGCCTTGGTTAGTACGAAGGGGCTTCTTTGAATGGGACTTCAGAAGGATAAGAATGCAAAGAGTCCAGTAGCACCTTTAAGACTAACCATCTGCCAAAGAGAGCTGTGGTTCTCGAAAGCTTATGCGACTAAAAAGTTGGTTCGTCTTAAAGGCGCTACTGGACTCTTTACTATTTTGCGACTACAGACTAACACGGCTAACTCATCTGGATCTATGCAGAAGGATAAGAAGATTTTTCAGGTTTCATTGAATGCAGGTGCTTCAGGAAAGTTGACTCCTGAAAATCAGTGTACCTTGATCTTGGGGAACTGAGAGTCTCCTCACATGCGCAGAAATTGGTCTTTTGGGTCGTGGCTGTATTTATTTATTGATCAATCGGTTGGTGGTTGAACAGAATTCAGAGCAATTTTGAATGCAGCTGCATGACTTTGCTTCCTTTTTTATTTAAGATGAACTTGTAACATTTTAAAAAAAATATTAAGAAGTACTGAAAATTCTGCTTGCAGTCCCCGAAATGAAATCTGGACCGGCCTTAAATTGTCTGAAGCTGAACGAGAGAAGATAGGATTTATACGCTGCAGGCTGAATCACTGTTATCTTCTCTTCCTTTTCTTGTAAAGAATATTGTGGTGGTGTCGGTAGGCAGAGATTTAAAATGTGCTGCTAGAGCAGAGAGTGAAAACACTGGAAATCATGTCAATGGTTTCTGTGCTTTGGGTTTTTTTTTTTCTTTAAGCGGGAATGGTCCTTCTGATCTGATAGCCTTATCTGGAAAACGAAAATTCTAACAAACAACCAGAATGTTCCAGGGAGAGGCAGTACCTGATATTTATTGCAAGCAAATCACCTACATGGGAAAAGGACGTTGATTGGGTTCGAGGAGGGGAAAGGCAGGAACCATCGTAAAAGATTTAAGTTATCTGGAAGAACAGTTTGGCCGTTGCATTCCTCTTCTGCAGTAAAGGGGTATATGATGCCATTGGCGTACAGACAGCAAAGTTGAAATCTGGTAAAAGCAGGGGTCATTTCGTACAAAAGGAGAGAGAGGAACTCATTAGCATACCTCATTAGCATACCTCATTAGCATATGCCACACCCCTTGCCATCACCGGAAGTGTGTCATTAGCATAACTGATTTGCATATGCCACACCCCCTGACCTCAACTATCCTGGCTGTTTTGGACCCAATCCTGGCCATTCAGGGCCAAAACTGGGCCCAAAATGGTCAGGATCGGGCCACTGCGGAGTGAGAGACTAATCCACCACCTGTCAGAGGCCCGATCCGGGCCATTTTGGCCCCAATCCAGGCTGAAACGGGCCCCAAATGGCCAAGAGTCAGGTGGGTGGGGCCACCTGACATGTGACCTCTTTGGGGAACTGCTGGAACTGTGTTCCGGTGCGTTCCCCCTCTAAATGAGCTCTGGGTAAAAGTAACATTTGCTTTGCAGTGCGTAATAAAACAAACCAGGCAAATCAATTTTACAAGGTTCTTAATGGTAGCAGAGCGTAGCAGCTTAAAGAACAGCTAAGGTGTAATTTTCAGGAGTCTATTAGAGGTGCCTGACTCCCACTTTGGAAACAGGTTAAGCGTTTAACAATATCTGACACCCCCGTTCTTATTACAAGGATGCTAAAGGCATTCTTTTGAAATGGAACATGTTTCTATGTTTTTTTCATTGGAGTGTTTTGGTGCAGTGCTGGGGTGTCGGGTGCAGGGGGTGGTGTCTGGGAAGCCCTATGCAACAATAGATGCATCAGTAATTCAGATTTCTGTTTGTATTCAAATTTCTGAAATCTATGCCCTATTGCATTGTTACTGAACGTCCAAGGCATTGATCATATTGACTCACACTGTGTAATCTACCTTGAGTCGTAAGAGCTAAGCTGCAAGACACAAATTACACAAGGAGCACGTGAAGGGAGTTGCAATGTCAGCCGGGAAGCTGAATTTTAAAAGAGATCAGAAGGCTTTGTCAATTTCCCCTCTCTACAGAGCCAGGGAGATCCTTGCTCAGAAAGTTTGTTTATTTCCTCTTGGCCTCTTAGAAGGGGAGGTGAAACTGATAGAGCCTTGGGAAGGCAAAAAGGAAATTAACAAACCTTCTGAGCAGTGACCTCCCTGGATCTGTAGAGAGGGGAAATTGAAAAAGCCTTCTGATCTCTTTTAAAACTCAGCTTCCCGGCTAACATTGCGACTCCCTTCACGTGCTCCTCTTCGTGTAATTCGTCTCTAGTAGCTTGGCTCTGAGTGAAGAGGTATACAATAAATAGAAAATAAATTGTTTGGGGCACAAATCTGCAGTTCTTAGCACACTTGAGTCAAGGTGAGTTCATTGACTTTGCAGCTTTTTCATCTGTGCCAGGCAAGACTGAGCTTGTCAGATCTCAGAAGCTAAGCGGGGTCGGCCTTGGTTAGTGATTGGATGGGAGACCTTCAATAAAGACCAGGGTTGCAGAGGCAGGCAATGGCGAACCAACTCTAATAGTCTCTTGCCATGAAAAAGCTATGACTTGATGGCACCCCCTCCTCCAGTTTGTAGCTGTGATCCACAATTCATTTAAATATGACTTAAAATATAGAGATCATCTGCCGGCCGATTGCAATGATTCCGAAAAAGTCAGGGATCACCTGAGCATCTGTTAGTTTGGCTGCAGAGCATGTGCTTTGTGTGTACGAAGTTCCGGATTTCATCCATGCATTTGCAATTTTAAAAGATTTTGGATGGTAAGGTTAGGAAAAACCCTGACCTCCAGACCAAACCGGCTGCTGCTAATCAGAGTAGACAGTAGTAAATCGAATCAGCTAGTGGTCTGGCTGATAAGGAATCCATTTACCACTGTTTAAGGACACCTCTATCAAGAGCCCCACGGAGCAGAGTGGTAAGCTGCAGTACTGCAGGCCAAGCTCTGCTCACGACCCGAGTTCGATCCTGGCAGAAGCTGGGTTCAGATAGCTGGCTCAAGGTGGACTCAGCCTTCCATCCTTCCGAGGTCGGTAAAACGAGTACCCGGTTTCCTGGGGGTAAAGCGTAGATGACTGAGGAAGGCAATGGCAAACCACCCCGTAACAAAAGTCTACCAAGAAAACGTTGTGCTGCGATGCCCCCCATGGGTCAGTAATGACTCGGTGCTTACACAGGGGGACTACCTTTACCTTTTACCTATCAAGATATTTGGGCAGGGCTCTGCAGTCTTTTACAAGAAAAGAGCCAAACAAAGTCAAAATTCAGATCAGAAGATCAACAATGCATAGGTCTAAGGCAGCCCTTTTGCATTACTGGAACTGTGCAAATGAACATTACTGATAATTGTCAGGTTGTTTAATAATCTGCAAAGTTTCTGCAGCCTAAGCCCTGGTTGTTGAGAGTCCTTTTTCTCAAGTGCCTCCTACGAGGTCTCATAATAACTAGTAAATATACACAGGTGTCCCCTGCATGATTGCTTTAACGCACTGGCATAAATTTGCGAATGCTTCACGCTCGGATTACTGGCAACTGTTCAGCTCTCGCATTTCCCGTTCCATGAAGCATCTCTAAGAAGTCCTGTAAATGTCTTTGCCTGCCATTCCCTTCACATACTGGCTATTGTAGCATCCCACTTACCCCTATAACAAACCTTGACTGCTATTATTTAGAATCACAGGGTTGGAAGGGGTCTCCACCCCTGAACAATGCAGGAAATTCCCAACTACCTCTCCCCCCACACGCCTGCAGTGACCCCTGCTCCATGCCCAGAAGATGTCAAAACACCATCAGGATCCCTAGCCGAACTGGCCTGGGAGAAATTGCTACCTGACCCCAAGATGGTGATTGGCATTCCCCTGGGCATGTAAGAAGGCCACGAGAGCTAAGCACCAATGTAACCCTTCCTGCCCTCTCCTTCATGATCAGGGCCGGCGCCAGCGTTTCTGGCGCCTGAGGCAGCTTTAGGGGTCATCACCCAGACTGTGTGTGACATCATCACATGGGGGCAGGGACGGCACATGGGGGGCCTCCCAGCCCTCCCATTCAGTTGCCCTACACCTCCCTGGCCGCCTGTTGTGCCTGACCCGCAGCTGTGTGCAGGTGGCGGCAGCAGCACAGAGCAACTGAGTGGGAGGGCTGGGAGGCTGCCCGCTCAGCTGCCACCACCAGCATACGCTTCTGGCCGCGTGCAGCAGCTGCGGGCCAGGCATGGCAGGTGGCCGGGGCAGCACGCGTGTATCCTCCCTCTGGCTCAGTTGCTCCGCACATCGCCCCGGCTGCCTGCTGCACCTGGCCTGCAGCTGTGTGCTGGTGGTGGCGGCGGTGGCAGCGGCAGCACAGGGCTCCTGGCCGAGCGCAGCAGCACGGGGCAGTTGAACTCTGTGGCAAGCGCCCCTGCCCCCAGCGCCCCCTCCAGCACCTTAGTGCTCGAGGCGGCTGCCGGCCCGGCCTCAGTGGGTGCGCCGGCCCTGTTCATGATCTGCCCAGGTTCACCGAATCAGCATTGCTGTCAGATGGCGGTCTAGTGTCTCCTTAAAAACCTCCAAAGAAAGAGAGCCCACCACCTCCCACGGAAGCCTGTTCCTCTGAGGGACTGTTCTGTCAGGAAGTTCTTCCTAATGTTTAGCCGAAAACTCTTTTAATTTTAACCCGTTGGTTCGGAATCGACCTTAGTTTACAACCTTCCCCTCGTAAACTAACTACCGTCTTCTACTCTAAGATGTATGTTTCCAACACCCCCCCCCATTTTTTCTAACTGCCCTCTACCTCAACATCTGAGCCACTTCTCACTTCCTTAAGTTCTGCTGTGTGCAAAATTCCCTTTATAGAGGAGCAGACCTTATAAAACAAGAACCTGATGGGAAGAAGTTAAGGGAGTATTGGCAGCACTGCCTAATAAAAGGTTGTGGGGTATGTTTTTGGTAAATTGCATGTCACGGTGACTTCTCTTGGGGGTTCGTAGGCCTGTCTCTTTGTCACTCCCTACACAAAATTACAGCTTCGTAGCTGACTTTTCTTTTGTGGAATGTGTGTACAGGCCACACTGAGAGATCTCTGTCTTTTGGTGCTACACCTCTGAAGATGCCAGCCACAGCTGCTGGCGAAACGTCAGAAACTACAATGCCAAGACCACGGCAATACAGCCCGGAAAACCCACAACAACCATTGTGTACAGGTTTATTTCTTAAAACAATGCAATTTTTTTGCATGCTGCATCCTAGGCTGCAGTGCATAAATTCCATTCACAGTATAATGAATTGATCTTTTTTCAAGTGCATCATGAGCTCTAGGGAACTGTGTATTTATGATTACTGTGCATTTTTCTTCCTATTTACTCGGTCTTTCATCTTAATTACTGTTTTAACAACACTTTTGCTTGGATGAGATTGGATCTACTGATCCAATCACTGTAAAAGCTGGGGTGTGTGTGTGGGGGGGGGGGAGCTGTTGCAATATGTTGGTCTCTCGGCTGATCAGAATGGTACCTCTCTTTAAAAACCTGTTAAAGAAAAACTTTCTACACCTGTATCAGTTTTCAACAAGAAGTTTGGTCGAGATTGCCATGGGCCGTATACTATTTTTAATGCTGTAACCCATGCAGAGAATTTTTCGTGTTGACTGTTGTATCGTGGAATCATAGGGTTGGAAGGGACCTCCAGGGTCATCTAATCTAACCCCCTGCACAGTGCAGGATATTCCAAAGAAGGAGGGCCCACCACCTCCCAAGGAAGCCCATTCCACTGAGGGACCGCTCGAACTGTAAGGAAGTTCTTCCTAACGTTTAGCTGAAACTGATATGCAGAATCCCACAGCAGAAAAGCAGCACCTCAAAGCTAGCAAGGGGGAAAATTCCTACGGGTGTTCAGTGTTTTATCGTTAAATCCCAAAGTGCCCTGTGTGTTAGAGCATAAACTCTGATCTGTGATTCAGATGCACTAGTGAACTGTAGTTGAGCGCTACGTGAGACCTGGAATGGTTGTCAGTTTTAGCTCAACTTTTGTTGTGATCCTGATGATGGTTATAAAAATGTAATATATATTAGAGTTTTTATTATTATTGTGATTGTTGCATTATAATTCTGATGTTGTTGGTATTAATTGCTAAGGCTGTGATTGCAATGAAGCTTATGACGGATGGAACATAAGACCAGCCCTGATAGGTCACACCAGTGGTCCATCTAGGTTAGCAACCAGCTGCCCCGGAAGGCCAACAAACTGGGCAGAGAGGCCGAGGCTTTCCTCTGATGTGTTGTCCTAGCGCTGGTATCCAGAAGGTCACTGCCACTCATTGTGGAGGGTCTTTATAGTCTCCATGACTGGTATCCACAGATGGACTTGAATTTATGAATCTAATTCTCTCTTACAGCTATCTGTAGTAGTGACCATTACTATGGCCTCAGCAGTGAATTTCACAGTTTAATTACTCACTGGGACCAGAACTACACGAGACGAATGGCACGTGAATGCACTTACATGTGTTTCCCTGTTGTTCTCCTGTCCACTCACACAGCACGGCCACACTACACACATCCCCGTGTTTGCTCTGGCTTGAGCTTCTTTCAGTGTTCCTCCATGATGCAGGATGCTATCCCATCATGCACCTCAACTTTGCCAAGCATCCCTTTCCCTCTTTCTCCAGGTTGGGAGATGGGATGTACTGATGATTTTAAGAGAGAAGGTTCCTCCAGGCACACCCTCTTCCCCGCTTCACCTTTGCATTTCTCTTCAGACCCTCCTCGCCAACCATCCCTTTCCCCTCTTTCTTCCCCTCCCCCTTTCTCCTGGTCGGAAAATGGAAGCAGACAAAAATGGCTACTCTACAGTGGTGAATTGCTGATGTTGCCCGCAGACACTCGCCACTGTGATGACATGTATAACCCATAAGTGCATGGACTAGGGCTACAGTTCTTGTGGTTACCTTGGGGAAGGTGGACATGGGCGGGTAGGAACAGACATAATTATATTCTCTCGCAGAGACACGTGTAATACGTCTCATGTGGTTTTGTCCTGAGTAGTGAATTCCTCTGCTTGCCAGTTTCTTGTAGTCATGGATCTGCAGTCGTAGTGTTTGGGGTGGGCATTTGGGGCAGGGAAGAGCGTGAACCAGAGTCTGACAGTTGAGATGTGACCCCCAAGCAATGGTTTTCACAAAAATGGATGGTATTACTTGGTACAGTATGTCAGACTTGTGGCTAGATAACGTTCTTACTCCAGACTACCCTCTGCAATTAGACAACAGTCCATTGTTTCCAAAAGGTTTTTACTGAAGAATTAGTTCATTATAGTCCACTAGCCTGAACACAAGGTCCAGGATGGTACATGTGCATTGTTACCAATGAAAGGCAAAGCATGAGGAACAGAGTAACAGATCGCAGCAGGCCCAACCTCCCCCCACAGTTCTCAAAACATTCCCTTTGAAGCCAAAAGCGCGGAAACTTCCCAAGGCCGGTTCTTGGTGGAACGTTGGTAGCCAAAACAATCCTTTTCTGTGAGATAGCTGCCTGGGAACCTTGGCACCTGGAAGAGAACACTTAAACACTGAAAGGATTAAAAAATGGAGTCGGTTAAGCAAAGGCACACAAGAAGGAAGTCTGGTCCTGACATTCTGCCCCCTCTAAGATGCTCCCCCCCCCAGGTTTCTGTGGGTAGCGGGAGTGGAATGCCTTAACTAATCTAGGGGCATGAACATGTACAGAGTTCACCCATTCATCAAACCCAGAGTCAAAGTCCTTCCACCTAATGAGATAAAACAACTGATTTCTTTGTATTTTAGAGTCCAGTATTTGTTGAACTTCATAGTGGGTTTGATCATCGATCAGAGTGGGGATTGGAAGTGCACGGGTGTGCCATTGATCAGCAGGAGGGGCTTTCTTCAACAAACTTACATGGAAGGTATCATGTACATGACGAAGATTCTTTGGCAGATTTAGAGCAACAGTCACTTTGTTGATTATTTTGCGAACAGGAAACGGTCCTAAAAATTTTAATGCTAGCTTGCGGCTGGTTTGGGTTGTCTTCAAATTCTTGGTGGACAGGTAGACCAGATCGCCCGGCTGTAATTCCCATTCTGCCGCGCGGTGGCGGTCAGCGTATTTTTTGTAATCCTGTTTGGCTTTGATGAGATGTTTCTTAATCTGCGTCCATTGTTGAGCTGCTTCCCCCCACCATTCGGTGACGTCTTTGGAGGCTGCAGTAGGGGGAGGAAGCGCCTCGAACGGGAAGGGCTTGAAGTGGAAGCCATAGACGATTTTGAAGGGAGTTTCTCCCGTAGAAGCGTGTACGCTGTTATTATACGAGAATTCTGCCAAGGGGAGCAAATCAAACCAATTGTCCTGTTGAAAATTAATATAACAGCGTAGAAATTGTTCTAATATTTGATTTGTTTTTTCCGACTGTCCGTCTGTTTCTGGGTGATGGCTTGAACTCAGACCTTGTTCAATACCCAGAAGTTGTAAAAGCTTCCGCCAGAAGTTGGCAACGAACTGTCCGCCGCGATCCGAGATCACCTTGGATGGAAAAGAATGTATTTTTACAATGTTTTTTATAAAGATGTCAGCTAGCTTTCTAGCCGAAGGAATTGTAGTACAGGGTATAAAATGGGCTTGTTTGGAGAATAAATCGACCACGACTAAGATACAATTGTGTCCCTTGGAGGGGGGCAAGTCTGTGATAAAATCCATGGAAATTATTTCCCACGGTCGGCTTGGCGTTTCTAGGGGTTGCAGGAGTCCCGGAGGTTTTCCTTTTCGGGATTTGGCGCTGAGACAGATGGGGCAAGACGCTACATATTGTGAAATGTCCTTGCGCATGCCCGGCCACCAAAATTGGCGTTGTACCAAGTGAAGTGTTTTTAAGTACCCATAATGTCCCGCTGTGGGAGCATCGTGACAGCGTTGTAACACTTCTTTCCTTAAGCTTTTGGGTACATAGAAGCGATCTCCCCAGAGCCATTCCCCCTGATTGGATTGTTGCAGTCTGTCTTTGGGCACATCGTCCCCCTCCTTTTCCACTTCAGCTTTTAATTTTTCTCTCCATCCCTGGTCGGGTTGGGGAAAGCGGGTAGTGCTGCTGCGTGTTGTCACCACGCCCCCTAATTGCGTAGGTGAGAAGACCGTGTCTATTGTCTCCTCCCTTTTGCTTTTGTGTTGGGGCATGCGTGATAGAGCGTCCGCCAAGAAGTTGGTTTTCCCGGGGAGGAAGTTCAATGTGAAATCGAATTTAGAGAAAAACTCCGCCCATCTCAGTTGTTTGGCGTTTAGCCTGCGAGGGCTGCGCAGGGCTTCTAAATTTTTATGATCCGTCCAGACTTCGAACGGATGGCGGGCCCCTTCTAACCAATGTCTCCAGGTAGTGAGAGCCGCTTTTACAGCAAAGGCTTCTTTTTCCCATACATTCCAATTCCTTTCCGATTCTGAAAATTTTCTGGAAAGGAAGGCGCAGGGTTTGAGCTTTTCATCCGTCCCCCGCTGTAGCAGTACACCCCCAATTGCCGTGTCGCTGGCATCGACCTGCACTATGAACGGGCGACTGTCGTCGGGGTGTTGTAGCACGGGTTCTGATACAAACTGTGTTTTAAGGTGATCGAACGCCGTTTGGCATTCCGCCGTCCAAGCCAGTTTCGCACTTGGTTTTTTGGCTTGGTCCCCCTTATCTTTGGTTTTCAACAGTTCAGTTAGGGGGAGTGTGATTTGGGCGAAATTTGCAATGAACTCTCTATAGAAGTTGGCAAAGCCCAAGAAGGATTGTAATTCTTTGCGGGTTGTGGGGGTTTGCCAATTTAGTACTGCTTGTATTTTACTTGGATCCATTTTCAAACCCTCCTTAGAAATACAATAGCCCAAGTAAGTGAGTTCCGTTTTGTGAAATTCACATTTGGAGAGTTTAATAGGTAACTGGTTATCCATGAGGGTGGTTAAGACTCTCTTTACCAGATCTACGTGTTCCTCCTCAGTTTCTGAATAAATTAACACATCATCCAGATACACCACTACACCTTTATAGAGGAATTCATGTAGAACCTCATTAATCATGGACATGAAAACTGAGGGGGCTCCGGCCAGGCCAAAAGGCATAACTAAGTATTCATATTGGCCGAGTGATGTGTTGAAGGCTGTTTTCCATTCATCCCCCTCTCGAATACGAACGTGAAAGTAAGCATCTTTCAAATCTAATTTCGTAAAGATCTTACCTTGAGCCACGACGTTGAGTAGATCTCTTATGAGCGGAATAGGGTAGGCGTTGCTGGAAGAGACCGCATTAAGACCTCGAAAGTCCGTGCATAATCTCAAGCCCCCATCTTTCTTTTTTACAAAAAGTACTGGCGCTGCATGGGGACTGTTAGCTGGCCGAATAAATCCTCTTTGAAGGTTGAGGTCGATGAATTTGCGGAGCTCCTCTCTTTCGTTGGGACTCATAGGATATAGGCGGCCTTTGGGCAGCGAGGCGCCCGGTAAAATTTCCACAGCACAGTCTGTCCTCCTGTGAGGAGGTAACGAGTTGGCTTCTTCTTCAGTGAAGGCTTGGGTGTACGCCCTGTATTGTTTGGGTATTAAGTTGATTTCTTCCTGGGAGAGGAGAGCTGGTTCGGTTGTGGTCGGATCTTTTCCCCAGTTTTGATCCCACCGATGACTTTTGCATGACTCATGGGTAAATGTGATGCTTCCCTCTGCCCAGTTAATGTAGGGGTTATGGTCGCATAACCACCGGCTCCCCAGAATCAAGGGGTACTAATAACGAAAGATCTTTTTTCCCAATGTTGTCCCATGCCTGTGATGATTGGCATGGTTTCTGTAGTCACTGGATTCATGTTAGTGCCATCCATTTGCTCGAAAATGACCGGTATGTCTAAGTCTTTGACAGGGAGTACTAGTCCGTGTACCAAGGCTGGTGCAATAATGTCTCTAGAGCAGCCCGAATCAATGAGGGCTTGTACCCGGATGTGCATCTTTCTGTCAGCATTCACTAAAGTCACTGGTATGAAGAGTATGGACCCATACGGTCGGTTCGGAACCGGAACTGACTGAGGTTTGATCTGCCGTTTGGGTCCTTTCACGACAGATCCATTTCGTTTCCCGAGGAGGGGCTTTCTGGATTCTCCCCATGGTTTCCTCACCCTCAGCAGCTTCGGCCGTCTGCGAGGTGTGCCCAGTTTCAGTCCGTGGCCCCGTGGTGAGCGTTTGCTGCCAAGGCAAGGGTGCCTCGTCTCCTCGCTCCTCTTGGGACCTCGCGGCTAAAACTCCTTTCGTCAGGCCGGTGATTGCCGATATACCTGAGTCAATGGCTAACGTTCTGCTCTGCAGTTGCACCCACTGGTGCTCACTTACGTCTTGTTGCCCCGACCAGGGGGTGACTTCCGCATAATCCCAACTCAAGGTGCCACGGCGGGACGCATCCCACTCCGATTGTTCGGTCGTTCTATTCCAGTAAATCCACGATTGATCACCGGCTTGTTCAGGGATGGATTCCAAGCTACGCCGACTATCCAGCTGTAAGTGCGTGAACATCGTGCTGGCCCTCCTATCCCTGGTCTCCCTTGGTCGCGCACCCCACTGTGTCGGGGTAGGCAGCGATAGCAGTGGGAGAGCCGTGGCCCGAGGCTGCGTGTCCGCCCTGCTTGGAGCAAGGGTATAGATCGTTGTAACCGAGGAGTTATCCTCCCTCGGTGCCGGTACTTGAGTGTCCGAGCCTTGAGAGCCGGGAGAGGGATACGGGTCAAACAAAGGATCCCTGACAGGGACAGCTTTGGAGTCCGTCTGATCCGGCTTAGGCATTGGAAAATGAGATTGGTAACAAAATGTCAGACTTGTGGCTAGATAACGTTCTTACTCCAGACTACCCTCTGCAATTAGACAACAGTCCATTGTTTCCAAAAGGTTTTTACTGAAGAATTAGTTCATTATAGTCCACTAGCCTGAACACAAGGTCCAGGATGGTACATGTGCATTGTTACCAATGAAAGGCAAAGCATGAGGAACAGAGTAACAGATCGCAGCAGGCCCAACCTCCCCCCACAGTTCTCAAAACATTCCCTTTGAAGCCAAAAGCGCGGAAACTTCCCAAGGCCGGTTCTTGGTGGAACGTTGGTAGCCAAAACAATCCTTTTCTGTGAGATAGCTGCCTGGGAACCTTGGCACCTGGAAGAGAACACTTAAACACTGAAAGGATTAAAAAATGGAGTCGGTTAAGCAAAGGCACACAAGAAGGAAGTCTGGTCCTGACACAGTATAGGGGACATGGTAATGGGTTTAACGTAACAGAGCTTCTTCTCCTATTGACAAACCGTGGTTTGACAATGCAGCTGAACCATGCTTGAATGTCATCTCTGAGCTAGCCAAAGTGGTTGAGGCTGTATGTGCAGTGTGAAATGGTAGGCAGTGGGATAAGAAGCAGAAGGGCGCTGTTGCCTTGTATCCTTAAATGCCTGTTTAGCCTTCTTGTTCAGTGCATTAACTGCAGGTAATCTTTGCTGAAGCTTGAATAGATGGTATATGTGGGTGTGTAAAAAAAAAAAAGTGGGGGTACCTATGAAAACTTGTGGGGGGAATCTCATTTCTCTACACTCCTCCATCTTGCTTTCCCTTTTTCTGCTTATTCTCTCTCTCCCTCCCCAATCATCAGCCCACTCACCTTGCCTGCCCTTCCCTGTTTTTCTACCTGGTTGGCCTTGGTATTCCCTCCCTCCCCCACTCATCTTTTTCCGTTCCTCTCACCCCATCTCTGGTTTTCCTTTTTTTAAAAACATTCCTTTTCTCCTCTTCCTACAGCTGCCAACCTCCTACAAAGGCCTTCAGGGCACTTTTATCAAAGGTAGAAAAATTAACAGCAATTTTTAGCAATGAGGGCAAACAAACCAAATCCCTGCGAGGATTTTGATGCGGGCCTTTTCTTAATCACAAAAATGGCACGGATAAACCAGAGTGGGGCCTGCCCTGCTGATTTGCTAACAGGAACCCATGAATATTTGATTTATTTTATTTTAGCAATAAACACTGTTTATTCGGTGCGATGTGGCCAATAGTATCTTTGCCTGGAGTTGCATGGATAATGTATGAGGTGTTTGCTGCTTATCTGGGTGATATTTTGCATCTCTTATGGGTAAGCAGGAGGGTTGGTTTTAGTGTGATTTATGTTTAATTTTTTATTGATAAAACATAATTTAAAAGTTTTAAAAAATTGAGAATGCATTGATTGGCAGTGTTTGTTCAACTCTAGAGGAGGGAAGGTGGATTGTGTTAGATTTAGATATCTGAACGGACGCCTTCCCCCCCGCCCCAAGATGTGAGTATTGTTACTGTTGTGCGTTAGGCACTTTCGCTCATCTGATCAGGGCCTTCTGCAGCTACCCCCCTGCAAATGGGCAAAATCAACAGCTGCAAGGTGCATTCTTGGTTCTGGCCCCCACCTTAAGAAACGGCCTACCTGAAGAGGGCCCTGACCTGGATAGCCCAGGTGAGCCTGATCTCGTCAGATCTCAGAAGCAAAGCAGGGGCAGCCTTGGTTAGTGATTGGATGGAAGACCTCCAATGAAGACCAGGGTTGCAGAGGCAGGCAATGGCAAAACACCTCTGTTAGTGTCTTGCCATGAAAACCCTACCAGGTATTGCCATAAGTCAACTATGACTTTAGGGTACTCTCTACCACCACCTGAAGAAAGCATCCACTCTCCTGGCTTTCCGCAAACTACACAAAACTGAATTATTCAAGATGGCTTTTGACTCAGATAGGAGGGCTATCATATAAGGAAGCAGTATCAAAGAGATGGATCGGTGAAGGGATAGGGAGTTACTATAGTCTCCATTACCATTGCTATAAGTCTGATAGACTATAGACTTTACTGCTATTGATGTAGATATGATCCTACTGGGTAGTTCCTATGTTGTTTAATATGGCAGAATTGCTTATGCTCTGTTTCAGCACTTCTCCAACTCTGTATTGGATTTCTGCTGGTTTTAAATCTTTGCAGATTTTCAAGTATATACCCTATTACATGTGTATTGAAATGTCTTTGAAATTGAACTGTACTGCATCACCCTGTGTAATCTGCCTTGAGTCTCTAAGAGAAAGGCGGACTATAAATAATGTAAATAAATTAAATATACCGGATATGAACATATGAAGCTGAACTGTGACGTGCATGAATCACTGGTCCGTTTTATCTAGTACCATCTATTCTGATGGGCAGAGGGTCTCAGGCCAGGAGGAGGCCTTTCCTAACACTTTGTACCCGAGAGTCTTTATCTGACAATTCGGGGGGTTGGATCTGGGACCTTCTGCCCAGACTTTGCCAATGAGCCACCCCTTTTCTTCCTAAAGGGGCACCCCTATTTCTTGCCAGCTCACAGTTCTGCACGAAGAAGTGACTTAAGTTTTAGAAGCAGTTGCTTGAACCCGTGCCTTTGCCACTATCACAAAAGACCTTTAAAGCATGTTAGTGTTCATGTTGGTTTGGGTTGTGAAGCTCCTGCTGAGGGTGAAGGATTCCTTTTTCATGGCACCTGTTGATCCTCTCTAGGAAGGAATCACCATAGAGTTTTACACAGAGATGCTAAGGCCCGTGAAAAAATGGATTTTTTTAAAAAAAGGTATTGCATATATTTCAGTTGTTCCCAAAATTTCTACCCTTCCAAAATCTGGAAAAAGGTTTCCCCTCATCCAGCCATCCAGCCATCCATCCAGCCATCCAATATTCCGCTCTCACAGAATCACAGAGTTGGGCCATACAGACCATCTAGTCCAACCCCCTGCCCAGTGCAGGATCAGCCTAAAGCATCCCTGACAGATATTCATCCAGCCTCTTCTTGAAAACTGCCAGTGAAGGGGAGCTCACCACCTCCCTAGGCAGCTCTGATTCCACCTTTGAACTACTCTGACTGTGAAAAAGTTTTTCCTAATATCCAGCCGGTACCTTTCTGCATGTAATTTAAGCCCGTTGCTTCGGGTCCTACCCTCTGCTGCCAACTGGACCAGCTCCTTGCCCTCCTCCAAATGACAGCCTTTCAAATATTTAAAGACAGCAATCATGGCCCCCCCTCAATCTCCTTTTCTCCAAACTAAACATTCCCAAGGCCCTCAGCCTTTCCTCGTAGGGCTCAGTCTCCAGACCCCTGATCCTCCTCCTCGCTCTCTTCTGCACCCTCTTGATTTTGTCCACATCCTTTTTGAAGTGAGGCCTCCAGAACTGCACACAGTACTCCAGGTGCGGCCTGACCAAGGCAGTATAGAGAGGGGCTATGACCTCCTGCGATTTCGACGCTATGGCCCCTTTGATACAACCCAGGATTGAATTGGCCTTTTTTGCCACTGCATCACACTGACTGCTCATATTTAGTTTACAGTCCACTCTTACCCCAAGATCTCTTTCATATATACTACTGCCCAGAAGTGTATCCTCCATCCAGTATTTGTGCTTCCCATTTTTGTGGCCCACATGTAATACTATGTTGAATTGTATCTTGTTCACAACCGCCCACTTCTCCAGAGTACTTAGGTCTTGTTGAATATTAACTCTGTCTTCTTGGGTGTTTGCCTTCCAATTTGGTATCATCAGCAAATTTAATGAGTAGCCCGTTTACCCCTTCATCCAGATCATTGATAAAAATATTGAAAAGTACCATTTACTCCAGATTATTGATAAAAATATTGAAAAGTAAGTCTGCAGAGCAGGCTTAGAGCGGATCACATCAAGGTGTAAAAACATGTAGCGTAATAAAAATAATTTCAGTTTATAAAACCCAGCAGGACTCACATTGCCTCTCCCTCATCAAAACCCGTGGGGTGGGTGGCAAATTGACATTATACAGACAAGGGGGACAATGTCCCCCTCCTGGCAGGAGGCTGGTCGAAGAAGGGGGGGGTCCTCCCACAAATGTTTGGACTGGATCCTGGAAAGGGTTAATTTGGGGGAGGGGCTTCAGCAGGGTATAATTCCATAGGGTCTGCCCTCCAAAGCAGCCATTTCCTCCAGGCGAACTGAGCTCTATGACCTAGACTTCAGTTGTGGTCCCGTGAGATCTCCAGCCACCCTCTGAATGCTGGCAAATGTAGACCAGAGGCAGTTTGTCTTCCCCACTCTCAACCTCCCCATCAGCCAAGATCTGGTTGAATGGTCTTTAACAGGTTAAACCTCCTTGCTTTGTATTGAATTTGTACGGGTCGGTGATGCTCAGTTCCTGCTGTAGCATCTTGGTTTGGTAAGAGCTGCTGCTGCTGGGCTTTCGTTGTTTTGTTTTCTTGTGCATGGCATTAGGAGATTTGGAGATTCCTTGCCGTAATCCTCTTTCAATGCCTGTGGTGGATTAGTGCTCCAGTTCGTAGACCTTTGCATGTAGCAGCAAGTGCTCACAACCGTATGCAAGAATCTCAGCAGCAGTACAACTTTGTGATGTTTTTGATGTTTATTAAATTTTTATTTTTTAAGCTGGAGATTTGTATGGATTGCTGTTTTTTGGTTTTTTTTAAGTGACGCTCGAATTTTTTGAAGCCTGCACTGTCATAGTATGCGTGCCTGTACTTGGTAGCTGTTGCCTGTGCAATGAGCAGACAAAGTGGAATTTGGTTCCCAGTTCTTTATTTGCAGTTCCTAGTTCCTTATCTATTCCTAGAGAGCCAGTTTGGTGTAGTGGTTAAGAGTGCGGGACTCTAATCTGGAGAGCTGGGTTTGATTCCCCACTCCTCCACGAAGCCAGCTGGGTGACCTTGAGTCAGTCACAGCTCTCTCGGAGCTCTCCCAGCCTCACCCACCTGAAGGGCGGTATATAAATCGAATATTATTATTATTAGTTCCTAATTCCCAGTTCCCAGTATATGTCCACTTAGATGACAGAGTCCACTGAATACAAAGGTGTATGATATGTGCTCCTACAGTCTTTATTTTGGGGCATAGAGTTTTTCAATTTCCCCCAATGTTTGTGTTTTGCTCTGCAAATAAGGAACTAGGAACTGTGAATAAGAAACTGGGAACTGGGAACCAACTTCAGCTTCATACTGAGCAGCCAGGCCCCGTACAGCTCGCATGCATGGGGCATGACTGTGCGCTTCCTCTGCTGCCGCCCACACCAGAATTCTGTTGAGTCACGAGAGGTGGGATGAGTGGTGGCGGGGCCATGTGGCAATGGCTCTTACTTCTGATTTGGTTCCGGTTTGCTCTAAAAGTTAGAGAGCTGGCGTAGTTTAGTGCGGTGGTTCTCAGTCTTTTTGGTGACCCATGAGAACAAATTTAGTTGATACGGTGACTCACTTAAAAAACCAAAATGTACAAATCAATAAAACTGCAAAATCCCAGGACCCACTTTTACAGGCTTGGTGCTCTTGGCTTCTACAAATTTGTACAGTTCTGTACTATGCACGGTTCTGATCAACACACCTGAAAAAGGGTATTGTAGAGCTTGAAAACGTACAGAAAAGAGCAAACAAAATGCTTGGGGGACTCGAGCAACTGCCTGCAAGGATCAGTTAAAATGCTTGTGGCTGCTTAGCTTAGAAAAAAGGAGAATAAGGGGAGATGTGATAGAGGTCTATAAAATTGTGCATGGTGTGGAGAGACTGGAACTTTGAGTTATCTACTAAAGCAGAGAGGTGGGAGTTTCAGGACAGACAAAAGGAAGTGCTTCTTCCCACAGTTCATAGTTAACTTGTGGTATTCACTGCCACAGAATGTGGTGATGGCTGCCAAGATGGACGGCTTCAAAAGGGGAGTGGACAAATTCATGGAGAATTGGGCTATCAATGACGACTAGTTATGATTGATATTTACTCCCTCTGGTACCAGAGGCAGTATGCCTTTTTATATCAGAGCTCTGGATTAGATGGGCCTTTGGTCTGAACCAATATGGCTCTTCTTATATACTGTGTGACAGCTGTATCTTCGATCTAGTGATAAACAGCTACTAATGATCCCTGGTCCCAGGGAGGCCCACCTAGCATTGACCTGGGGTTGCCAGCTTCCAGGTAGTGGCTGGAGATCTCCCAGAATTACAACTGGTCTCCAGGCCACAGAAATCAGTTCACCTGGAGAAAATGGCTACTTTTGGGGATGGACTCTATGGAATTAGGCCATGCCAAGATCCTTTCCCTCCCCAAACCCCACTTTCTCCAGGTTTCTCCAGGTTTCACCCCCCAGATACTCCAGGAATTTCCCAACTTGGAGCTGGCAACCAACCCTACGTTGACCAGAGCAAGGGCCTTTTCGGTCCTGGCTCCAGCCTGGTGGAATGCTCTGTCTAATGAGACCAGGTCCTGGACAGACTTGCTATCATTCGGCTGGGCCTGTAAGACAGAGTTGTTCTGCCAGGCAGTTGGTTGATGCTGTGTAGGGTAGAACGGGGCCCTCCCTGGTGAACATCCACCTCCCCCAAAAGAACTTTCCTCCTTCTTTCAGTGACTGTTGGAAATGGATTAATGAACTGTTTTGTGCTGCTTGTGTTTGTTTTTTAAATTTTTATACTGTATCTATTAGGTTTTAAACTGTAGTTGTAATTATAATGTATACAAATGTGATCCGCCCTGAGCCTGCCGGTGCAGGAAGGGCGGAATATAAATTTAAACAAACAAACACAAATAAATAAAAATTTGTTCTGATACCTTAGACAGAGACTCTGAGAGCCAAGCTACAAGTGACACCTTACACAGGTTGGACACTTGTCAGCTCCCCTCAAGTTTTGATGGGAAATGTAGGCGTCCTGCAGCTTGGCTCTCCATTACAGCTGTGAACTCTGATTCTGATGGAGTTCACAAACCGGTGCCCTGCGCTTACTTGCATTTTTAAAATTAAAACAAACAAACAAAATCGGGGGTGGGGGGGTGGCAGAGAAGAGTTTGAAAGGAATCTTGCAGACACTAAATTACAGCCAAAGGGTTTTAAAGTTTCATCGGAGTGTCCTGGACATGTAATTTTGACAGACTTGGGGGACATTTAAATTTAAACTGGTTTAGCAGGCCTTCCCTCTTTGGAAACTTGTAACTGTGGGTGTGTGCAGCAGGGGAGAGATCACTCATATAATTGTCAACCCTCTGAGAAAACTACATTTCCCAGGTTTCTTTTGGGGACGGCTAAATAGTTAGAAAGGCAACGTCTTTTAAGTGCAGTATGTGACAGGGAAAGAAAAAGTGTCTGAATTTCTGTCGGGGTGACCAAAATGAATAGAAGCTGAGAGCCAAGCTACAAGTGACGCCTGACACAGGTTGGACACTGGTCAGCTTCCCTCAAGTTTTGATGGGAAATGTAGGCATCCTGGTCTTGCAGCTGTAATGGAGAGCCAAGCTGTAAAACCAGGACGCCTACATTTCCCATCAAAACTTGAGGGGAGCTGACAAGTGTCCAACCTGTGTCAGGTGTCACTTGTAGCTTGGCTCTGAGTGAGTAGCTGGATGAAGGACTACTGAGGCACGTGTCACTTGTGCAAACTTAATTATCTTGAGTCAGACTATCAATTAAGCATTGCTCTAGTCCCTCCCCTTCCCCCCCAAATTAAGGAAGTGGCACCCAATTAGCATTTGTTACATTGCACCTCTCTTACACACATCAAAAGATTTGTATGTGTATGCTCCACTTCCGTGCCAACATAATCCCTTTCTGAATGGTCACCGTTCCTTGTTGGTTTGATACGGGATGGTGAGGCATCCTTTGGCTGTGGATCTGCTGAGTCAAAAATATGACTTCCTCTTAAGAAACTGACCTTTGTGCTTTTACTCGGAATGTATTTACTTGAGGAGGTGTTTTATGGACATAAATGAAGTAAATAAATAAATAGCGTTGATTAACTTAAAATATAAAATCCCGAACAATTATTTCTACGTAGATGGTTATAAAAGAAAGCTTGTTATATGGATTTGGCTTACCCCGCCCTTCCCCGCCTCCCAGTAGGTATGTGAGTCAAGGAGCTTCGTTAATCAACTAGCTGGTTTTCAATTTATAGCTCTCATAGTTATGTTTTTAAAATGTTTCCTATCTAAATCCTCCCTAGCATAACCGAACTTTCCCACTCAACGGGGCTCACATTCTCAACTAATTAATTTTCTGATAGATGTCAACCACCTTACAAGGTTATCTATACACATATTTTCTCAGAGAAATCCCCCAAAGTTATACATAACAGTATATCTAAAATGTTGATTATAAATTCCATGTGACTATCACTGCCTGTAGGACACTAGTCAATAAAGGAAGTATTTGGATTATCTCATCTGTCCTTGACTGGAAAATTCTCATTATTTTTCAGAACGTTCCTCACACCTGGATTTAACTTGCTGCGAAGTATTTCTGGTATTTACTGAAACGAGATAATAATAATAATAACTCCCCTTATAACAGCTTTTCTGGACAGATTAGTGCCCCACTCAGAGCAGTGAACAGTTAGTGTTATCATTAACCACAAAATACAGTTGGAGAATGGGGGCTGAGGGCCAAGCTACAAGTGACACCTGACCCCAGTTGGACACTTATCAGCTCCCTTCAAGTTTTGATGGGAAATGTAGGCGTCCTGGTCTCGCAGCTTGGCTCTCCAACTGCTGTCCAATGGACTTTTCAACTGTCACTTGTCCAACATTCCGCCAAGCTGCCTACATTTCCCATCAAAACTTGAGGGAAGCTGACAAGTGTCCAACCTGTGTCATTCGTCACTTGTAGTTTGGCCCTGAGAGGATCAGCTTACTCGAGGCCAACTGCTGAGCTCATGGCAGTGGTGGGAGTCGAACCAGCAGAGCTTTCAATGCCTTGACCAGTAAATTTGACCTCCTGTATTTTTAGCCAGAACCATCACAATGGTGGAACTAACTGTGCAATCCTAAGCAGAGTTACACCCTTCTAAGCCCATTGACTTCAATGGAGTTAGAAGAGCGTAACTCTTTTTAGGATTGCACTGTAAACCTACCAGCTTCTTCCACATGCCCATGGCCTGGATATTGTACGTGAAGCCAGAGCAGTAAATTTGGTTATCCACCATTGTCTAAGTAATGAAATGAGAACAACTTGCTTTGGTCACTTGCAACGCTTAGACATTTTATATAAATGTCCTTCTTTCATGTTTTATTTTGGATCGTTTAAATTTCAGTGCAGTTGTATTTGCCTTGTGTGTATGGTCTTCTGTCCCAACATGGATAGCCTAAAGAAGAAAGCAAGAGGGACTCACTTAAGGTTCTTTCTTTCTTTCTTTCTTTCTTTCTTTCTTTCTTTCTTTCTTTCTTTCTTTCTTTCTTTCTTTCTTTCTTTCTTTCTTTCTTTCTTTCTTTCTTTCTTTCTTTCTTTCTTTCTTTCTTTCTTCTCTCTCTCTCTCTCTCTCTCTCTCTCTCTCTCTCTCTCTCTCTCTCTCTCTCCCCCCCCCCCGTTAGATTTGTATTCCACCCTCCCCGCAAAGCAGGATCAGGGCGGATCACATTTATTTGGCATGCTTTTCTATAATGTCTCCCATCTTGTGGAATGGGCTCCCTGAAGGAGGGTTGGGCAGGTGCCATTTCTAAAAGTTTCTAGCAGGTACTGTAAAGCCACTTCAGTTGTTAGGACTTTTATCGGGGTATAGGCTGCAGTCATTTTTTTGTGGGGAGGAAGGAGGTATTTGAGATTTATTTACTTGTTATATTTAAAGCTTGGATGTGTAAGCTTCCTTGATCAACACGGAAAGGTAGGGTGTATAAATATTTTAATAAATAAGTAAATGAAAAACAGTACCAAGTGTTGTTTGAGGAACACTTCAGGGAGGGATATGCGATGGAGTTGGCACGGCAATAGGAGGAGTAGCTCTTCTTTCTGCCATCCCAATGCACCCCAATTTGAGAGCGTGCAGGCATAGCGGTACCACTGTTTGCACCGTAAAGCTGTTTATGCTGGGGCAGATCTCAGCAGCTGTGCCTTCTGCTCTTGCAAAACGGCACCTTTGCCTGAATGTTTCCTGGCTGTGTCGTGCATGCAGTACCCCTTTCCTGAGGCCATCCTGCAGGGGCGTTTAGAAAAGCGACCCGTGTCTTGTCAGAGAAATGTTGCTCTAGCCAGGAAATCGTGGCCAAGAATGCCTGTCAAGAAACAGCAACCTGGGTTCCTTGACCAAAGCTTTATAAATTTATTTTATTTATGTCATTTATGGTCCTCCTTTCTCACTGAGAAGATGGGTTACATAGTGTGAGATTAATATATTTAGTATCAAGGACAATTTCATAAACAATGCCATAGGGTAAATAAACACAAGTTTACAAAGACACCACATTAGCAAGAATCCAATACAGAGTTGAAAAATGCGGAAACAGAACATAAGCCATTCTAGGGCTGACATAGGAGTACATATTTAAAACAACAGATAGTAAATAAGGCAACATAGTGGCGAAATCTGTGGGTGAAGTCTATGGTCCCTAACTCCTTAGTGCTGCATCTGAGATTAGCGTGAGATTAGTACAGTCAATATCAGGAACATTTCCATAAACAATGCCGTAGGGTAAATATATACAAGTTCATAAAGACTTAGCTTTAGCAAGAATCCAATACAACATAGTGGTGAGGTCTGTGGTCTCTAACTCATTAGTGGATCATCTGAGATCCCCTCCTTACAATACAGCCCTCCTATCTGAGCAAAAAGCCTTTTTGAATAATTCAGTTTTGCATCGTTTGCTTGTGAAAAGCCAGGAGCGTGGGGGCTCTCCTGACCTCCTCAGGTGGGCCATTGCACAGGTTGGGGGCCACCACCGAGAAAGCCCGTGTACGGGCTGCTGTTGATTTCGCCCATGTGCAGGCTGGCACCTGCAGGAGACCCTGTTCAGATGAGCAAAGCTGCCGCAGAGGAATATAGGGAGGGAGGCGGTCCCGTAGGGATGCTGGACCAACGCTGTGAAGAGTTTTGTATAACTAATACCTTGAACTGAGCACAGGAACTGATATGTAAGGAATCCATCCATTTTTGTGATACCAAATGGCACGTGTACACCGAAAGTAATGAGGGAAGCACAAAATAACAGCGAGCTTCTGCTTTGAAAGCACTCCTGTGCATGCAGCGAGGTATGCTAATTACTGTTTATGAATCGTACAAGGTGCTGTGGCGAAACCACACGATTTAAGGCTGCTTTGGTTTTTGGAGAGGCGTCCTGTGTGTGCATGCCAGCTTGCTTCTCTTGGCAGAGGGCTGGGCACTGTGCCCAAATCCACTGAATTGATACGATTTATTAAACAATTAAGTCATGAAGTTTTAGGTGAAGACAGAAGTGCCTCCTTTTGGGAGCAGTTTACAGAATGTTTTGTGCTGCAGGGGTGAGCTTTGTCTCTCCCCTGCCTCACCCTTCTGTTGATACACAGTTGACACGAGCTCTGATGTGGGTTTTCGCCCATCCCTTGAGCACTGGGCAAAGTTTTGTCTTTTATTGAACTCATTTGCTGTTGCCCCGGTGCCAGGTGTGAAACGTTGCTTGGGAGGAGGAAGGGGAGGGGCTTTGTGACATTCACAGGGACTAGCCAATCAACATTCTCTTTTTGAAACAGGAAGAATTGGTTGCTCCTAGGATTCTTTCAGATTGGAAGTTAGGTGAGCCTGATCTCATCATATCTCAGAAGCTAAGCAGGGTCGGCCTTGGTTAGTAATTGGATGGGAGACCTCCAAGGAAGACCAGGGTCGTTATGCAGAGGCAAGCTGTGGCAAACTACTTTTCTTAGTCTCTTGCCATGAAAACCCCACCAGGTGTCAGCTGAAACTTGAGGGCACTATTTACTCCACATCAGCCCCCAGAGAGAGAACTACAAATCCGGCTGTGTCTGTCTTCACCGTTTGAGGCTTTCACAAGTGAGCATTGAAATGTCACTCACATACGTGGAGGAATTGTACAGTGTGTTGGCACAAGTATATCCATAGCTGTGTGTGAGCAGGGATGTGTTGTGAGATTGTGAGCTCAAGCATGAGTTCCACAGCCTCTCTGGCTTTCTCCCACAAACGTTAGCCAGGGATTAAAGATGTTGGATGCTGCTTGGTCCTTTGGCCTTTCCTGTGGGTGGCACAGAGGATAGAGGGAAGGTTGGTGAGCAGTGGGAGGAGGTTGTGGTCTGCAGTGCGCCCTCTGCTGGGGAACCACCTGAAGAGAGCTGTGACTTTTGAAAGCTTATACCCTGGAAGTCTGGTTGGTCTTCAAGATGCTATTGGACCTCAGTCTTGCTCTTCCGCTGCAGACCAACACGGCGACACACCTGAAACCGTTTGGGAATCAGGATATGATTCTGACCACCGCTGCAGTGTGGCTCTGTGTACTATGGCAAAAAGAGGGAGGATCTGTTGGAGGAACAACAGATTGAATGGAACGGTGTATGGCATCCATTCCCATTTTAACAAGAACGGTGTGGTTAATCCGTCTGTTGATTGTTTTGTAGTTCGGATCACACGCCGCAACCGCGTTGTTTTCAGCTTTTTGCCTGGCCGCCTTCTGTCTTGAGAAATGTCAGAGTGTTGGCTGTGACTTCCCGATGACAGATGGTGAAGTCATCCCCAAGCCTAAAGAAGTGCCCTGTGATAGATCAGCTTGTTGCGAAATCCGATGACTCTTCATTAATAGTGAATCTAATGAGGGGTTGGATGTGTGTGTTTTGTGTGCGTGGGGATTGTGGCAAGCTCCATGGGGCTTGCCAAAAAGCTCTGTGGGCTTGCCGGTTTGCGTTCATCCTCACTATCAGAGGAGTTGTTGTTGTTGATTAATAAATTGTATGTTGGCCCCAGAAACCTAACTAAAGGATTCCATCGTTGGGCCTTTACAGAGTTTAGCATTTAGCAGAGGAAACGTGATTATAGGTGGTTGTGAGCTGGTTCTGCTGGCTGGTGTGTATGCAGGAGAGAAAATAAAGCATATACTTGCTTATACTTAGAAAAGAAATAAGAGTTCTTTATTGCAGGAACTCCATACTCTGATAGGAAAGAAGGAGAGGCAGATCCTAACTACCTATCTAGGCTAAGGATGGACATGGATGCTGGGAAAAGTCCTGCATCCATGCTTCCAAGATGGAGGGAGGAGAAGGAGAGAGATGTTGTCTGGAACAAAGCCAGGAAGAGAAGGAGAGGGAGGAAGTCAGGAGGAGGAAATCCTGAGAATAGCAATCTACATATCAAAGGATAATCAGAGCACTAAACAGTTAACAGAGTGCCCTGACCTCTCTATCTTTCTAACTCTTTGGTTCATCCCCCTCTGAAACCTGAGGGAAGGGACAGCTCCGAATCTTCCTCTTCTCCTTTGACCCCATAATGCTCCAGTTTGAAGCAATATTTTCGGAGTCTGGGGGTGGCAGGAGAACTTCTGAAGGCCAAGACCTTCATCCCCACTGGTTTGAAGGATGTAAGCAAGATGAATCAAAAGCTGTGTATTTTTGTGTTTATTCCATCCAGGCAAAGTTTCTTTGAATTCTGGGAATTCTCAAGGCTTCAGGGGAAAAGCCCCCACCAACTTATCCCTTCCTGTATCAAACTGGAGAAATTGGAAATAAAGCTGCTGCCTCAGCCCTTGTTTATCCCGTGTGGAACTTGCTTGGCAAAGGGAAGTGATGAAATATTTAGGAATGTGTTTTAGCTGCAGATCAGCAGGACATAGTAAAACTCAGGCCAAAACAGACAGATGGAAGGGACTCCATCTGCCATTATAGAGGTGACTGCACAGAACTATTACCAATTAGCATTCTGTTACAAATACATTATTTGCTAATGGGGAGTTTTTGGGCCTCGTTTTGCAGTGCAAAGGGGGAATTCGTTGACAAATAACATTTGTTATAAATGTATTTAATAAAGTTTGCAGGTGCTAGGGAAATGCCATTGACTCGACAAGATGCATTTTTACATACATGTTCTTCTCGATATGGAGAAGTTGCGCAGTTTTCATCCCTCTCTGCGGTCTTTATCAATTAACTGATCTCCAGTCGTAAGGAAAATGTGGGCAAAATATTGAAAAACATACAATACTTTTTTTAAAAAATCCAAATTTATTAGCCCTCTGCCCCGTCTGTGTGCTTTTAGTGTTTATATTTTTATGTTTTAGGTGGTTAGCCGTGTTGGTCTGCAGTAGAACAGCGGGATTTGAGTCTGTTGGGATCTGAGAGACCAACAAAATTTTCAGGGTGTAATCTTTTGAGAATGAGAGCTCTCTTCTTCAGACACGAGTAGGAAAGGAGATCCCTGAGCCTTTATATCCCACCCAGAAGATGGGTGGAGTGTTACAAAGAGGGCATCAGGATGTAAAGGTACAATGTGTCAGTAATGTCCTTCCAGTCTCTACACTGGACAAACAAGTCAGTCCCTATGCAAAAGAATAAATGGACAGAAATCTAACATTAGAAATCACAGCACTCAAAAAAACAGTGGGAGAACATTTTAATCTTCCAGGACATTCCATTGCTGACATCAAAGTGACTGTTCTCAAACAGAGAAACTTCTAGGAGAGATGACAACATGAGATTGCTGAAACAACAGTTCATTCACAAATTAAGTACAATGGACCCCTCCCCCTCCCCGGGCCGAATAAAGATTTAGGATTCTTATCACACTACAGATGCTAATTTCTGCTCTGATCAAGCTGCGTTGTACCATTGCAGCTTTACATCCTGACAGATTCCTTTGCTACACCCCGCCCATTTTATCAAACTGCATTGTAACTTAATCCTTGTATTCCCGTCCCAGAGAGAGCTGTTAATAATAATAACATTCGATTTATATACCACCCTTCAGGACAACTTAATGCCCACTCAGAGCGGTTTACAAAGTGTGTTATTATCTCCACAACAACAATCACCCTGTGAGGTGGATGGGGCTGAGAGAGCTCTGAAAGAGCTGTGAGTGTCCCAAGGTCACCCAGCTGGCTTCAAGTTGAGGAGTGGGGAATCAAACCCGGTTGTCCAGATTAGAGTCCTGCTGCCCATAACCACTACACCAAACTGGTTTGTGTATGCCTTTAGCAGTAGCAGCATCTAGTACAGCTGGGCAAAAATACCTTGTGTTTGCAGCATTTGTTCACCCCTCAGCACACCGGGGGTGCACATTTTTGCTTGTTGCTGGAGATGGCAATCTAATGACAGCATCTTCCAGCCACAGGCGATAGTGGCTCTTTTTGGGGCCAGAATCCTAGAGACACTCTACAACCCCTGGCTGGCTTTATGGTGCAGGGACCTGTCAGACATTAATACAGAGCATGTTTCATGGAGAGCAGGCGTGCTTAGTTGCATGAATTGAAACCCGTTACCCACAGCTGGAATCCAGTTCCAGAGTTTTAAAAAGGTATTTCTTCACTGAGTGTGAGTTGTTGTGAACCATCTTTAGCAACACAGTTGAAACGGTAGTATCTTTTTAACAAATTTATTTACTTCATTTATGCCCCAAATTTAGTTTTATTTATTGACTTCATTTATGCCCAGAGTGATTTGCATCATTCTCTGCTCTTCCATGTTATCCTCACTACAACCCTATGAGGTAGGTTAGGTTGAGTGCGTGTGTGATTGGCCCAGGGTCACCCAGCAAGCTGCCATGGGAGAGTAGAGATTTGAACCTGGGTTTCGACGACTTACACGAGGACACTCACGTGAAGGGAGTCGCAATGTTAGCCGGGAAGCTGAGTTTTAAAAGAGATCGAAAGGCTTTGTCAATTTCCCCTCTCTACAGAGCCAGCTGCTCAGAGGGTTTGTTAATTTCCTCTTGGCCTCAGGAAGGCTCTGTCAGTTTCACTTCCCCTTCTAGGAGGCAAAGAGGAAATAAACAAACCTGAGCAGTGACCTCCCTGGCTCTGTAGAGAGGGGAAATTGACAAAGCCTTCCAATTGCTTTTAAAACTCAGCTTCCTGGCTAACGTTGTGACTCCCTTCACGTGCTCCTGCTCGTGTAATTTGTCTCTTGTAGCTTGGCTCTTAGCCTGACACTCTAACCATTACAAACTTGTAACTTTCAAACCCGTGTGTTGTGTTATGCTTGGAGTGCACACACCCCTTTTGGAAAAGATGTTCTTCATATTATGAGCAAGCTTGCAGGTTTATAAAAAAAAAACCAGATGAGATTTCAGAAATACATAATTCTCTTTTTTCACACCTAAAAGCTTCTGAAGTTGAAGGGCTTTTGAAAATTTTGGCAGCGGGATCTGTGAGGAGGCCTCCTTAGAGAATTGCTATGCGTGAAGATCTGAAATTAACAACTTGGGTTTTCTTGAAAGAAATCACTTCTCTTTCTCTCTCCCCCCTTGTCTATCTCAATGGGTGATTAGATTGCTCTAGAACTCTATTGCATACATTCTTCTTTTCCTTGCGATCTTGCCATTAAACTAGCAGGGTAGTCGTTTGTTTTAATAATATCACAGTGCTAAATAATTCCTTGAAGCTGGACTGCTGGTTTTAGCTTCCGTTCGTCATTGCTGAATATTAAATTTCATATGGAGATCACAGTCTTGAATATTTTACTGCTTCGTATAACACCTTACTGTCTTTAGTCAGGTCTGTCGGGAGGGAGGCTAGAGGTACAACATTTTTGTGTGAGTCTGGGTTCCCCCTGTGTTGTTGTCGCTGCTTAAGGATAGTAGGAGCATACCAGGTAGTGGTAGGAACCAGTGTGGTGTAGTGGTTAACACTACAGCAGCAGGACTCTAATGTGGAGAGCCAGGTTTGATTCCCCACTCCTCTGCTTGAAGCCAGCTGGGTGAACTTGGGTCAGTCACAGCTTCTTGCATCTCTCACAGCCCCACCCACCCTACAGGGTGATTGGCATGAGGATAATAAGAACATACTTTGTAGACCTTTTAATAAAAAATAAAGAGTCTGGAGACCTGCCACCTGATCAGCTTTACTCAGAAGTAAACCCTACTGCTTTCAAATAATTTACTCCCAAGGAAGTGTGTGCATAGCACTGAACACTTCCAGCATTATCTCAGCACACGTGGATAGAGAGCCCGTTTGGTGTAGTGGTTAAGAGCGGCAGGACTCTAATCTGGAGAGCCAGGTTTGATTCCCCACTCCTCCTCTGCTTGAAGCCAGCTGGGTGATCTTGGGTCAGTCACAGCTCTCTCGGAGCTCTCTCAGCCTCACCCACCTCACCTTGGGTCATTGTTGTGAGAATAATAATAATACACTTTGCAATCTGTTCTGAGCGGGTGTTAAGTTGTCCTGAAGGGTGATATATAAATCAAATGTTGTTGTTGATACCTGTCCTAACCAAGCATCTCGGGTGTATGCCTCTGAATGTGAGTGAGGCAGACCAGCTTTTGTGTAAAGGGTATCTGCAGTCCTGAATTTGGTAATGTCTGGTAACATAATTTTTTTAAAAAAGGTCTGCATAAACCTGATACGTTTGACTTTGCATTCTAGCTCATTTGCACAAGTGGCTGGGTTACCTGAGGACACCTGTATACAAACAGTTGCAGCGTGGTTGCCTGCTTCAGTTTCCATTGCATGCAGGCTGCTTACCTGAAATGTGACATTTGATTGGAGCAACCTCCCTTGAGTTTAATGTGCAACAGGGATTTGGGGGTGGGGGGACAGGGGTCTTGTGCCCTCTTAGCAACCTTCCCTGAATTTTCATCTTTTCGTTTTTAAAACTGCTCTTTAGCCTTGTATGTTTATAGATAAAATAAAAATATCCAAGTTGCTCAGGAAGGATATAACTTGCTCCCACCTTCCATTAATTCTGGCCAGTGTATGCGGTTCGGTTTTGCTTTTTCATGTTGACGAAAGAATCCCTCTCCCCAAATTTTTGTGCAGATGCGTACTGTTCCAAACCCAAAGGCTGGTTTACGGTGATGTGACAATGCTAATCATTTCTGTGGGATGTGTTGCTCTGTGCAGATGGATCACTGAGCCATGCCGACATCCCCACGATGCTGCTAAAGCAGCTGTCACAGGTGACTCCTAAAACTTGCCTAAATGTTTAGGTGCTGCACATAAGTTTCAGCGATGGATCAGGGCCAGTGCACTTGGCTGTGAGCCAAGGAAGGCCTTTCTGTTCCTCTTGTTGGTTTTCTTTATGAATATGTTGCTTGAAGGTTACCTGTGCGGCATATAGTGGTACAGTTGAATGGCCTCAGTTGCTCTCTTGTTGTGAACTGGACCAAAGCTGTAGGTTTTAAGAATGGAACATGATTATAGAGGGCAGGAAGCTGAATGGGATTAATACAAAGGCTATTTTTATTAAGTCACTGGTGAACAGACTGATGTCATTGGCTATAGATTTGTTCCTTTCTTTAAAACATTGTTGGTCTCATATTACATGTAGCAGAGTCTGAGTATGATACAGCTGGTAATTGATAAAATTACACATTCATTCATTCATTCATTCATTCATTCATTCATTCATTCATTCATTCATTCATTCATTCATTCATTCATTCATTCATTCATTCATTCATTCATTCATTTGTACCCAATGGGGACTCAAAGTGGCTTACAACATTCTGTCCTCCTCCATTTTATCCTTACAACAACCTTGTGAATTAGGCTAGGCCAAGAGCATGTCACTGGCCCAAGGTCACACACGGAGTTTCCATAGCAGAGTCAGGATTCGAACTTGAATCTCTCAGATCCTAGTCCAACACACAGACCGCTACACCATGCTGGCTTTAGTGCCTGGTTCTTGTGACAATAAAATACACTCAAAACAACTAAGGCCTCTTCTTCCTCTCTTTTACTCGAAAACTTCTTTACCTTGGGGTCAGGTAGCAATTTCCCCAAGGCCAGTTTGGCTAGGGATCCTGACGGTGTTTTGCCATCTTCTGGGCATATGGGGTAAGGGTCACTTGGTGGGTGGGTGGGGGGAGGTATTTGTGAATTGCCTGCAGGGGGTTGGACCAGATGACCCAAAAATCCCTTCCAACCCTATGATTCTTTTTAAAGTTGATGTTGCACACACATTTTCAGTTCCATTTATGTTAGAGGAACAGGCAGACAGAATAAATATGCAACTGCTTTACTCCTTTATATTGCTTCTGTGGGGAGGCAGGTATTTCCTATCATGCTTTCCGGTGCCTGCAGGCTGTTATCATACCTTAAGGATTTTTATTCTTTGAACGTGCGTCTAAACTATCAAGTGTCATAAGCATATTGCTGTTTGAATATCTACACACTTGAGGAAAAGGCCATAGCTTGAAAGTTTTGCATGCAGGAACATTTTTTCCCCCAGGTTTATTTTCTTTTGCAAATTTAGCTGCAGGATTGCTTTGTCAAGGAGATGACGGCTATGAGCAGGGTAGGGGGACTAACCTTTTTTCTTCCCTGCCATTTTCTCACTGTCAAGACACTCCTGAGTTCTATTTGCCCTGGGTCAAAAATTACACACACACACACACATACAAGTTTTAAAAGAAACGTGGAAGAAACCATTATACTTTGAGACCTTGGAAAACTGTTAGTGAATGGCTGATTCCGCACACGTTGGATAATGCACTTTCAATGCACTTTATCAATCATTTGAGGTGGATTTTTTGTTCCGCACAGGAAAAAAATCCGTTCCAAATGATCTATAAAGAGGATTGGAAGTGCATTATCCAACGTGTGTGGAATCACTCGGTGAGGAAGAACAAGAATCCGAGGTGATGCAATGTTGCTTCTTAGGCTCAAATGGTTGTGTTTATGCTAAAAAGAATTTAATTCTGTATTAACTGAGTCCTGTCTGTGTTGCTTTGAGTTGTGCTCATTCAGTTGTTCGCAATTTTGTTGCTATTATTTGTTATCAGTTGTTTGCTATTTCATTGCTATTATTTGCAATAATAAATAGTAGTTTTCCCAGTCATTACTGTGAATTAGCCAAGTAGTTATATTTATAGGAAACGTTTATGGCCCATAACCCTCAAAATATATGCTCTAAATGTTCTGGGGAAAAGTGAGCCATATATGACTTGTTAGCCTCAGTAGAAACTCAAAAAAATAAGAGCATGTTTTATGCGAACATGAGTTGAAACTCTTTAAAATCATGTACCGTCAACCAAGTTGAATTAAGGTGGCATCGATCCATTCTGCCTGTGAAATGGCCGCATCTGGAACTGTTTAGTTGACTTTCTATCTGGCGAAGATTCACGGCCAGGTTCTATTAACTATCTTTTAAGTGGCTCAATTCGACCGGAGGGAAGTCGAGGGCAACATGGGGAGCTTTAATGAAGCTTTAATTAAAGGCCGTTAAATGCAAAGTATTATTATTTAAGGAAGCCACTAATACCAGGGAAAGCCCCTGCTGTCTTATTCAGGTAAGCTCTGCCTCTCTGCTCTTTTGCATCTCCTGGGACTGCAATGCTTATTAATCTGATTATGCCTAACGGTGTATCCCCACCTAAAATAGTGGAGTGTTTGTTGACAAATGACTGTTTATCCGTTCAGGGGCATGAAATACATTTGCACAAAATAGAGCATGAAGCAATTGATTTAGAATTTGGAAGAATGAGAGCGAGGCCAAGCATTGGGAGAAATGATCTAGAGAGCAGATATATCCACGGAGACTGAAGAATTGCAAAGGACTGCTCCGGTGCTGTATAGCACCCTCAGAGCAGCTGCTTTTCCCCAGAAGGCTTACAAACAGGGCAGGGAGGCCAAACTCACCCCTTAATGCTTCCCCAACAGTTGACCTTTCAGAGGTATACTGCCTCTCAATATGGAGGTTCCATTTAGCCATCATGGCTGATAGCTATAAATGGAACTGACCTGCATGGTTTGTCTAATCATCTCTGAAAACAGTCTAAGTCAGTGGCCATTGCCATATCTGATGGTATATAGGGAGCAGCCCTGGCTAGCTGGTTCTCATCAGAGCTTGGAAGCTAAGCAGGGTTTGCCATAGTTAGTACTTGGATGGGAGACCACCAACAAAGATGGGGCGAGCAATGCAGGGAAAGGGGCAAACCACGTCTGCTCATCTCTTTCCTAGAAAACCCCACGGTTCTGCAGTTGCCACAAGTGGGTTGCAGCTTGACGGTGCCCAGTTGTTATAATTGGGGAGCAACATGTCTGGCCAGAAGTAGCCTTTGGATGGGTCAGATGGGACCCTACCCCTCACATCATTCCCTTTTCATAGTGGCCTTCCAATAAAATTTGTTGCAATAATATTAATCAGAGTACACTTCAAGAGCTTAAAGGGCTTCAGATACGTTATCTTGTTATCCTGACAACAACTCTATAGGGTAGGTGAGAATTATCTGCATATTGTAGATGACTGGCTAAGGGACAGCAACATGCCTTAAGCGCCCCCCCCCCCAAAAAAGTTTATGGCAGAGAGGGAAGATTTGAACCAAGAATGACTTGATTCGTAGCTAAGGATCCCATTCCCCTGGTGGGGGTGAGAGATCCCCTGCTTTCACCCTCCACCCCCCGCCACCACTCACCTGGGCAGTGGGGGAAAAGGATGCAGGAATGGGCTTCCCGGGTGTGCTCCCAGGAGCAGCGCAGCAATGTGATGCTGCCCCAAGAGCACACACACGCTTTGCAGCGGGCCAATATGGGCACCAAACGGGCCAAATTGGCCCCATTTGAGGCCCAAATCAGCCCGTTGCAAAGTGCACGTGTGCTCCGGCACACACGTGATGATGTCACCAGGAAGTGATGTCATTGCAAGGGCGAGGGGCCATGCACGCTTGATGGGGACACAACATAGGTAAGCCCCAGGTCCCCTGTCTCCCACCAGGACAGTAAGGAGACCTGGAAACCCTATTCGTAGCTCAATCTCAACTGGTCCCAATTGTCAACCTCTATTGTAGAATTCTCCTTTGGATACTTCCATTGGTGATGGACAGGCATCCAGAAGGTGCTCTAGAACATACTGTCATAAATGTGAATATTTGTCTTCCTGACTGACAGTGATAAGAATTGCCTTCATGTGACCAGGGCTGTCGTCACACGGGCGTTTATTCCGTCAAATTTCCATTATGTGGCACTATTGTTCCTATCGGCGCCATGACGCAATCTTTTGTCAAATACCGTCTCCTCCCGCTTCGAGTTGTTCACACTGTAGCGCTCTGTGCCGTCATTTTGAACGGGCACAGAAAAAACTCCTCCCCCCCTTTTTTAAAAAATTTTTCCCGCTTTATTGCGTTATAACGACATTACATCGTTATAACCAAACGTTAGCCCAACCCCAAAAGAGCAGGATAGGTTGGCCAAGTTTTCCCGCCCTGGAAGCAGCTTGAACATTGGCTGAGATTGTTTTTCTTCCTAATTTGAACATCCATAAATATACTCTTGTTCTGAGAAAAACCCCTGTCTGACGTGATCCCCATCGCCGAAGACTCAATCATGGCTCCACCGAGTGAACTTGTAGTTCTGGTGGCCCAACTGGTTGTTTTGATGGTTCAGAGCACGTTCACTCTGTGCCATGCACACCTGCGATCCCTCCGTCGGAGGCGAAGGGCAGCGGAAAGACTTTTTCGGTCTATGCTGCTCGAGCAGCATAGAAAGAACACTCTTTCATTGCTTTGTATTTTTATAATATTATGACGTTATAGCGATATAAGGACGTTTTTTTAAAAAAAAAAAGGAGCTCGCTGCAGGAGAGCGCGAAAGGGCATCTGGGATAACGGGTCAAGATAAGAAAGGGAAAATTCCGTCATTATGGGATAGAAATCGATGCCGGATGGTCACACGGAAGCAGATTATAGCGCGAAAATTGAGACCAGAGGAGAAATCTCAGACTCGCAACAGTGCCAGAATAAGGTGGGAATTTTGCGGTAGATTGCGCAATTTTCGCGCTAATTTTAAGCCCGTGTGACGACGGCCCAGGCGTGTCACTTTTGTGAACTGGATTACATCAATGTGCCACAAATGTGTCTGTGGGCAGGCAGGCTGGATTAAAACAATATTGCGGGCCACTAATTTTTCATAGACTGGCTTGATATAGGAAGATGCTGTGCTGAAAGGCTGGGGGCCACTTGTCCGTTGGAAGCTTCTCAACTCTCTAATTTTATGCCATGCAAGCAGCTGTACAATCCTGTTTCAACTTTGTGTAAACTTTCTGTGTGTGGTTTGGAAGATACCCAGCACGTTAGATGGAAACCAATTCACAATTTGCAATTCTGGTTAGTGACAGAATTCCAGATTGTGTGGAGCAAAAGGGAACTGTTAAATTTGTTAGGATTATAAATAACATTTTGTAAAAGACCATGGTTCCTCCAGTCACTGATCTTTGCAGAAGTATTGGTCTGCTGATGAGTTCTTTTGGAGAATATTTTGAGTCTCCTTTGGCTTATTCTGGTGGCTGTAGAATTCTTGTAGGTTTACATGGAGGTGCTTTGTAATTTTAGAAATGGTGATTGTTGAACTATCTTAGAGCCCAGATATACTAGTCCTGCTTATTATCCCTAGTACATTGGGGTGGGTACGACAACTCAAGGCTTTATAAGAATCAATGAACTCTAAAAGTAGACATGGGCACGAACAGAAGAAAAACCCGAACATGGTGTTCGTTGTTCGTTGCCATCCACGGACAACGAACATTGACAAACATGACCTGTTCACGAACTTGTTCGCTGTTGGTGGGGGCCAGCAGGCCCTCTTCCAGCCATCAAGATCCCTACCACACCACTCCCAGAAACCCTACCTGAGCAGACAGCAGGAAATGTACCAATAATAAATAATAGCCTAGCCCCAGAGCCTGGCAGCAGCCCTGGAGCCTAAAGGGGTAGATCCCTACCACACCACACACAAAGAAAATTCAAGCTCCAATGCACTCTCCCTGTCTCTCTCTCTCTCAAAATGCCAAAAGCAACTGTCTCTCCCTCACTGTCTGCAAAACCAGAGCTGGGAGCCCCCCTCCCCCCTGCTCTTTGCTTCCTTGTAACAAATTTGGAGCTCCACACTTGAAAGGAAGACCTGCCTATCAAGCTAGATTGGGCTTAGATTGGGGTTTCCAGGGCAACAGCAGGAGTTCAGACAGAGTTCAGGCAATCCCTGCCCCTGGTTGCCAAGGGAATTGATTGCAGGTGCTAGACTGTCTGGCTTAACGAACAGCAACAAACGAGGCTTGCAACAACCACCTGTTCGTTTAGGATGGGGCCTGACCAACATCTTGTTCATGAACAGCAGATTGGGCTGTTCGTGGCTTTTTAAAGTTCGTATCGCTATTCGTGCCCATCTCTAGAGTGGGGCAGGAGTTTTGCGAGATGCCAGAGTTCTGCCAATACCATTTGGATCCAGTTTATGATGGAAAGTGCTCCATATGGTATTGTTGAATTCCTCTTTTGAAAACGGGGTGTAAAAGGTGTCCCCCACTCCTTGGTGAGAGTATTATTTAAACACTTTAGTTGTCTTTTAACAAGTTACCAGTGATTTTTATGTATCACTACCTCTTGATAGGAGAACAGTCATAACAGCTTGCTGAAATGAGTTTAAAATGAGTTGCTGTTGGTAATGCTCCTTCCACCTAGGCTTGCTAGCTCCAGGTTGGGAAATTCCTGGAGATTTGGGGAGGGTGGAGCCTGGAGAAGGTGGTGTTTAGGGAGAGGAGGGACTCAACAGGATATAATGCCATAGAGTCCACCCTCCAAAGCAGCCATCTTCTCCAGGGGAACTGATGTATTTTGGCTGGAGATCAGTTGTAATTCCAGGAGATCTCCAGCTACCACCTGGAGGCTGGCAACCCAGCTCCCACCCCCTCATCACAAAAGCACTGACTTGAGGAAAATCTTGTTGGCCCCCCTGCAACCTTGCAATCCCTCCTCTCCCTGCCTGCACTGTGGCACATTTGCTGAAGGGGGGGGGAAAGCCCCATGAAAGGGCTAAAAGAGGAGGGGGGTCGGGCTTAGCACCACCATTTTGAAGGGGGCTCTAAGCCCCCAAGATTGACTGCAGGCGGAGTCAATCCCCTGTAAATCAGGGCTTCCCCTGCTTCCCCTGTAAGTCAGGGCAAAAGAAGTTTTTCTTTGTTCAGGCTTAAAACAGAAAGCCCCGGGAGCCGCACAATCTGGGCTCAGAAAGAATACAGCATTGTGTGGAAGCTCCCAAATAAAGTGGGGACATGTTGAATTTTGCTGGGGGAGAAATCTCCATGTGGAAACAGCCCTAGTTAAAAAGCCAGTCCACGGAATTCAGTGCTAGTTGTAACTTTCCAGCTATGCCTTTTGAAAGATTTGATGCTGCTTATTGTAACCAGGTTCCAGTGTTCATATCCCCCACCCCTCGGCCTTGTTTGGAGAAGGGAAGCAAGGCCTTATTCTGTTCTGTTTCGCCCGCGCATCTTTCACTTAGATTTCTCTCAGAAGGACGGAGATTGCTTGAGTGTTTCGGAAAGCTTTTCCTGTTGATGCTTGGTTTTTAGTATTATGCCCTCCGGCTGGGAGAGATTGATTCTAGATTCTGTTCCTGCTGAAAGGAACTTGCCCGCTTGAGTACTTTGTGTCAGGCGTAACCACTTTCAAGAAGTCAAACTATCCTGCTTTAACATTCGGTTACTGGGAACTAAATTTTTGAAAACAGAACAGATGCCTGATAGGGTGGAGGCAAAGAAACCGCATATCATCTGTTGAGCACATTTTTATTCTGTCCTTTGCCCAATGAACTCTTAGAGCAGAACCACAAGTGACAAAAGGCACAGATTGGACACTTGTCTTCTTCCCTCAAGTTTTGATGGGAAATGTAGGCATCCTAGTCTCGCAGCTTCGCTCTCTGACTGCTGTCCAATGGACTTTTCAACTGTCACTTATCCAACATTCCGCCAAGCTGCCTACATTTCCCATCAAAACTTGAGGGAAGCAGGCAAGTGTCCAATCTCTGCCTTTTGTCACTTGTGGTTCTGCTCAAAGTGGCATACATGATTTCCCTTCTTTGTTTTAACTTATTAACATCCAACCTGTGAGGTAGGTTAGCCTATGAGAGACTGAACGGCCCAAGTTCACCCATTACATTCTGTAGCAAGTGGTGATTAGAACCTGGGCTTCCTCGATCGTAAGCCACAGCCCCAAACTAGGGCTATTTTCATACTCTTTAACATCACGCAAAACTCACTGAACAAGGGCAGCTTAATGGCGCAATTTCTGACGTCACCCCATCCTGATTCCGGTTTTGTGGCGCGATGACATCAGAAATCGGTCCATGAAGTTTTGCGCGATGTTAAACAGGGTGAAAACAGCCTAGTTCTCCTCAGAACTGAAGCAAAGATTTGTCCACATTTAGGAGGAGAATGGGCTATTTTATTAGTAAAAATACCTCACACAGTATTCAGCATAAAAGACTGGGAATTGGCTCCCTGCTGATTTGAATAATTGAATCGTCGTAAAGGGTTATTTTTCAGGTGAGACAAGAGTGGTGTTCAATTATCCAAGCTCTTCTTCTTGTCGGTCACAAGCTTAAGATGGTGTTAACTAGTTCACTATAAAACCAATTGATAATTCATTAGACAGGTGTCCGTTAGAGGTCACAGGAAGTCCCAACTGTTGTTTTTGCGGCACGTCTTAATGAGTGACAAGTTGGGGTAAGATATCTGCCTTTCTGTCCCCCTGGTTTCTTTAGTTCAGGAACAGGCAATCTTCCAAATCACACAGTGAGGGAAATGAATTTCAAAATGACTGCAATGCTGATCTGGATACATCGAGGACATATCCTGGTGCCCTGTTAACAATGCCAGCCATGTTCGGGCAGCTGTAACAGAAAGAGAAGATGCGATAAGGCTGTTTCAAGGTACTTGGTCACCACAAGGAAGGTGCATCCCCCCAGTTTTTGGCCACACAACATGATTTCATGAAAAAATAAAGTCATTTTTATCCCCATATTGTAGATGTGAGAGCGACAGGACCAGGCTCTGGGGTGAAATGCTTCTCTTTTCCCTGCCCTCCCCATGCAGATTGTAGCTAGCAAGCCTTAGAAACAGACAACTCTATGAATGTCTTTCTGTGTGGACTGTGGGGCCAGCTTGGCGAATGTTCGTTTGGAGCTTTGCATTTTATTTTATTTATTTTATCAAATGTATACCCCAACCTCCCTGCGAACGGGCTCAGGGCGGCTAACAACGTATATTATACAATTAAAGCCATATGCATATCTAAAACCATAAAAACAATACAAAACAACTGGTACTGTGATCAACTCAGGCTATAATAAATATCTAAAAAGGATGTGGCAAACAAGAACGGGACATTTCGCTGGCTCTCAACCAAAGGCCCAGTGGAGCATCTCTGTTTTGCAAGCCCTGTGGAACTGTAACAGGTCCCGCAGGGCCTGCATCGCAATTGGGAGTGTGTTCCACCAGGCTGGAGCCAGGGCTGAAAAGGCCCTGGCCCTGGTCGAGGCCAGACGAATGTCCTGCGGGTCAGGGACCACCAGGAGCTGCTTTTCTATAGAGCGTGGGTAGGTGCCTGTCGGTGGCAGGCAAACTCCCGGGAGGTTGCCACTTTGCCCACCAACTCACAAGTGGTTGGTGGGAGGTGGCAAGCTCCTGGAGGTTGCTTGCCACCTGCAGATACCTCAGGAATGCACACCATGCACATGCTCCCAGTGGGCCAAATCAGCCCCACATGGAGCGTGGGAGTGCTCTTGTGGCCAGTGCGATGACATCACTTCCAGAAGTGACATCATCGCACAGGCGCTGGAGCACATGTGTTAAGTGCCAGCCCCCCCCCCCAACAGGAGGGTTTAGGGACCTGTACATGCGGGAGACATAGTGGGAGAGGCGGTCCCACAGGTAAGCATTACCATGTAAAATGCATTAAGCCCAGGGGCTAGAATTTACCTGACTGCACCACTCCGAGAGAGTGGCTTACTGAAATCATTATATCGTTATATTCACAGCGAATATGAGATTTGAACTAGGGTTTCCTTTAATCACACACAGCTGCTGTAAAAAGTATGCTAGCTTTTTGGATCACCTACAGTTCTAAGTATCAGCAAAAAGGATTCAACAGATGGTTCAGATTGATTTTTGAATCAGACCGGCTGGCAAGGTAGTAAATGCTAGAAGCTTTACAAGATCATATATCAAAATTTAACAACCTCTGACTCGCTTACACGTTCCAAGAGCAAGTGTTGAATGTTGGCCACTCGCTCTCCATTTTCCAAATGGGAAAGTGTTGACTGAGAATTAGTAATGTTTAGTGGTTGGAGGGCAGGACTTGAGATCAGGGGAGACGTGCTTTCGGATCTCCACTTGTCATGCCTTGCTGGGCCAGCCGCACTCACTTTCAGCCTAACCTACCTTAGAGGGTTGTGTGGAGGAGGGAAGGACCGTATATGCTGCCCTCGGCTCCCTGGAGGAAGGACGGGATTCTATGCCCTGTTTGTTGGTTCTCTGGGGCAGCTGGTTGGCCGCTATGTGAAACAGGATGCTGAACTCGATGGACAACTAGTCTGGTCTAGCAGGGCTGCTTTTACATTCTTAAATACCATTCTATAGGCGAACACGGGGAATGTCATAAGAAACTTGGATGTAGTGAATGACTGAACTATCTGTGCAAACGGAGGTGGTTTCTAGAACTGATGGGTTGGCCTTTGGCAGGTCACAATGCCTTGTCCTGGGATTGCCCAGGCTAGCCGGATTGCATCAGATCTTAGCTAAGCGGGGCTTATTCTCCCCAACAACACCCTGTCCCACAAGTCTCTCCGTCTTCTTGCTATAGGTAAGCTCTCCTTGTGTGTTCTTTTCCTTCCTACCTTATTTTGTCTCATGACCAAGGGTTAGTCCAGAAGTCGATTTTCAATAACAGGGCTGAAAAAAGGAATAGGAAGAAAGTTCTTCTGAGAATGTGCAGAGTGTTTTTGCCTCTTCACTTAAAAAATGCAGCATCCTGTCTACCCATGGATCTAGAATTCAGAAGCAGGTTTCCCCTCAGCTCAGGATTGAAAGATTTCAAGCATGAAGACTGGGCTTGCAAACGCTTTTCTTCTCCCTCAGTGCTCTCCTGCTTTCCTCTCCTCCGTTCCAGTTTCTCTCTCATCAGCACTGAAGATATATTTGAAAAAGACAGCTTACCAACACAGTGGCAGAAAGCATAGCTGGTGTTTCAAAAATTCTTCTTGATGTGTAATCAATAAATTAACGCATGTGTGAGATTTAGAGAGAACCCCTTTCTCCTTCCTTCTACTCTGGCTGGGTTCTCAGTGCACTGAGACATAGAACTAGGCAATACGGAAAAAAATCTAATTTATATCTTAACACCAACAACGCTTTTGGGGGGGAAAAGAGAAATCAAAGAGGAAGAAAAAAACTAGCAAATACACCAATCATTACATTTTATACCAGTTTCTCTGTCACTGGGAAAACTTGTATAGTGATGAGATGGAAATTTTTAGATGTCAGGGGTCATTTTGTAGAAAAAGAGCTGGAGGAACTCATTAGCATAACTCATTAGCATATGCCACGCCCCTTGCCATCACTGGAAGTGTGTCATTGGCATAACTGATTTGCATATGCCACACCCCCTGACATCACCTATCCTGGCTGTTTTGGACCCAATCCTGGCCATTCAGGGGCGAAATTAGGCTCAAGATGGCAAAAAGGGGCCCTAAATGACCCAAAGGGGCCATTTTGGGCCCTTTTGGAGCCTGGTTTGGGGCCGAAATGTCCCAGATCAGGTCAGTGCTGGGCAGGGAGGGTTCCCCCGCCCAGCACCAATCCAATCCAATCGAGGCTGTTTCAGCCCCAATCCAGGCTGAAATGGGCCCAAAATGGCCGAGAGTCAGGTGGGCGGGGCCACCTGACATGTGACCTCTTTGGAGAACTGCTGGAACTGCGTTCCTGTGCGTTCCCCCTTGAAATGAGCCCTGGATGTCACCATATTTGGAGTGCTTTGGAGAGCCGGTATGTCTATAATGCCTTTTCTGGACTTCAGTTGCTATAGGGAAGTGTAAGGCCTGCAGAAATCTTTCTGGAAATGGGGTTTAAGCCAGTAGTGGGTTCATAAATGTGGTGTCTTTAGCAGCCTGTTCAGTGAATGAAGTGTGCATTTTTATACAACTTCAATAAAGTATCCTTTTGAGGTATAAAATGAAGTATAAAAACTTAGAATTCAATGAACAAAAGC